>NC_082738.1:18461312-18828734 GCF_030144855.1 Hypanus sabinus | reverse complement strand
TAGATAAGTCACCTGGACCAGATGGACTACACACAGCGTTCTGAAAGAGGTGGCTGAAGAGATCGTGAAGGCATTAGTAATAATCTTTCAAAAATCACTAGAAGGCATTAGTAATAATCTTTCAAAAATCACTAGATTCTGGCATGGTTCTGGAGGACTTGAAAATTACAAATGTCACTCTGCTCTTCAAGAAGGGAGAGAGGCAGAAGAAAGGTAATTATAGGCCGGTTAGTCTGACCTCAGGGGCTGGGAAGATGTTGGAGTCGATTGCAAAGGATATGGTTTCAGTGTACTTGGAGGCACATGACAAAATAGGCCAAAATCATCATGGTTTCCTTAAGCAGGATAGACAAAGGAGAATTGGTGGATGTTGTATACTTGAATTTTCAGAAGGCCTTTGACAAGGTAATGCACATGAGACTGCGAAACAAAATAAGAGCCCAGGATATTACAGGAAAGATACTAACATGGATAGTGCATTAGCTGATTGGCAGGAAGCAAAGAGAGGGAATAAAGGGAGTCTTTTCATAATGGCTACCAGTGACTAGTGGTGTTCCACAGGGGTCAATACTGGGACCGCTTCATTTTACATTGTACGTCAATAATTTTGATGATGAAATTGACAGCTTTGCGGACAATACAAAGATAGGTGCAGAGGCAGGTAGTGCTGAGGAAGCAGAGAGGCTACAGAAGGACAGAATAGGAGAATGGGCAAAGAAGTGGCAGATGGAATACAGTGCCATGCACTTTGGTAAAAGGAATAAAAGCATAGACTATTTTCTAAATGGAAAGAAAATTCAAAAATCTGAATTGCAAAGGGATTTGGGAGTCCTTGTGTAGGATTCCCTAAAGGTTAATTTGCAGGTTGAATCAGTGGAGAGGAAGGCGAATGAAATGTTAGCATAAATTACTGACTTTGGAAAACTGGGATTTGATTCCCATAGTCTGAATGTTGGCAAGAAGACAATAGAGACTGCTGATATTGAAATCCAGAACAAAAACAGAGTGCTACAGATACTTAGCAAGTCAGACAGCATCTGCAGGAGACAAAAAGGGTTTAAAATGACTTTTGAGATTGAAACTGTGAATCAGGATTGAGGGAAGAGAAAAACTGAATGAAGAAAAAAACCCTGATAGACGGGTTTATCACACACCCAGTACTCTCCATCTTCCACACTCTCTTTCTCAACATCCTCCCATCCCCAACACCTTCCTTCCAAAGGCCTCCCTTCCCCAACACCCTCCCATTCCCAACACCCTCCCTTCTCCAACATCATCTCATCCCCAACATCCTCCCATTCCTCAATTTTGATCTGGGGTTTAGATTTCCTGGACCACGAGGTGTGACCGTTGCTCTGCACGCAGCACTATAGAATCTGTTACACACATGGGAGAACAGATGCCGCCTTGGTTCAAAGTAAGTGGAAGGAGCATAGATTTAGTTCCTCCAGCATTCTGTGAGCGTTGTGTAAGCCTGACCAGGACGTTGATCTCTGTGCCTTCTCCGAGCCAGGACCTGTTCTTGCTTCGTTTGTTTATTTATTTATCTAGAGATACAATACAAAAAATGGCTATTCTGGCCCTTTGGGCTATGCCACCCAGCAACCAACCAATTTAACCCTAGTTTAATAACAGGGCAGAGGCACTGTTTGCAAGGCAGCACTCCCTCAGTACCACACTGCGGGCTCAGCCTGGATTTTGTGTCCAAGGCTCTGGAATGGGGGTCGTCCACAAAAAACAAGGCCAATTGACCTACCTACAGGTAGGCTTTTGGACTGTGGGAGGAAGCCAGAGCACCTGGAGAAAACCCACGCGGTCAGGGGAAGGAACACACAAACTTGCTTACAGAAGACACTGGAATTGAACTCTGAACTCTTTGCTGCCCTGAGTTGTAATAGCATCCTGCTAACCACTATGCTACTGTAGTGCCACTGTGCCTTTACCACCAGCTGTGTTTAAGTTCAGGGCAAAAAGGTGTAAGGGGGCAATTGTCCTGTTTTCTATCTCTGTTGTCAATACAGTCTCCACCCCTGCCCGAGTTAAAAGGAAGAAAGAGGTGGTTTGGCAAAGCAGGACTACAAATCTCACAGCTTTATAGTATGTGATGACTCTCTGCTGGGTGGGGCAGAAAGTATTTGGTGCCGTTCATTGTCTTTATTAGAACAATGAGCTCATTGTAAACCTGGCCGCTCAGAATGTTTACACCATACCTGGGAATCTGATCCTGCTAGGGCAGGATTAGAGAACGCAAATGGACCTTGGCATTAAATCTAAATTGATTTATTTTAACTTCCTTAATGCCCAAAGCGATGTGTCTCCGTGGATTCATCAATTTTTATTTCCTAAAGATAAGGTCTTTGACTTCAGTTTTATTACCTGCATGGCTTCTATAAAACAGACCATTCAAAGGGCAAGCATGAGGTGAGATGTTTCCAGCTTTCATCCGTTCTTATCTTAAGGGAATTATCAGTTACTGAAGGATACTTTTGTTTGGAGAACCAAGAGGTTCTGGAGACGCTGGAATTATTAAACCACACCAAAAATTGCTGGGAGAACTCAGCAGGTCAGGTAGCATCCGTGGAGGGAAATACACCAGACAACATTTGGAGGGTCCTGACCAGAAATGTTGACTGTTTATTTCCCTCCATAGATGCTGCCTGACCTGCTGAGCTCCCCCAGCATTTTGTGTGTTGCTTAGAGGTCAAGTTTACTCAGGATAAAACAAGATCACCAAGAGGGAGGGGAAGAGTCAATGAACCAGCTTCTTCACACCTGGCCCCAGCACCCAACCCATTTCTCCTCTTATTTCCCAACCGTGGCTCAGCCCCTAAGGATCAGGAAATTGTGGGTTCGTGTCCCACTATAGACACCAGAGCACACAATGAAATGACCCTTTTTTATTTCAAAAATAAACTTTATTCCTAATAAGGCATACACATATGTAAAAGAATAAACAGTGCAAAAAATTTACATTCATGTAGTGTTAACTTTTTAAAACCCATAGCACCATTAATACTCATGTTGTCCCCTTGGGGAAATGCCCCATTTTATTGTCTGAGCAGCTACCCTACCATGTGTGGAAGCAGGAGCCTAGACTTTGGTTCTTCTCCATTTGCTGCACCATGCCTCCCCAGCAAACCCTCCTACAGCCTCAAATGCCCTTTTTTAAGGCAAAGTAGTTTTAATTTGCTCACTAAAGGCATCAGTGTCTTGAGTTGATACAACTCCTTTAAAGTCATTAAACATTCACCGAAGGAATTAACTGAAGTTGACACTGAGCCACTTTAGGAGCTTTCAGGCAGGTGACATTAATTTTAAAGAGCATCTGTCGGAAGAGAAAACAGTAGAGAGGTTTTGGAAGAAATTCCAGATCTCACAATCCAGAACTGATAAAGGAGATCAGAGGTGAAGGAGGGCAAAGATCACAGCTAGAGTATCCTGGTAGGTTGTATGGGAAAGCAGCGGACACAGCCCAGTCCATCACAGGCAAAGCCCTCTCCACCATTGTACATGTACAATGTCCTGGGTATGTTACTCAAAATGGCCTCTTTGGTTTGTTACAAGTAGGAATGTTTCTTTGTCGGATAAGTGTTTCTCTCGCCGTTGTTTCACTTTGGAATGGCTGATATGGTAATTGTATTCATTTGTTAATCAATGGGGAATGTCATTGTGTCTTGTGATGCTGGGAACTTGGGGGAGGGGTTTTCGCGGGTTTTTTGGGAGAGGCCGAGGAAGACGCTGAGGAAGGTGGACGTGTGCTGGACTGCTCGTAAGACCACCGGGGTGGTCCCAGGTGCGAAGGCCGGATGGGTCGATTGGTTCATTGATTGAGCTCCAACGAGTGCACTAAACAGACTGAACTTTGATAAGTTGGCGCCTTTTGTTTTTTTCCTTGTATATATATATATATATTGTATTGCCTACTATTTTTTAATTTTAGTAAACTCTTTAAAGTGTATTTCATAACGGTATTTGTTGTGGGTTTGATACTGCTGGCAGGCGCGAGGCATTAACTCGATTCTCACAGCACCTGCGTGTACGGGAGGTGGGTTGGAGAGTGGCTGGATCTCCTTTTTCCCCTAGACATATACCAGCCTGTGGGTAAGGGTTACATTTGGGGGTGGCCGAGAGGCCACGGCTGAAGCTGGGGGTGTTCTCCGGAGCCAAGCCTACTCCGGATGGGGAGGTGGACTATGAGACCTGGATCGAGCATACGTCTTTGATGTTAGAGGAGTGGCCAGGCTCAGAGGAGGAGAAGAGGCAGCGATTGGTGGGAAGTTTGAGGGGTTTAGCAGCCAAAATCGTCCGGGAGTTGAAAGCTGAGAAGCCTGGGGCCTCAGTGGAGGACTGCCAAGAAGTTTTGAAGGGAGCGTTTGGGTTGTCAGGGGAACCCTGGCTGCTTTTAGCAGAGTTTCAACGCCTGGAACAATGGAGAGGGGAAAAGCTCTCCGAGTACATATTTAGGATGGAGGGGATGCTCTCGGGGCTGCGGCGCCGGGGGGTAGTGAAGGCGACTGACGTGGCTAGCGTGAGGATGAGTCAGCTATTCAGTGGCTCTCCGGAGGAGGACAAGGTGGCGTGGACTATCCGGCAGGCTTATAGGAAAGGTCCCCCTCCATCCTTTGGGCAACTGATTAGAGAGGTGCGAGAGGAAGAGAGAGCGTTGGGGCGGAAAAGGGGCACGGGCCTACGGGAGCAATCCTCAGCGATACAGGAAGTGGTGGCTGAGTGGAGGAATGACAATCCCCCGGGGAGTAGGGAACCCCCTTTGGAGGGGAGGGACAGGGGAGGTACCCACTCTCAGGGGCGATCAGTGCAGTGGATTGGGAGCAGGAGCCGTCCTGGGAGAGGAGGGGCGGCCGGTAGTGTGTGCTTTAACTGTGGGAAAGAGGGGCATTTCAGGCGGGACTGTGGAAGGCCGAGGGTGTGCTATAGCTGTGGAGAGGAGGGTCACTTTAGGTGGGATTGTGAGAGACAAGGAGTCCCGCGGAGGACAAGCCCCCCTATGACTAAAAAGGGAGAGGTGTCAGGAAACTTAGGAGAGGCTCAGTGAGGGAACGGACTGGAGCCTCTGGAAGAACACATTCCCAGAGATCAGCCGGAAGACCACCGGGTGCCCATGCCTCTGTTCCGGATGGGCTGGTAGGACCCTGTGCCAGTGTGGGTCTACGGATAGAGGGAATTTACGCAAAAGCCGTTCTTGATTCGGGATCGCAGGTGACCTTATTGTACCGGTCTTTCTACAATCAATATCTAAAGCATTTGCCCGTAACACCATTTGACGCCTTGCAGATTTGGGGTGTGAGCGAGGGTGACTACCCGTACGATGGGTACCTATCGGTGAGATTGGAGTTCTCGGAGGGCGATGTGGGAGTGTCGGAAGCTATTGAGACATTGGTGTTGGTGTGTCCTGACCCGGTGGAAACCGGTAGTGCTGCCCTCCTGGTGGGGACTAACTCCCCAGTTGTGCGACGGCTCCTGGGAGCTTGTAAGGAGAAAGGGGGGGAAGACTTTCTGGAGACCCTCTTGGTGCATCCAGTGTTTCGAGCAGTGTTCACAGAAGGGGTTGCCTCCCTAGGGCTGGACCCAGAGTGTAAACGAGGGACAGTGTGGTGTACGCGGGCGAGGCCCAAGGTGATCCGACCCGGGGAGGTAGCCCTAGTGATGGGGACCCCCAGATTCCCAGGAGTGCCGACGGGAGAAGCCCTGTTAGTAGACGCCCCAGACAATCTTGAAGGGGAGACACTATTTCCGGCGGGGGCGCTGGTGAGGCCCGAAGTGCAGAGACCAGGGGTGGTACATGCGAGGCGTATAGCTATAAGTGTCAGGAACACCACGGCAAGAGAAATCACCTTTAAGAGGGGAATGCCGCTGGCACATCTGTTCCTGGTGACGGTAATGTCCAGCGCACCAGTGCGGACCCCTAACGGGGAGGGATCGGAGCATCGAAGGGAGCTGACCGCTGAAGCCTTTAACTTCGGGGATTCCCCAGTGTCGCCGGAGTGGAAACGCAGGCTAGTGGAGAAGATGCTGAAGATGGAAGCTGTTTTTTCTCGGGGCGAGTTTGATGTTGGCTGCTCCAAAAGCACTCGCCACACCATCCGGGTGACGGAGGACACCCCGTTCCGAGAGAGATCCCGGACGAGCCCCCACAAATGTAACCCTTACCCACAGGCTGGTATATGTCTAGGGGAAAAAAGGAGATCCAGCCACTCTCCAACCCACCTCCCGTACACGCAGGTGCTGTGAGAATCGAGTTAATGCCTCGCGCCCGCCAGCAGTATCAAACCCACAACAAATACCGTTATGAAATACACTTTAAAGAGTTTACTAAAATTAAAAAATAGTAGGCAATACAATATATATATATACAAGGAAAAAAACAAAAGGCGCCAACTTATCAAAGTTCAGTCTGTTTAGTGCGCTTGTTGGAGCTCAATCAACGAACCAATCGACCCATCCGGCCGTCGCACCTGGGACCACCCCGGTGGTCTTACGAGCAGTCCAGCACACGTCCACCTTCCTCAGCGTCTTCCTCGGCCTCTCCCAAAAAACCCGCGAAAACCCCTCCCCCAAGTTCCCAGCATCACAAGACACAATGACATTCCCCATTGATTAACAAATGAATACAATTACCATATCAGCCATTCCAAAGTGAAACAACGGCTAGAGAAACACTTATCCGACAAAGAAACATTCCTACTTGTAACAAACCAAAGAGGCCATTTTGAGTAACATACCCAGGACATTGTACATACACATTTACATGGAGTGCTGCCACAAGCAGCATCCATCATCAAAAAAGACCCACCATCCAGGCCATGCTCTCTTCTTGCTAAAACCATTAGGCAAGAGGTACAGAAGCCAGAAGACCCACACCACCAGGTTCAGGAACAGTTATTACCCCTCAACCATCAGGCTCCTGAACTGGCGTGGATAACTTCACTCACCACTATTCTGAACTGAGTCTACAACCTACAGACTCACTTTCAAGATTTCTTTACAACTCATGTTCTCAGTGTTATTTTTATTTGCACCATTTGTCTTTTTTGCATACTGGTGTTTGTCTGTTTATATATAAAATTCTATTTCATTGCATTTTTCCTGTAAATGCTGGCAAGAAAATAAATCTCAAGGCAATATGTTGTAGCATATATGGACTTAGATAATAAATTTACTTTGAGCTTTAAACTTCAAACCCCTTTTAAGGCAAGATTTCCGGAGTGACTTGTGACTAATCCTTAATGCGATATCAAAGTGTTGGAGCAAGCTTTGTTGTAGGACTGAAATGCTGTATCATCAGTACATAACAGCACACTCAAGTGGAAGAAAGTTGCAGGGAGCCAATTCACTGTAACACTGTCACAATTCTTCAAGCTTTAAGATTTCTTAATATCAATCCCAGTACACAAATGTAAAGGAGAACAAAATAATTGTTACTCCTGTCCAATGCAACACAAGGGAAAACACAATAAGGTAAAGATAAGGTTAAGAACACAGTAATAAAAAGCACAATAAATATAAAAACATAAGATAGCTTATATGCATTGATTGTATGTCCATGAAGTGACACTAGACACAGGAGTGACTGTACTCTGACAGGAAATGATAAAGTAGTGGTGATTGGGACTGAGGACTGGATGGAGGTGTTGATCACTTACTGTTTGGGGAAAGTAACTGCTTTTGAGTCTAGTGGTCCTGGTGTGGATGCTACATAGCATCAGAATCAGATTTAATACCACCAGCACCTGTTGTAAAATTTGTTAACTTTATGGCAGCAGTACAATGAAATACTTGATAAATATTGAAAAATCTGAATTACAGTAAGTATATACATTATATGTCCATTAAATAGTTCCACTTAAGTAAGTAGTGCAAAAAAATTTCAGAAATAATATATATATTTAAAAAGTGAGGTAGTATCCAAGGGTTCAATGTCCATTTAGAAATCGGATGGCAAAGGGGAAGAAGCTGTTCCTGAATCACTGAGTGTGTGCCTTCAGGCTTCTGTACCTCCTACCTGATGGTAACAGTGAGAAAAGGGCATGCCCTGGGTAGTGGGGATCCTTAGTGATGGACCTTTCCAAGGCACCGCTCCTTGAAGATGTCTTGAACACTACGGAGACTAGTACCCATGATGGAGTTGACTAATTCCACAAGCTTCTGCAACTTACTTTGATCCTGTGCAGTAGCTCTCCCCCACCATACCAGTCAGTGATGCAGCCAGTCGGAATGCTCTCCACAGTACATCTGTAAAAATATTCAATTGTTTCAAATGCTGTGCATGCCTCAGGGAGGGAGATGTCATTGGTTGCTGTTTTTCCTTGCTTAGTCAGTACTACCCCTGACGCTCAGCCACATGCGCTGGGAATCGTTATCATACTCGTGAATTTTTTGTGCGTAGGTGGTCTTTGCCCTCTTAATGCCGGAGATTAGGTTTCTTCTGGGTGCTCAGAGCTGTTCTGCCACACCGGACTTGAAGGCAATGTCCCAGGCTTTGTCAGGAAATGGAGAGGAGGCTTGACTCAAAAGCAGAGCAATGGAGATGATTTAGCAATAAATGATACCTTACTGATAAATTGCAGATTAACAAGCTACAAGGGATACAAAGCACGAATAGATACTTAACATGAAAAGGCAACATGGTAACTGAAGGCTTGGAATAATTGGTTGAGCCTGGCTGGTTCGATGGGTGAACAAGGACTGTGGATGAACCCTGGGTTTAAATAGGCTGCAGGTGACAAGTTGGAAACAAGTGGCAGGTGACTCCTGTTAGTTGGGTGGAGATTGGGAGGTACCTGCCTGTGACAGGAACTACCCCACACATCCTGCACCCAACTGTCCAGGGCGATCCCTGGGCATATGGTGGAACTCTTTGATGAACGATGGACCCAAAATGAAACTGGACAGCACCCAAAACCTCTCCTCCAGACTGTGCTCTTCCCAGTCAACCAGGTACTGCTCACCCCAGCCAGGACAATATGAATCAATCAGCTAGTGAACAATGAACACTGGACCACCTTCCACCATCCTAGTTTCAGTTGGGTTGAGTGATCCATGGACAACGGGCTTGAGACAGGACACCTGGAAGGTAGGTGTGTCCTGAGCAATGGTGGCAGCTGGAAAGGGTAAGTGTCCACGTTGATGTGATCAGTGATCTTAGAAGGACCAACAAACCAGGGTGAGAGCTTTCAGGAGTCAGTGTGCAGGGGCAGAGCGTGAGTGGATAGCCAGACATGGTTCTCAAGCAAAGTAGTCTGTCTGGGCGCCAATTATGGTTGGCCTGATGGCAGTAGGCACAGTTGATACCTAGGGTGGCCCTCCGTGCCCGCTTCCAAGCATTCCAGAAATGTTGAACCAGGGTCCCAGTAGATGGGAGCTCCACCGTTGGCTTCTCCACATGTGAGGAGTTAAGTTGTGGTGAGCGAGCGGCCACGCTGGATTGTGAGAAATCGCACAGCTGAGCGTGGGCAGTCACGTACTGAGGTGTGAGCAATTATAATGTGGAGTGTGCGTGGTTGTACTAGAGTGTGAGCAGTCACACTGAATCGAGTGTAGTTACACTGTGGTGTGAGCAGTCACACTGGATAGTGATCAGTCGCAATACAGAACACGAAATGTCACACTGGAGTGCCAGCAGTCACAACTTGGTGTGGAGCATGGTTGGTGGCTCTCTGCCTCAGGCCCCTGCAGTGATTCCTGTATGCCGAGCACCCTCCCATCGTGGCACATGTGGATGACGCACGTTCTCCAGTAGGGCCGATATCTTCACGAAGAGATCCGGCTACCGCTGGCATGCGTCAGCTGTGCTGCTTTGCAGAGGCTGCCCAGCTTCCACTAGGACCAGCTGAGACTCTGGAACATGGTTGCCTCGGGCCGGGAACCTCCTCCACTGGCAGAGGGTGGAGTCCTAACTGAGGGAATGCCCCACCCCTGACCTACCCCAACAGATGTCAGTGCAGCTCAGCTGTGTGAAGCGAATCTGGCTGGACTCAACCCCATTCCTCTGGAGCTACTCGTCAGACCCAGGCCCCAGAGACTTGTCTGGCAGCCAGGCCCACACAATTTGCTGGTCACGTATTTCCACCTGGGGGTGAAGGTTGGTTCCTCAATGGCAGTCCCTTTACACCATGCACCTTGGGGACCTAGGGTGGAGGCTGCTGCATACAGCAGTGGCCTGCAATAAGTTTCTTAGTGTGTACATGGATCTCCCAGCCACATGTCACTTCTGTGGGCTGGAGGAGACCATAGTACCACAAGTGTGTGAGCCCCTTTTCACGTATCTGTGAGGCCTGCTCCTCACCTTCTGGTTATATTTTTTTCATTTATTCATTTACGGGACATGGGCGTCGCCAGCTAAGCCAGCATTTATTGCTCATTATTGTATTTGCAATAAAGATACCTTGCCAAAAAAAATTTGGCGCGGAGCTGTTAAACTGCGGATTGGGAGCAGTCGCACTGGATTGTGAGCAGTTATAAAATTGTGAGAAATTACACTGCAGAGCACGAGCAGCCACAGTGAAATGTGAGCAGTTAAAGTACAGAGTGTGAGCAGTCCAACAGGATCTGCTGATTCTACAATAGACATCTGTTAGTCTCGTGAGACCTTGGATTTGCACTTTGGAAGGTTTCCAGGGCGCAGGCCTGGGCAGGGTTGTATGGGAGACCAGCAGTTGCCCATGCTGCAAGCCTTCCCGTCTCCACGCCACCTTGTTGTCCAAGGGAAGGGCATTAGGACGCAAGCCACTTGGCACCGGTGTCATCGCAGAGCAACATGTTGTTAAGTGCCTTGTTCAAGGACTCAACACGCTGCCTCAGCTGAGGCTTGAACTACCAACCTTCAGATCACTAGACCAACACCTTAACCACTTGGCCACGCGCCAACACCTAGTGATTCTTGAAAGGCCTCCACAATCTCTTCAGCTGCATCATTCAGACTCCTGGAGTGTAGTCCATCTGGACCAAGTGATTTGTCTACCTTCTGACCCATTAGTTTTCCCAGCACCTTCTCTCTAGTAATAGCAACTGCACTCATTTCTGCCCCTGATATTCTTGCACTTCTTGCATACTGCTGGTGAAGACTGATGCAAAATTCTTATTCATTTCATCTGCCATTTCCTTGTTCCCCATATTTTCCAGCAGTCCAATACCTACTCTTGTTTCTCTTTTACTGTTTATATAATTGAAAAACATCTGGTATCTTCTTTGATGTTATTGGCTAACTTACCTTCATCTCCCCCATGATTTTTCAGTTGCTTTATGTTGGTTTTTAAAAGTTTCCTAATCCTCTAACTTCCCACTAATTTTTGCTCTATTTGCCCTCTTTGGCACTTATGTTGGATTTGACTTCCCTTGTCAGCCACAGTTGTGTCATCCTGCCTTTAGAACACTTCTATGCGATGTGTCTATCCTCTGCCTTCTGAATTGCTTCCAGGAACTCCAGCCATTGCTGCTCTGCTGTCATCCCTGCTAGTGTCCCCTTCCACTCAACTTCGACCAGTTTCTCGCTTGTGTCTCTGTAATTCGCCTCTCCCTTTCAAATTGCAGAGTGAATTCTATCATATCATGATCACTTTCCCCCAAGGATTCCTTTATCCTTAGCTCCATAATCAAATCATGTTCATTACACAACACACAATCCAAAATAGTTGATCTCCTGGTGGGCTCAACCACGAGCTGCCTTAAAAAAAACATCTCATAGGCATTCTACAAATTCTCCTCTTGGGATCCAAAATCAGCACCAACCTGATTTTTCCAATCTACCTACATATTGAAATCCCCCATGATCATAGAAACACTTCCATTTTTACATGCCTTTTCTATCTCCCACGTCCTTTTTGCAGGCCTGTATACAACTCCCATCAGGGTCTTTTTACCCTTACAGTTTCTTAACTGTACTCACAAGGATTCTACATCTTCCCATCCCATGTCACCTCTTTCTAAGGGTTTGATTTCATTTTTTATAAATAGAGCCACCCCACCCCCTCTGCCTACCTGTTTGTTCTTTCGATACAATGTGTATCTTTGGATGTTAAACTCAACGATAATCTTCTTTCAGCCACGACTCAGAGATGCCCACAACATCAGACCTGCCAACCTCTAACTGTGCTACAAGGTCATCTAACTTATTCCATATACTGCTTGTGTATACAAAACACTGTATCCATCACCCTTTTTGATTTTGTCCCCCTTTTACACTGCAACTCGTCCCACTGACTGCATTTTTGCCCATACTGCGTCTGCATGATGGATCCATTTCTTTCCAGATGTCTCACTATTTCTCCTTTAATAACAGCCTCAAGCATTTTCTGAACTACTAATTGGCCTATAGTTACCTGCCTTTTGCCTACATCATTTTTTTGAAAGTGGCATGACATTCACCTTCTTCCATTCCACCGGGACCCGCCCAGCATCCAGAGAATTTTGGTAAATTGTCAACAAAGCCTCTGCTAGAACCTCTGCCATTTCTTTCAGTAACTTGGGATGCATTCCATCAGGACCAGAGGACTTGTCTATCTTTAGGCACAAAAGTTTGCTATGCACTACCTCTTTAGTGATAGCTATTATAGCGAGGTCCTCACCTCCCATCACATCCACATCATCTCTCTTTGGCATGGTAGACGTGTCCTCCACTGTGAAGACTGACACAAAATAATCATTCAAAGCCTCGGCAATTTCCACATTACACAATATCAATTCCCTCTTCTTGTCCTGCAAGGGACCTACATTCACTTCGGCCACCCTTTTCTGTTCTATATAATTATAAAAAACTTTTACTGTCCCTTTTTATATTTTGTGCTAGTTTATATTCATAATCTATCTTCCCTTCTTTATTGCTTAGAGTGGTTCTTTGTTGTTTTTTAAAGTTTTCCCAATCTTCTAGTTTCACACTACTCTTGGCAACTTTGTACGCATGAGCTTTTAGTTTGATACCTTCCTTTATTTCCTTAGTTATCCGTTGCTGGCTCTCTCCACCCTTACTGTCCTTACATTTAACTGGAATATACTTCTGTTCAGCACCATGAAAAATCTCTTTGAAAGAATTCCACTGTTCCTCAACTGTCATACCGTATAGCTTGCATTCTCATCCTACCTTATCCACCTCCTGTTGTCTCCCTTGTTTAAACACCCTGGTTTTAGATCAAACTATTGCACCCTCCATTTGTATGAGAAACTCAATCATGCTGTGATCAATCACTCTTTCTGAGAGGATTCCGAACTACAAGATTGCTGATTTTATCTGTCTTATTGCACAGCACCAGATCTAAGATAGCATGTTTCCTTGTAGGTTCAGTAACATACTGTTCAAGAAAGTTATCATGTTGTCTTGCGGTGAGTGGAATTTCAAGAGGGTGTGCATGTGTACACGGCTAGTTCTCAATGTGTTGCTGGTTTGCAATGGAGGGCATGCCTTAATACCCTGAATTTGATAAGGCAAGTTGAGCAATGATCCAGATCTGGCAATGCAGTGTTTGTGCATGTTATCATTATGAATTATGCCTAAGCAGGCACCAGGTTAACACACATAGTTTTAGCAAGCTCGTCACCTTTTATCTTTTAAATACCATTCGTGCTGCTGGGGTTTCTCAAGGTGTTGGTAAGGCCTGGGCTTTGATTGCATATCGATCTGTTCTGAGTACTACACACTCATTCAGATAATGTTCTATTACAAAGTCATGGTACTCAGCAACTTTTTTCTGTGGGGTTTATTTTATAAGGAGGGTGTGCCATGCACCGCATACCAGTTTGAGGCTGTACCAGTGCAGAGTTACACTTTAACCATCTACAATAACCTTGCTTTCCCCACATTAGTCATAAACTCTCTTCATGTACCCCTCTAATTCTAAATATTACACACCCTTTAGTTCTAGATGTACTGTCAATGGTTCTTTGCAAATTTTCTTTTTTTAAATTTAGTTTAGTTCATGGTTCACCAGCATGCAATGATATTCCTTAATTGTATGAAAGTCAAAGATTAAATAATAAAAGCAATTATATACAAAGTGATGAGTGCAAACACAGCAGAGCTGTGCCAAGTAAATAAGCTCAAACTGAGGGAGTACAAAAAGAAATGCTAAATGGTCAATATTGGAAGAGGTGGAGAGTTAGGCGTCTGGGAACATGGCTGCGTCACCAGAAAGTGGATGTGAAAGAGGTGATTGGGACAGCAGTGGGGGAAAAGCTGTTTCTGAGTCTGGATGTCTGGCTTTTAAAGTTCCTGTATATTCTCCCAGAAGATGGAAGAGAGAAAAAGGAATGGCCACAGTGGCAGGAATCCCGAACGGTATTGTTAGCCTTTCCTGATACAATGCACACCTGACTAACAATCAACAACTCAAACCCAAGGCACTTTGATTGCTAGAACTCTCCTATTTGTTTGTACCATCTTCCATCCTGTTTGTCCAACAGAAATACTTAATGAGTTAATAGCGTAACAATGAGGTTTGGATGGGGAAAAGTTTATCATTCATTCATAGGTTTAGTGTAATACCTGTGAATGAATATTTCTCCGGATGTTCACACTAACAAACAGGATAGAACTAGACTCAGAGCCATCTTGTTACTTAAGTGATCACTTGTAACTTTGGAACATTGCCATAAAGCAGGGGTCCAGGAGAAAATCTAGTCTTTCCATGAACAAATGTTTATTTTTTGGCTTACAGCTGGGTTAAAAACTGCAGTTCTGTCACTAAGTTCGCTGCAACATCTTGAGATTGGAATTGCACGCAATCTTTGATCGATTATCGGAGCGGGAGTACACAGCGTCCATTGGCTTTGCTGGAGATCTTCTCTGATCAGTGGGAACTGCAGGAGCTAGAGGGCATCCTGGACGATGAGGATTACACCTGAATTGACAATCACTGAGAGCATTGTAAATCGGTAAATTAAGTCAGTTTTAAAAGAACTGCAAGGGTTCTGTTTAATGAGCTGCTATTCCACTCAATTTCTTTGAAATTTGTGTCAGAACTTCATAAACTACTTACTTGAGTTTGAAAATGAATAACTGACAATATACTAGAGTTGCAGGGGATGGGAACCAGAGTGCCAGAGCAGAGAGTTGAGAGGTTGTGGAGACAGATGTTGCTAAGACCTCAGACAGTCAGGAATCAGAAGGTTGAGCACGGTGCGACTACTGCCCTAAACTGCGCATATTTCAAAGCAAGTAGTATCGTAGGCAAGACGGATGAACTCAGGGCATGGACAGGACCTGGAATTATGATATTGCAGCCATTAGTGAGACTTGGTTGCAGGACTGACAACTCAATATTCTAGGGTTCCATTGTTTTAGACGTGACAGAACAAGAGGGATTAAAGATGGTGTTACTAGTCAGGGAAAATGTCACGGCAGCGCTCAGTCAGCACAGACAGGGGAACTCGTCTAGTGAGGTGTTTTGGGTGGAACTGCATAATAAGAAAGGTATGACCAGGTTAATGTGGCTATATTACAGACCACCCAACAGTCTGAGGGATTTAGAAGAGCAAATTTGTGGAGAGGTTGCAGACTGCTACAAGAAACATAAGGTTGTTATAGAAGGTGATTTTAGCTTTCTACATATTGACTGGTACTTCCATACTATGAAAGGACTAGGTGGGATAGAGTCTGTCAAATGTGTTCAGAAAAGTTTCCTTAATCAGTGCATAGGTGTCCCAATGAGAGACAGCGCGATACCTGACCTGCTACTAGGGAATGAGACAGGGTGGGTGACAGAAATGTGTTTTGGGAAGCCCTTTGCATCTAGTGCCCACAATGCCATTAGTTTCAAAGTAAATATGGAAAAGGATAGGTCTGGTCCTTGGGTTGAGATTCTAAACTGGAGAAAGATCAGTTTTGATGGTATCAGAAATGATCGGGCAAGTGTGGATTGGGACAGGCTGTCCTCTGGCAAAGGTGTACTTGGTAAATGGGAGGTCTTCAAAACTGAAATTTTGAGAGTACAAAGCTTGTATGTGCCTGTCAGAATAAAAGGTAAAGATTACAGGTGTACAGAACCTTGGTTTTCAAAAGATATTGAGGCCCTGGTTAAGAGAAAAAATGAGATGCATAGCAGGTAGGAGCAAATGAGTGCTTATGGAGTACAAGAAATGTAAGAGAACACTTAAATAATCAGGACGGCTAAAAAGAGCTCAGCAGGTCAGGTAGTGTCTATGTATGGGAATATACAGTCGATGTTTCAGGCCAAGACCCTTCATCTATTCCCATCCATAGATGCTGCCTGACCTCCTCCACCACATTGTGTGTATTGCTCTGGATCTCCAGCTTCTGCAGTACCTCTTGTGTCGATGGGCTAGAAGGCGGCATGAGGTTGCTCTAGCAGACAAGGTAAAGAGGTATTCTAAGGGATTCTACAGATAAGTTAAGAACAAAATTAGGAATGAAGAAGGGACAAAATTGGTCCTCTGGAAGATCAGAATGGTAATTCATGTGTGAAGCAAAGAGAGATTTGGGGGGTGGGGGGGAAAGGATCTTAATTTTTTTTTGTATTTATGTTTACTCAGAAGATGGACACAGAATCTATAGACAGGAGGCAAAAAGGCATCAACTTCATGGACCCTGTACAGATTACAGAGGAGAGGGGTTTGCTGTCTTGAGGCAAATTAGCATGAATAAATCCCCAGGGCTTGACCAGGTGTTCTCTTGGACCCTGTGGGAGGCAGGTGCAGAAATTGCCAGGGTCCTAGCAGATAAACAAATCATCCTTAGCAACAGGTGATGCACCAGAGGATTGGAGGATAGCCGAGGTTGTTTCATTGTTTAAGAAAAGCTCTAAAAATTTAACCGGGGATTACAGGCCACTGAACTTGACATCAGTAGTGGGAAAGTTATTGGAAGGTATTCTAAGGGATTGGATATATGAGTATTTGGATGGACATGGTCTGATTAAGGATAGTCAGCATGGCTTCATGCATGGTAAGTCATGCCTAACCAATCTCACAGATATTTTCGAGTAAGTTATCAGGAAGGTCAATGAAGGAAGGCAGTAGATGTTGTCTGCATGGACTTTAGTAAAGCATTTGACAAGGTCCCACATTGGAGGTTGGTCAAGAAGATTCAGTCGCTCAGCATTCAGGATGAGATAGTAAATTGAATTAGACATTAGCTTTGTGGGAGAAGCCAGAGGCTAGTAATAGATGTTGCCTCTCTGGTTGGAGGCCTGTGACTAGCAGAGTGCCATGGGGATTAGTTCAGGGTCTGTTGTTGTTTGTCATATTTATCAATGATCTGTATGATAATATGGTTAACTGGATCAGCAGCTTTGAGGATGAAACCAAGATTGGAGGTGGAGTGGACGGTGAGAAAGGCTATCATGGCTTGTAGTGGGATTTGGATCAGCTGGAAAAATGGGCTGAAAAATGGCAGATGGAATTATTACAGACAATTACAAGGTGTTATAGTTTGGTAGGGTCAACCAGCGTAGGTCTTACATAGTGAACGGTAGGGCACTGAAGAGTGTTGTGGAACAAGGGGATCTGGGAATACAGGTCCATTATTCATTAAAAGTGGTGTCACAGGTAGACAGGGCCATAAAGAAAGTGTTTGGAACATTAGCCTTTATAAATCTAAGTACTGAGTACAGGAGATGGGATGGTATGATGAAATTGTACAAGACATGAGTGAGGCCTAATTTGGAGTGTTGTGTGCAGTTATGGTCACATTCCTACAGGAGAGGTGGAAATAAGGTTGAAAGAGAAAACTTGTTAGGATTTTGCCAGATCTGAAGGACCTGAGTTACAAAGAAAGACTGAATAGACTTTATTCCCTGGAACATAAAAGATTGAGAGGAGATTTGATAGGGGTAACAAAATTTATGAGGGTTATATATAAGGTAAATGCAAGCAGGCGTTTTCCACTGAAGTTAGGTGGGACTACAACTAGAGGTCATGGGTTAAGAGAGCAAGGTGAAAAATTCAAGGAGAACGAAACTTCACTCAGAGTCTTGAGACTGTGGAACAAGCTGCCAGCACAAGTGGTGGATGCAAGCCCAACTTCAACTTTTAAGAGAAGTTTGGATAGGTACACAGATCGTAGGGGTATGAAGGCTTATGGTCGCAGTGCAAATCAATTGGATTGGGCAGTTTAAATTGTTTCAGCATGGACTAGATGGGCCAAAAGGCCTGTTTCTGTACTGCACTTTTCTATGACTGTGTGACTCTATGCCAGTGTTAAGCAGATGGATCATAGAACAGTACAGCACAGAAACAGGTCCTTCAGCCCATAATATCTGTGCAAACCTAATGCCAAACCAAGATAATTCTATACTTAAGACAAATCTGGACATCAGCTAAGAGAAATAACATCTTGTTATGAAGATGTTGCTGTATTGATATGTTTGAGAGAGTTTAATGAAATTACTTTGACATACAAAATAAATGCGTGATGCATTCTTGATGAAGACAAGACTTGCTGACTTCCTGTCTGTCATCAAAGCATGGTGCATCTGGCATGGTAAAATTTGGCAAAACCAGCAAAAAAAAAGAAAAAAAAAGGCCTGATCTTTCCAAACAGTCAGTCAGCACTGAAAGCCTCCCTGACTGCCAAAGCACAGGCAGGAAATTTATAAGACTCTCCTCCCAATTTGCAGGAATGAGCCTTCAGCAACACCAAAGAGCTGGAAACATTGTCAAAATGTGTGGAGTGGAAGCATTCTGGAAAGTTCTAACTTCCCAATCACTGACCCACCCATGTGTACAAAGATTCTAAGCATCAAACCATAATTAATTTCTTAATCATATGTCAGGGATCTGACAGCCAGAACATAAAATGTAATAAAGGCACTGAGCACATGATTGAATTAAGTGTATATTATAGATCTTAGTTTCAAGGCAGTAAATTAATCAAAGAAGCTTCCGTCACCCACTAACCAATAATTACTCTATAATTATTGCCTCCAAAGGTTTCTTGGGCATCCAGTATGTAGCGGTCTTGGCTCTCTGGCTTCTAACTATAATAAGGTGTTTTGTCAGGGCAAATTAGTCAAAAGCACCCAGCTCAGATTAATTTACCACACCCATTACTTTATCCAGATTTAAAACCAGATTTCAAGAACAGAGAGATAACTTCAGATTGTATGTATGACTGTACCATAGTTCCAGCCACTTCAGACCGACCTGCATCATCCACTGCCACAATTTATACTGCCCTTTACTCTCAATCCCTTCAAGTCCATTAACATGGAGTATAAATGATTGATGTTAATGATCCCTGTGTGACCTCACTAGTTACAGCTTGACATCCTGAAAATAACCTACCAGTCCCAACTCCTCTCTTATGAGTGACCAAACAGCATAGAAAAAGGTTCTGCAGCCTACCAAGCACGCATTTACATACATCTCTTTTTATTTAACATAGAATAATACAGCACAGTAAAACTCCTTCAGCCCCACGATGTTGTTCTGAACTTTCAACATACTCATATTAGCTTTATTTGTCACATTTATATTGACGTAGTGATACATACGGTGAAATGTGTTGCTTGCGTAGAGCACTGAGAAGAAGCCCATGCAGTCATGGGGAGAATGTGCAAACTCCTTCCAGACAATGGCAGGAAACCATTATTCTACCGTACCTGCGCTTCCTCCTTCAAAGAAAGAGGCTTTCCTTCCTCCACCATCAACACTGCCCTCACCCACATCTCTACTTCGTGCATATCTGCCCTCACTCCATCCTCCCACCACCCCAACAGGGATAGGGTTCCTCTTGTCCTCACCTACCACCCCACCAGCATCCACATCCAGCGCATAACACTCCATAACTTCTGCCATCTCCAATAGGATCTGACCACCAAGCACATCTTTCCCTTCCCCCACCCCCCACTTTCTGCTTTCCACAGTGATCACTCCCTACACGACTCCCTTGTCCATTCGTCCTTCCCCACTGATCTCCTTCCTAGTACTTATCCTTGCAAGCAGAACAAGTGCTACACCTGCCCCTGCAACCCTCCCTCACTAACATTCAGGACCCCAAACATTCCTTCCAGGTGAGGTGACAATTCACCTGCGAGCCTGTTGGGGTCATTTACTGCTTCTGGTGCTCCCAGTGTTCCCTCCTGTATATCAGTGAGACCTGATGTAGATTGGGAGACCACTTCACCAAGTGCCTACGATCTGTCCAACAGAAAAAGCAGGATCTCCCAGTGGCCACTCACTTTAGTTCTACTTCCCATTCCAACCTGTCAGTCCATGGACTCCTCTACTATCGCGATGAGGCCACGCTCAGGTTGGAGGAACAACACCTGATATTCCGTCTGGGTAGCCTCCAACCTGATGGCATGAACATCAATTTCTCAAACTTCCAGTAATTCCACACTCACCCCCCACCCCCACCATTCCCATTTCCTTCTTTCACCTCATCTCCTTACCTGACCACCACCTTCTTCTGGCGCTCCTCCCCCTTCCTTTCTTCCATGGCCTTCTGTCCCCTCCTATCAGTATCCCACTTCTCCAGCCCTTTTTCTCTTTCACCTATCAGCTTCCCAGCTCTTCACTTACCCCCCCTTCCCAGTTTCACCTTTCACCTACCATGTTGTACTTCTCTCCCCCCCCCCCCAACCTTCCTACTCCTTATCTTATTTTCCAGCCCTGATTCTGCATTACATTATTAAGGACCTCCAGCACCCAGGGCATGTCCTTTTCTCACTGTTACCTTCAGGTAGGAGGTACAGGAGCCTGAAGGCACACACTCAGCGATTCAGGAACAGCTTCTTCCCCTCTGCCATCAGATTCCCAAATGGACATTGAACCCGTGAACACTACCTTACTTTTT
Source organism: Hypanus sabinus (assembly GCF_030144855.1). Classification (NCBI taxonomy): domain Eukaryota; kingdom Metazoa; phylum Chordata; class Chondrichthyes; order Myliobatiformes; family Dasyatidae; genus Hypanus; species Hypanus sabinus. The sequence goes on along the minus strand of NC_082738.1, from coordinate 18,807,973 downwards.
TAATATTTGGTATTAGTTTTTTGCATGATTTTTAATCTATTCAATATATGTATACTGTAATTGATTTACTTTTTTTATTATTTTATTTTGTACTTTTTTTTCTAGATTATGAACTGAACTGCATTGAACTGCTGTTGCTAAGCTAAGCTAACAAATTTCATGTCACATGCCAGTGATAATAAGCCTGATTCTGATGAAGGGCCTCAGCCTGAAATGTCGACTGTTTACTCTTTTCCATAGATGCCGCCTGACCTGCTGAGTTCCCCCACCATTTTATGTGCATTGCTCTGGATTTCCAGCACCTGCAGATTTGTCTTTATGCTGAAAAAACAATCAATCTAACCCTCCCATCCTACACAGCCCATCATCCTCAATTTTTCTTTCATCCATTGGCCCACTTAAGTGTCTCTTAAAAGTCCTTAAATTTATCTGCCTCTTCCACTACCGCCAGCAGCGTGTTCCAGACACCCACCACTCTTGGTGTAAAAGCCTACCTCTGACACCTTCCCTAAACATTCCTCCACTCACCTTAAATTGCTGTCCTCTGGAATTAGTCATTGCTGCCCTGGGAAAAGGGCTCTGGCTGTCCACTCTATCTCTGCCTCTATCAAGCTGCCTCTCATCCTTCTTCGCTCACTCATCCTTTTCTCATAAGACATGCTCATTAATCCAAGCAGTATCCTGGTAAACCTCCTCCGCACCCTCTAAAGGTTTCACATCCTTCCTATAATGAGGCAACCAGAACTGAAGACAAATACTCTAAGTGTGATCTAGCCAGTTTTATAGAGCTGCAAAGTTACCTTCCAGCTCTTGAACTCAATGCCCCAACTACTGGCCAATACTCCATAAACCTTCTTAACCACCATAACCTTCTACACTACCAACACCCACCACCAACTCTTGTATCATCTGCAAACATGCTAACCCACCTCTCCACTTCTGCCTCCAAAGCATTGATAAATTTTACAAAGAACAGAATTCCCAGAACATATCCCTTCAGAACACCACTGGTTAGAGTCCTCCAGGCAGAATACACTCCATCTACAACCACCATCTGCCCTCTGTGGGCAAGCCAATTCTGAATCTATGTATCCAATTTTCCCTGGATCCCAGGCCTCCTGACTTGTTCTCCCCACATTACCTTCAACTCTCCCCAGATTCTTCCACTCACCCACATACTGGGGGCAATTTACAGCAGCCAGTTAGCCTACAAACTTGGGCTGTGGGAATAAACGAGAGCAGACAGAGGGAACATGGGGTCTCCACACAGACAGTAGTCCCATAGGTTTGCTCAGGCCTCTTCTCTTGGTGACAATGCTGGTTTTGTTTCTCCCTCACTTTGGCCAACATATTATTGGGATCCCATTTCAAGTCTAGTTGTCATTAATCTATTCATACTATCCTTGGGCCTTAACAATTACATACTTACAGATGCTAATAACAACATTTCAACAATAATCCCAACCATCTTCCTCAGGCACAAGTTGGTCAAATGACAAATGATACCTCCTCACATACCCTTTTGAGTGAGCAGGGCATGGGTAGGGCTTAATGCTAAATCCTGATTTGCTGGATCTGAATTACCTTTTTCTGATTGGTTTGTTTGGCCTTGTTCTGATTGGCCAAACCCTCTTTAGGAGGATGTGATCCCAAATCAGAACTACCTCTACACTCTTAGAACCTACATTTAGGTCACCCACGTCCTCCATCTCTAGTGATTCCCTAATCTTTCACTTGTAGGCATTCGCTTCCTTGCCAAAGATGTTGGCCTCATCAAACCTTGGTCTACCTGAGCATTATAGGCAGTGCTCAGGCCAAAGGACAGTATGGATAGATTTGATAACCAATCACAAAGCTTCTGTAGTCAGTTAAATTGCAATAAAAGCCAATATCTCGCCTTTACATCTCAGAGAGAGTGCATCACTCTTCAAGGGAGAGAGAGAGAAGAAAGGAAACTATAGGCCAGTTAGTCTGACCTCAATGGTTGGGAAGACATTGGAGTCAATTGTTAAGGATGTGGTTTCAGGGTGGTTGGAGGCACATGATAAAATAGGCCATAGTCAGCATGGTTTCCTGAAGGAAAAATCTTGCCTGACAAATCTGTTGGAATTCTTTGAAGAAATAACTAGCAGGATAGATAAAGGAGAATTGGTGGATGCTGTGTACTTGGCTTTTCAGAAGGCCTTTGACAAGGTGCCACACTTGAGGCTGCTTAACAAGAGCCCATGGTATTACAGGAAGGACACTAACATGGATAAGGTAGTGGCTGATTGGCAGGAGGCATAGAATGGGAATAAAGGAAGCCTTTTCTGGATGGCTGTCTGCGACTATTGGTGTTCCACAGGGGTCTGTGTTGGGACCACATCTTTTTACATTAAATGTCAATTATTTGGATGACAGAATTGATGGCTTTGTTGCTAATTTTGTGGACAATATGAAGATAGGTGGAGGGACAGGTAGTGGTGAGGAAGCAGAGTCTACAGAAGGATTTAGACAGATTAGAGGATTGGGCAAAGAAGTGGAAGACGGAATACAGTATTGGGAAGTTTATGGTCATGCTCTTTGGCAGAAGAAATGAAACAATTCAAAAATCTGGGATGCAAAGGGTCTTGGGAGTCCTTGTGCAGAATTCCCTAAAGGTTAATTTGCAGGTTGAGTCTGTGGTGAGGAAGGCAAATGCAATGTTAGCATTCATTTCGAGAGGACTAGAATATAAAAACAAGGATGTGATGATGAGGCTTGAAAAGGCACTGGTGAGGCCTCATGTGGAGTGTTGTGAGCAGTTTCAGGCCCCTTATCTAAGAAAGAATGTGTTGATATTGGTGAGGGATCAAAGGAGGTTCACAAAAATGTTTGTGAATGAAACTCTTATCATATGAGGAGTGTTTGATGGCTCTAAGCTTGTACTTGCTGGAAGTTAGAAGAATGACAGGGGATGTCGTTGAAACCTATCGAATGCTGAAAGGCTGTGGACCCCATGCATCCTAATCTTCTGGATTAGGGACTTCGTCAAACACCTTACTGAAATCCATGTAGACAACATCTACTGCTATATCTTCATCAATCTCTCTCATCACCTTGTGCAAAAACTCAACCAAGTTGCCCCTCACCAGCTCTCCCTAATTAGCCCATGGCTTTCTAAGTGCTCATATATCCTATCTCTAAGAATTTTCACCATTGATTTTCCTACAACTGACCTGAGACTTGCCAGTCTATAGTTTTCAGGATTTTCCCTTGTTCCCTTCTTAAATAGAGGTACAACATTAGCCATTCACCTGTTCTCTGGGACCTCATCTGTGCCTAGAAAGGCCACAAAGATACTGGTCAAAGCCCCAGCAATCTCATCTCTTACCTCACAATATCCCGTGGTAAATCCCATCAGGCTCTGTGGACCTTAATACTCATTAGGGGACCCAACACTTCCTCCTCCTGGACCTCTAAATGCCCCAACATATTTATACACTCAGCATTGAATTCCTGATCCTCCATATCCATTTCCTTGGTAAAAACTGAAGCCAAGCATTCATTAAGTATTTCACTCATATTCTCTGCATCCAAGCAAATGTTTCCCTCTTTATCCTGGAGTCATCCTACCCTCTCCCGATGTTATAAGTCAGCTGTTGAATCAGGACCCAACTGCAGGACACAGACACTGGATGAGACAGAACCCAAGGACAGGACGGGATACAGTCTAGGCAGGGGAAGCAGGTCCAAGACGAAGGATTGGGAACAAGGAGCCTGGGGTGGACTCCAAGCCCGAGACTGGGCAAATGACCCAGAACCTAGGTCTTGCCTCGGGCTCGGACCCCCAAACCCAGGCTCGGACGTGACGAGGCTTGGGTCAAGGCTAGAGGCTGCAGCCTTGGAGCTTGGATGCTCAGATGGCCTGATTTACCTCACGGAGGTGAGGACAGGAAGAGACAAACACCAAGGAACGACAGACAGGTCCACCTCTGCATCAAGGTTGCTCCGAGTAGCCGTTATGGCCGGCAGCCTTGGCTGACTACAGAAGCAACCAGATCCCTACCTAGCTCAGAGTGGCTGACAGCCACCCAGCTGGCCCAGAAAACAGCTGAATCCCTACCACAATGACCACTCCGACTACTACCAGCAAGGCTCCCAGAAGCCATGGTTCTCCAACACAGCCCCAAGGATGACAAGAGTCCATTCTAGCCTTCCACCAGCCATGAGTATCTTGACGAAACACCCCTATGCCAACCACACACAATACCTGAGCCACTTACATTCCCAGTTCCAATATGAGCCTCAGGTGTTTCTAGTTAAGTCCAACCGCAGCAAGGGACCGGCTGAAAACCCGGAGTCCAGGGTCCATGGACCGGACCATGGACTTCGGACTGAACTATCACACCTGAGTTATCCTCTCACTCTTGATGTACCTACAGAATGCCTTGGGATTCACCTCGATCCTACTGGCCAAGGACTTTTCATGGCCCCTCCTGGCATCCCTAATTCCTTTCTTTAGTTCTTTTCTGGCTCCTTTGTAATTTTCATGTGCTCCATTTGATATTAACTTCTGAAACTTTACATACTTTTCCTTTCTCTTCTTGACTAAATTCATCACCTCACTGGACATCCAAGGTTCTCTATCTTTCCATCCCCGTCCTTCCTTCTAACAGGAATGTACCCCTCCTGTACTCTGTGCAATTGATCTTTAAACACCCTCCACATGCCTAACGTGAATCTGCCAGAGAAAAAAGTGTTCCTAATTAACTCTTCTTAGATCCTGCCTAATGCCCTGGTAATTTGCCCTACTCCAATTTAAGACTCTTCTACAAGGACCTATCCTTATTTATGGCTATCCTGAGTGTTAGGGAGTTGTGGTCACTATTCCCTAACTGCTCACCCCCCGAAAGGTCAGTCACCTGGCCAGGCTCATTACCCAACACCAGGTCCAGTACAGCCCCTCCTCTCATTGGACCGTCCACATATTGATTTAATAAACATTCCTGGTTATATTCTGCTCCATCCCAGCCCCTTCCCCTTTGAAGGTCCCAGGTTATATTAGGAAAGTTAAATTCCCTCATGACAACAACCCAATTATTTTTGAATGTTTCCTTAATAGATTTCCATATCTGTTCTTCAATGTCCTGGTGCATATGTAGTACAACCCCATCAATGTGATTGGGGTTTCCACCCAAATAGACTCAGTGACTGAATCCCTCATTATGAGTGCAGCCATGATATTGCCCTAATTAGTAGAGCAAGTCCTCCACCCCTTTTACCTCCTTCTCTATCTTTTCTAAAATTTCAGAAACATACTACATTAATCACCCTTTCCTGCCACTCTCTCAACAGGAATTGAATGTACAGAGAACGGTGGGATATGGAGTGACTAATGACTAGTTAGACATGTAATTACTAGTTTAACTGGCTCAGTACAACAGGATGGGCAGAAGGGCCTGTTCCTGTGCTGTACTGTTCTGTGTAAGTGCTGGCAAATGAGCTTGGTGTAGATGGGTACTTGGTGGTCAGTACGGACATGTTGGGCCAAATGGCCTGTTTCTGTCTCTGACAGAGAGGAATAGAGCACTGAGTCTGTGCTGGTTAACAGAGCAATCTCATTCCTGTGATCTATTCCCCCCCCCCCCCAGATTGTACCCCTCACCTACACATTAGGGACAATTTACAGCGTCCAATTAACCCACACGTCTGGAAACCCACATGGTCACGGGAGAATGTGCAAACTCCACACAGACAGTACCTGAGGACAGGATTGAATCTGGCTCTCTGAGCTGTGATATGTTGGTGCAACCCATCATATGACGCTCAATGGAAAAACATTGAGGAGCGGGTACTTCCCATCCCCATACAAGCAATTTTGGCTGATAACAACCTGCAAAGGTACATAAATACTATTGATAACCCATGGGTGAAATTGACTCTTAAAATATGGAAAACTACTATAAAAGAATATAATCTAGAGGGAGATATTGCAATTCTGAAATGGTGTGCATATGACACTGATTTTACACCAAATAAATTGGATGCTGTAGCGATGTGCTACACGCAGCACTGAAATAATGACCCGCAGTCGGTAAGTCGTTTCGAGACTAGTTTATTCAAGCTTTGCGGCGCTGGCATTTAATCCCTAGCGCCTGCCCTCTCTGGGTGGAAATGACATCAGAGGTGCATTACCAAAGTCTCCCCCCGTGCGCTGGCTATTTGTGAGCCGATTCGCCTGCGCAGAAAGTGGGTCGCCACAATGCTAGATTTAAGGACTGGACAGCTAAAGGAATAACAGTTCTCTGCAACATAATGAAAGAAGGAACACTGTTCAGTTTTGAAATGCTTAAAGAGAAACACTTTTAGAAAAACAAGATTTTTATCGGTATTTACAGATGTGACAATATGTTAACAAGACGCTTAAAAATGTAACCAAGGCAAGTACATGTTTGATAGAGCTATTTAGAAAAGCATATAATTCAGATAATGGTAGTAGAATCATTTCAAGCATGTATAAGGGGTTGTCAAATTTTAAAACACATTCGACTTCATACATTAAAACAAAATGGGAGAAGGAAGGAGGGATAATTATATCTGAGGAAGAATGGACAACAATATGAAGGTATCAATGGAAGTGTACCAGTTCACAGAAATGGAGGGAGTTTGGATGGAAAAACTTGATAAGATATTTTATTACACCCTCTCAGAAATCCCATTATGATAGTAACTTCCCTGTTTGTTGGAGAAATTGTGGAAATCAAAATGCAAATTATTATCATATTTTTTGGGACTGCCCTGTATTCAAAAACTACTGAAGGGGGATACACAATGCCCTACAAGACATCTTTAAATGAATGGAGAAGATAACAGCATCTGTTAATCATAAGCTGGAACAATTTGATTCATACTGGGAAAAATGGTTTAACTACATAATGCTTCATAGGCCTGATTTTATTCTCACAAATCAAAGAATCTGTTGTAAAAAAAAGATCACTCCCTACTTGTACATAGTTCTTTCCTTTTGCTTGTTTTTTCTTTCCACTCTTTTCTATAAGTGTTATACCCCAGATAAATACTTTGTGGAGATTTTGTGATATATATGATTATATGATATATATGTACAACATCTGAAATACATTTTATGGAAATGTTTGTTTGATGAACTTCAATAAAAAAAATAAATTACAAAAAAAAGAATTTGGCTCTCTGGGGCTGCCCTGCTGTGCCACTGAACTCCCACATCTCCACACCTGTTTCATGGATCTCTGTCCTGACCAGGGAGGGGTGAGACTGAGAGACAGACTCGTGGTCCCAGGAAAGGAACCGATGTGATCTGGGTTGTCTCCGGATTGTTATTGACCCCACTTGTCAAATCCAAATCGATGCAAAGTGTGTCAACTGTGGAAACAGGAAAAAAAGTTCTCTCTCTCTCTCTCTCTCTCTCTCTCTCTCTCTCTCTCTCTCTCTCCCTCCCTCCCCTCCCCCTTCAAATGACTCATTTACTTTGCAAAGCAGCGAGTTCATGAACCAGCTGTCAAAAGTTTAATTATTTAAGAGCACCAAACCATCAAATACTCCACGTCATCGATTAAAACATTCACCAGAATGTGAAATTGTTGGCAGCCAGAGAATTATCAGCCTGTTTACAGTAAATGTTTCCTCACCTTTATTGTATCAGAAAAGAAAAGAAATTAATCGGATACATTAATGTTTCTTTCACTTGTTCTAACTTTTGGGCTAATTTGACGGTCTGACAGTCCTAATTACTGCGGCTGCGGGGAAGATTTCAGCTCAGGAGCCTCTGTCATTGAGTTTCTTCAGCTTGCAATGGCGCCCTCTGCAGTTGAGACCGTGTCATTACCAGTTTGACAGGAGCAGGACAATGTCTTGGTTCCGGGTTGTCGCCTCAAAGTTCAAAGTAAATTTATTATCAAAGCACATTTCTGTTAACATATGTTACCCTCAGATTACAATGACAGCCCGGCAGCACCTCTACTTTCTTACTGCAGAAGATTGCAATGATTTGGCATGTCACCTAAAACTTTGACAAAATTCTACAGATACACAGTGGAGAGCAGACAGGTTACATGACAACCTGGTATGGAAGCACCAATGTCCATGAACAAAAAAGGCTAGAAAATGTAGTCAATATGGCCTAGTCCATCACAGGTAAAGTCCTCCCCTCCACTGAGCACCTCTACATAGAGCGCTGTTGCAGGAAAGCCGCATCCATCATCAGGGCCCCCATCATCAATGCCAGGTTCTCTCCTCACTGCTGCCATTGGGAAGGAGGCAGAAGAGCCTTAGGTGATGCTCCACCATATTCAGGAACAATTATTGACCCTCAACCATCAGGCTCCTGAACCAGTGGGGATAACTTCATTCACGACAAGACTGAACAATCCATGTGATTCCACAATCCATGTACTCATTTTCAAAGTTCAAATTTCAAAGTACAAAGTTCAAAATAAAGTTATTATCAAACTACACATTTTCTACCTTGAGATTCTTTTTCTTGTGGGCATACTCAATAACTCCATAATAGACTAGTGACCATGACAGAATCAATGAGAGACCAGGGCATTCAGCCAGTGTGCAAAAGACAACAAACTATGCAAATACAAAAATAAATAAGTAATAATAATAAATAAATAAGCAATAAATATTGAGAGCAGGGGATGAAGTATCATTGAAAGTGAGTCCATAGATTGTGGGAACATTTCAGTGATAGGTCAAGTGAAGTTGAGTGACCCATTTGGTTCAATGCCTGACGATTGAGGGGCAATAACTTTTCCTGAACCTGGTGGTTCAGCTCCTGTACCACCTTCCTGATGGCAGCAGTGAGAAGAGAGCAGGTCTTGGGTGGCAGGGGTCTTGGATACTGCTTTCCTGCGACATTTCTTCATGTAGATGTGCTCAGTGGTGGGGAGGGCTTTACCTGTGATGGACTGGGCTGTATCCATTACTTTTTGTAGGATTTTCCATTCAAGGGCATTGGTCTTTCGATACCAGCCTGTGAGACAATATACTCTCCAGTCAATATACTCTCCACTATACATCTATAAAAGTTTGTCAAAGTTTTAGATGTCCTGCAGAATCTTCACAATCTTTTAAGCAAAGGAGATGCAAACATGCTTTCTTCATAATTGCACTTACATGCTGGGCCCAGGACAAGTTCTCCGAAATAATAACACCAAGGGATTTAAAGTTGCTGACCCTCTCCACCTCCAATCCCCCGATGAGGATTGACTGGCTCATGGACCTCTGGTTTCCTCCTCCTGCAGTCAATAATCAGCATCTTGGTCTTGCTGACATTTTGTAAAAGGTTGTTGTTGTGGCACCACTCAGCCAGATTTTCAGTCTCCTTCCTATATGTTGATTCATCACCACCTTTGATTCAGCACACGATAGTAGTGTCGTCAGCAAACTTGAATATGGCATTGGGGTTGTGCTTAGCCGGACAATCATAAGTGTAAAGCGAATAGAGCAGGGGGTTAAGCACACTGACTTGTGGTGCTCCTGTGCTGATGGAGATCGTGGAAGAGATGTTGTTGCCAATCCAAACTGACTGCAGTCCACAAGTGAGAAAATCCAGGATCCAATTGCGCAAGGAGGTACTGAGACCAAGGTCTTGGAGCTTGTTGATTAGTTTTGAGGAGCTGATGATATTGAATGCTGAGTGTAGTTGATAAAGAGCATCCTGATGTATTTAATCTTTGTTGACCAGATGCTCCAAGATTGAGTGAAGAGCCAATGAGATGGCATCTGCTGTGAACCTATTACTCCAGTAGGCAAATTGGACCAGATCCAAGTCATCTTTCAGATAGGAGCTGATACGTTCCATCACCAGCCTCTCAAAACACTTCATCACTGTGGATGTAACTACCAATGGATGATAGTCATTGAGGCAACTTCCTTGGGCATCAGTATGATTGAAGCAGGTGGGTACCGCACACTGCCAAAGCGAGGAGTTAACAATCTCAGTGAACACACCAGCCAGTTGGTCAGCACAGGTCTTCAGTACACGGCCAGGTCTGAATGCTTTCCTTGGTTTCATCCTCCTGAAGGCAGCCTGCACATCAGCTTCAGATACTGCTCAGATACTCTATGTATCAGTCTTATAGAACGAGTAGAAATCAGGGAGGGGCAAAAACTTAAGGTGCCGTTAACAAATTTATCACTTCAGTGAGAAGCATTGAGTACGCTGTGGAAATATAATTTTCAGTCATCACCAGGAACAGGTCTGTCCACTTATCACCTTGCTGTCTGTAGGAGTTTGCCGTGTGCAGATTGTGCCCATTTCCTACATTGCAACAGTGACCGCACTTCAAGATTTTCTCGGCAGTAAAACACTGTTGGAGAACTTTGATAAAATGAAGCAATGTGCCATTTATAAAGAGCACAGGTCCAACATGGAGACAAAAGAGACAGCAGACGTTGGAATTTCGAGCAAAGAGCAAACTGCTGGAGGAATTTAATGCATCAGACAGCAACGGTGGAGACAGAGGGACGGTTGATGTTTTGGGTCGGGACCGGTCTGGTACGGAGGAGCGAAAGCAGGGAGTCGAGAAAAGCTGCTGAGGGCTGTTCAGTCATCCAGCTTCATCATGGACGGGAGACCCTCCATCATCGAGGACACCTTTAAAATGTTGTGCCTCAAGAAGGCCCCTCACTATCCAGGACATGCTCCCTGCTCATTACTACCATCGGGGAGGAGGTACAGAAGATTGAGGGCACACACTCGGTGTTTTAGGAACAGATTCTTCCCCTCCGTCATTATATTTCTGAACGGCCCATGAACATCAGCTCACTATTTTGCTCTCCTTTTGCACTTTTTATTTAGTTATTGAAACTGAAAGTATTTTTAATGTTGCACTGAACTGCTCCAAAACAAATTCCACCACATATGTCAGTGATAATAAACCTGATTCTGATTTCAATTAACATGTCAGATAACCTACCACGGGTCCCCAACATGGACACAATCACAAGGGACACGACATAACTTTCATATAAGATCAAGGAGAATTCACTTGTCACTGAACACCCTGAGAAACTTCCGCAGACGTGCGGATGAAGGTATCCTGACTAATAGCATCATGGTCTGGTACGGGAATTCGAATATTCCGGTATGTAGGAAGCTGCAGAGAGCCGTGGACTGATCATGGGCACGTCCCTCCCCACCACCGGTAGTATCTACAAGATGGCAACACCGTCAAAGGTCCACACCATCTGAGACACGGTAGGTTTATTCAGAAACTCAGAATGCATGGGATCCAGGGAAGTTTGGCCAGGTGGATTCAGAATTGGCTTGTCTGCAGAAGGAAGGGGGTCGTGGTGGAGAGAGTACATTCAGATCGGAGGGTTGTGACTAGTGGTGTCCCACCAGGATCTGTTCTGGGACCTCTACTTTTTGTGATTTTTATTAACGACTTGGATGTGGGGGTTGAAGAGTGGGTTGGCAAGTTTGCAGATGACACAAAGGTTGGTGGTGTTGTGGATAGTGTAGAGGATTGTCGAAGGTTGCAGAGAGACATTGATAGGATGCAGAAGTGGGCTGAGAAGTAGCAGATGGAGTTCAACCAAGAGAAGTGTGAGGTGGTACACTTTGGAAGGACAAACTCCAAAGCAGAGTACAAAGTAAATGGCGGGATACTTGGGAGTGTGGAGGAGCAGAGGGATCTGTGGGTACATGTCCCTGAAAGTTGCCTCACAGGTAGATAGGGTAGTTAAGAAAGCTTATGGAGTGTTAGTTTTCATAAGTCGGGGGAAAGAGTTTAAGAGTCGCGGGGTAATGTTCAGATTCTGTATGTAGGAAGCTGCAGAGAGCCGTGGACTGATCATGGGCATGTCCCTCCCCACCACCGGTAGTATCTACAAGACGGCAACACACCATCTGAGGCATGTGATCTTCTCACAGCTCCCATCGGGCAGGAGGTACAGAAGCCTGAAGTCCCACACCACTAGGTTCAGGAACAGCCACCCCTTCAACCATTCAGTTCCTGAACCAACTTGCATAAAACTCAGAACGACAGAGGCTTCCTGCGGCCGCAGTAAAAGATTGTGTTTTCCTCTCTCAGTCACCTCGATCAGCTCTGGGATGCCAGACCGTCAAACTAGCCCAGAAGTCAGAACAAGTGAATGAAACACCAATGTACCAGATTAATTTATTTTCCTCACTGATACAATAAAGGTGAGGAAACATTCAAGGTAAACAGGCTGATAATTCCCTGTAAAATTCAAATGTTCAGATATGTTGGAAGCTGCAGAAAGCCGTGGACTGATCACGGGCACATCCCTCCCCACCATCAGTAGTACCTACATGAGGTGCTGACTCAATAGACAATAATAGACAATTGACAATAGGTGCAGGAATAGGCCATTCGGCCCTTTGTGCTAGCACCACCATCCAACGTGATCATGGCTGATCATCCAAAATCAGTACCCCGTTCCTGCCTTCTCCCCATATCCCTTGACTCCACTATCCTTAAGAGCTCTGTCTAACTCTTTCTTGAAAGCTTCCAGAGAATTGGCCTCCACTGCCTTCTGAGGCAGAGCATTCCACAGATCCACAACTCTCTGGGTGAAAAAGCTTTTCCTCAACTCCATTCTAAAAGGCCTTCCCCTTATTCTTAAACTGTGGCTTCTGGTTCTGGGCTCCCCCAACATCAGGAACATGTTTCCTGCCTCTGGCATGTCCAATCCCTTAATAATCTTATATGTTTCAACCAGATCCCCTCTCATCCTTCTAAATTCCAGTGTATACAAGCCCAGTCGCTCCAATCTTTCAATATATGACAGTCCCGCCATCCTGGGAATCAACCTCGTGAACCTACGCTGCACTCCCTCAATAGCAAGAATGCCCTTCCTCAAATTTGGAGACCAAAACTGAACACAGTACTCCAGGTGTGGTCTCACCAGGGCCCTGTACAACTGCAGAAGGACCTCTTTGCTCCTATACTCAACTCCCCTTGTGTATCCAGAGATACCGGCCACGTGACAGATGCACTGCCACCTGGCTGGTCGGAGGACACACCACATGCCAATCAACATTTGGTCCCTCCCAACTAATCAATGCACATCTAAATTATTGGTCACCTTAACTGGATTATCTCACCCAGCCCCATGCTTTAAAAGGTGAGACATGCCCCTGGCTCGGTCTCTCTTACAGACCACCACATTGGAGGTAAGTGCATTGATTTATGTTTGGGAAGGTCTATCGTTTGTCCTGGTAAGGGAGCCGCAGCTATCCAAGGTCAAGGGGGATAGCTGTTGTAGTGCTTTTCCCTTGTTCTTTGTTTGTGTAACCGTACCCTGTCCCCACACCACTTTCTGTGTATTGTAGTTGCTTGTGTTGACCCGACTTCCCCTTGTAAATAAATTCCTTATTATTAAAACTGTGTGTGTCCAGGCCTCTACTGTTGAGAATGAAAGAACCAGTTATTTTCCATCACAACACCTTGTTATGAAGGCCAACATGCCATTAGCTTTCTTCACTGCCTGCTGTACCTGCATGCTTACTCTCAGTGACTGATGAACAAGGGCACCATGATCTCATTGTACTTCCCCTTCTCCTAACTTGACACCATTCAGATAGTAATCTGCCTTCCTGTTCTTGCCACCAAAGTGGATAACCTCACATTTATCCACATTAAACTGCATCTGCCAATCATCTGCCCACTCACCCAACTTGTCCAAGTCACCCTGCATTCTCCTAACATCCTCCTCATATTTCACACTGCCACCCAGCTTTGTGTCAAGAAGGCAACATCCATCAAAGATCCCCATCACATGGGCCATGCCATTCTTTCACAGCTCACATCGGGCAGGAGGTACAGAAGCCTGAAGTCCCACACCACCAGGTTCAGGAACAGCCACCCCTTCAACCATTCGGTTCCTGAACCGACTTGCATAGTGATAATCACTACCTCCGTGTAGAAACACTGGGACCACGATGACCACTTTGCACTACAATGGACTTAGCTTTTGTCATGATTGCGTTCGTTCTTGTGTGTGTAACACCCTGGGAAAGGTTTCACTGCTAACATAATGGTCTTTCTGTGGAAGCAGCGTTTGGGTAATGGTTAGAGATAATGAATGCTTTGGGATGTGAGCTGGGTTTTTTGTCTGGTGGGAGACAAAGAGAGAAGACACGGGAGAGAGCCAGACAGAGGATTCAACCCACTGGGGGGGCTGTGATTCAATGGAGCAAAGTCTACAGGGGATCGGTGAATATGCATGACTTTTGGAAGAGTTGAGCTCCAACTTCTGCACGTTTGACTGTTTAATTATAATGGGCCCTTTTTGGTTTTTTTCTTTACTAACCCTTTAGTTAACTTAAGTTTCTTAAATATAATTCCTTTAATCATATGCAGTGTGCTGTCTGTAATTTCTTGATACTGAGTTGTAACAGGATAGCAAACTACACAGCATCCACACAAACCAGAGTTTGGGGCAAGAAAGCCACCTCAGTGTGTATTCCCTAGACTTACACAGCCAAGGAAACCAGGCAGGGTTTCATGTGTATACAGTATATTTTTATATATCTATATCTGTATCTAAATATATATTACAATTTTTGTTATTATTGTGAATGCTGCTACAAGTAAGATTTTCATTACACCTGTACACACCTGTTCTCGTGCACGTTACAATAAACTCGACTTTATCTTTGAATTTGACTCTGCATCAGGACCATCCTGTCTCTGTCAGTCTGGATGATCACAATCACCGTGCATGTTAACAAAACTACAGAGGTGATTATTGACGACAGGATGAGGAAACCAGAGGTCCATGAGCCAGTCCTCATCAGGAATCAGAGGGGGAGAGGATCAGTAACTTTAAATTCCTCAGTGTTATCATTTCAGACTATCTGTCCTGGGACCAGCAATTAGTGCCATTGCAATGAGAATATGGCAGCACCTCCACTTTGTTGGAAGTTTGCAAAGATTCAATAAGTCTTCTAAAACTTTGCCAAACTTCTATCGATCTATAGTAGAGAGTAGACTGACTGGTTGCATCACAGCCTGGTATGGAAACAATAACATCACTCAAATTCACTCACTCCAATACTGAACTGATTCCACAACTGATGGACTCACTTTCAAGGACTCTACAACTCATGTCCTCAATATTATTTTTCACTTATTTATTATTATCTTTCTTTTGCATTTGCTCAGTTTATCTTCTTTCTTTGTGTAGTTTATCAGTAGCTCTATTGCATTTCTTTGTAATATCTGGTGACAAAACTATATAATGAATTTACTTTGAGACAACAACCTGGAACCAAGACATTGTCCTGCTCCTGTCAGACTGGTAATGACACGATGTAAACGGCAGAGGGCGGCATTGCCACACGGAGAAACTCGGAACGACAGAGGCTTCCGAGCTGAAATCTTCCCTGCAGCCGCAGTAAAAGATTGTGTTTTCCTCTCTCAGTCACCTCGATCAGCTCTGGGATGCCAGACCGTCAAACTAGCCCAGAAGTCAGAACAAGCGAATGAAACACTGATGTGTCAGATTAATTTATTTTCCCAGCAGTTAGAACAAGGGAATGAAACATTAATGTATCAGATAAATTTATTTTCCTCACTGATACAATAAATGTTAATCTGAGGGTAATATCTGGTGACAGAAATGTACTTTGACGATAAATTTTCTTTGAACTTTGAGACAACGACCTGGAACCAAGACATTGTCCTGCTCCTGTCAAACTGGTAATGACACGATGTAAACGGCATTGCTGATACAATAAAAGTGAGAACAACTTAATGTAAGCAGGTCATGTAAAAATGCTGCCTCCTGCTGTTTAGCTCGTGTCAGTTTACAAAGAGCAGGACAAAGTAAATTTATTATCAAAGTACTTTTCTGTTAACATTATTACCCTCAGATTACAATGTATATTACTTGACAGCACGACAACACGTCTACTTTCTTAAAAGTTTGTGAATATTTTGGCATTCACCCAAAACTTTGACAGACTTCTACGGACACACAGTGGAGAGTAGACAGGTTGCATCATGGCCTAGTATGGAAGCACCAATGTCCTTGAAAGGAAAATCCTGCAAAAGGTAGTGGATACGGTCCAGTCCATCACAGTTAAAACCCTCCCCACCACTGAGCACATGTACAAAGAGCTTATCGAAGTACGTACATATCACCATCATTTTCTCACAGGCATACTCAATAAATCCATAATAGAATAACAACCATAATAGCATCAACGAATGACCACACCAACTTGGTCGTTCAATCAGTGTGCAAAAAACAACAAACTGTGCAAACACAAAAAGAAAGAACTAATGACAATATATAAATAAACAATAAATATCGAGATCATGAGATGAAGTGCCCTTGAAAGGCAGTCCACAGATTGTGGAAACATTTCAATGATGGGGAAGGTGAAGTTGAGTGACCCATTTGATTCAAGACTCTGATGGTTGAGGGGTAATAACAGTTCCTGAACCCGGGAGTGTGAGTCCTGAGGCTCTTGTACCTTCTTCCTTTTTTTTATTAAACTTTTTTTATTGAGTTTTCAAATAATTACAGAAATAAAAGAAAATATATGAAAAAATATATATATACCCTACCCCCTCCCCTTAACCCCTCCCCCCTAACATCCCTATATAAAAAAGAAAGAAAGAAAGGAAAAAAAAGAAAGAAAGAAAGAGTGCCTGGATATCGGAAGATCCCCACATGCTCCATGGAGTTCGTAATAACTTTAATATATATATTTATTTCTTTCCCCAAATAACCAATTATTTCATCTTCAGAGCACCTATATATTTAATCCTGTCTTTTGTAAATAAGGGCACCAAATTTTCAAAAATGTTTCATATTTATCTCTTAAATTGTAAGTAATTTTTTCAAGTGGAATACAGCCATAAATTTCCTTCTTCCAACGATCTATACTTAAGTATGTATCCGATTTCCAAGTAACTGCAATAGCCTTTTTGGCTACTGCCAATGCAATTTTTATAAATTCTTTCTGATATTTATTCAATTTGGGTTTTATCCCTTCAATATCACCTAGTAAAAATAATATTGGATTATGTGGAAGTTGTGTTCCAATAAAACTCTAAATTTGTCCAAAAAGGTTGAAGTTTAGAACACGACCAAGTAGAATGTAAAAAAGTACCGATGTCTTGTTTACATCGGAAACACTGATCGGATAAATTTGGGTTTAATTAATTTATTTTTTGTGGTACCTTCTTCCTGATGACAGCAGTGAGAGAGCATGTCCTGGGTGGTGCGGTCCTTGATAATGGGTGCTGATTTCCTGCAAAAATGCTTCATGTAGATCTGTTTGATGGTGGGGAGTTCTTTACCTATGATGGACTGGACCATATCCACTACTTTTTGTGGAATCTTCTGTTCAAAGATATTGGTGGTTGTTGTTGTAATGTGAGTATTATTAAAAGTAAGTTAATACTACCGGGGTTGTCAGGGTCTTTACTTCCGCTCTTTTTACTCCCAGTATGCATTGTATATCGTTCCTCCACCCAGGCTGCACGAGGTACCTGGAAGCCTCTGTATTGTAAATATCATTTCCCGTCCAGATAAAGATGCTCTTTTGGCCATAAAATTGTCGAGTGGTCTTTTTGTAAAGTAGAAGTTACCACATATTTTTGGCGAAGAGGTAAACTGGTTTTGTGGACGGGTTGGCCCTGTTTTCGATCAGGAGCTGTGAGCGGGTGGGGAGCCTTGTGTTCGGATGGCTGCGTTCGGAATGGTCGTTGTGTTCAACAAGCAAATCAAGGAGTGGCCGGAGTATGAGGAAAGGTTGGGACACTTCTTCTGTGCTAATGGAATTACAGAGGAAGCTAAGAAGCGCTCTATTCTCCTGAGTGTGTGTGGGGCAAGGACGTACAAGCTGATACGGAACTTAACTACACCGCGGAAACTGGGAGAAATTCCATATGACAAACTGGTCAAGCTCGTGGGGAATCACCACAATCCGAAGCCTTCGGTGATAGTCCAACGGTTCAAGTTTCACAGCCAGGTCAGTCTGTGGGTGATTTTGTGGCTGAGCTTCAGCAGCTGTCGAAGCATTGCGATTTCGGAGCCGTGTTGGATGACATGCTCCCTGACAGATTAGTATGTGGCATTAATAATGCCGCGGTACAACACCGTTTCTTGGGGGAACCCCACTGTTGACTTTCAAGAAAGCCCTAGAGATTGCCCAAGGCATGGAGTTGGCTGTTAATAATGCCAAGGATATACAGAAAGGACATGGGGGGTCACAGTCAGTGACAGTGCTCCAAGTCAAGAGAGAGACTGGTAGACAGGAAAAGCAGGTGGAATGTTTTCGGTGTGGAGGAACGCACTATGCAAATGTTTGTAAATTCAAAGATACTGTCTGCCATGCTTGTAGCAAGAAGGGACATTCCGTTAAAAAGTGTAGGAGCATAAAGTGTAAGGTTGAGCCTGGGCAGGGGAAAGCTCAGCAGACTCAGGCAGCCACACACCACCTAGGAGAAGCAGACGAGGAGACAGCGTGTGCCTACAACATGTTTGGAGTGGAAACAGATGAGGGACCACCTGAACCATATTATGCCACAGTCACTGTCAAGGGAAAGGACATTAAGGGTGAGATTGATTCAGGGGCTACTGCATCGGTCATCAGTGAGGAGACCTACAGGAGGACATGGGGATCCAACCTGCCTCCCATCAGACTATCTAAGCTCCAACTCAGGACCTATACAGGGGCAGCCCATACCTCATTTAGGGGTGTTATATGTGGATACTTCGGCCGGGGGCCAGAAGGCTGAAGCCAGGCTGGTGATAGCTAAGGGCAGTGGGCCCAGTCTTTTGGGCTACGATTGGCTTCGCAAAATCCGGCTCAACTGACATAAATTTAAATATGCACACATGATGGAAGAACAAGAGGTGCAGCGGGCAGATGAAGTCCCCGACGGCAATATGAGTGACAGACGTAGTCCGGACACATTTGAGAGTGAGCTCGCAGCGCAGCTTGCGGCTCTTCAGCCTACTACAGGAGCAATTGAAGTTACCCCCTCGGCACTGAAAGCCAGCACGCCACTTCTAGTACGGTGAAACAGTGACCCAGCTCTTGTACCACCTGCCCAGTTACAGCCTGATGATCCCGCTAACAGGAACCTGCACGTGAAGCCAATCGTAACAGTAGCAAACAGGGCACCCACAGATGATGTAAGAACAGAGTCTCCAGGACCACCAGACAAGCATTCAGCAAGTCCTCTAAGTGATTTGACAAAGAAAGTAAAATTTTCTGGAGGCGGTGGCCCCCGGGAATCCATGTGGTGCCTTTTAACTCTACACTGAGTGCAAGATTCCTTGGCCTGAGTATTCATGGTATTGAAGAGAACAGCCGTTTAAGAAAAGAGAACCTGCTCCAGGAGAATGAATGTATCATCAAAATTAATGACTGTGATTTAACAGACAAGACCTTTGTTCAAGCACAAGAGGTTTTCCGAAACGCATTGCGATTTCCTGCTGTTGAAATCCAGGTAGTTCCAAGTTATAACAAGGAACTCTATGAAGAATTTGTTCAAAAACCAAAGTTCCTTCTTCAGTGCATTCCAAGCTAGGTGGCAAACCTGCAGATGCCATTTATCCCAATAATGCTGAGAATAGCTTGCCACTGATTTCAAAGAAGCTCAGTAGTCCAAAACAGTTAAGAAGCAATGACCACTTAATGCATACCAGGAAAGCATGTCCACCAGTGACTTTGCTAGAGGGAGAGACACTGGCAGAGGGGACAGAGTCCCCTGAAGAGGATGGACATTCTCACACGGACACACAGACCCCTCTCATGTCCCCAACACCAGATCCACCCAAAACATCCTCACCAGCGGTGCCTGCTGGCTCACCGGGGGTAGTGCGTAGATCGTAGCTCCCTCGCAAACCTCCAAACAGACTGAATCTTTGATTGGATAGTTTCTTTTGTTGTTAGATTGAATGTTGAATTTGTCATGTTTTTTAGGTGTTTTTGTGTTGGTAACCTGTTGCTAACGATACCACTTTTTATTTCCCAGTTCTTCAATATTTGGGGAATGTTGGATTTTAAAGGGGGAAAAGTGTTGTAATGTGAGTATTATTAAAAGTAAGTTAATACTAATCAGGGAGCTGTTGGTAGCAAGAGGCGGGATCCGGGGTTGGCGGGGTCTTTACTTCCGCTCTGAAAAAAAACTATAGGCAGGTAGAGGAGGTGTAATCTCTACACTTTTTGATAAAATGGATTTGATTTTGGGGGTTGGTGCACCATATAACTCACTCTGAGACGTAAAGGCGAGATATCGGCTTTTATTGACTGGAAGAAGGAACAAGCAGTGGTTGACCACCATACTACATCCTGGAGACTGAGAGGCCGGGCTCAGGCCTCAATCGCCTTTATACAGGGGCCTGTGGGAGGAGCCGCAGGAGCAGTCAGCAGGGGGCGTGTCCAGACAGGTATATGTAATTCACCACAGGGGTAGAGTTAAACCTGCCTGTCCAGGT
This sequence comes from Hypanus sabinus, assembly GCF_030144855.1. NCBI lineage: Eukaryota > Metazoa > Chordata > Chondrichthyes > Myliobatiformes > Dasyatidae > Hypanus > Hypanus sabinus. The sequence goes on along the minus strand of NC_082738.1, from coordinate 18,787,531 downwards.
AGACCTATTGTCTCAGCTTGCTCCTGCCCCACCAAACTCATTTCTGCATACCTTGACACTCCCATCTATGTTTGTGACACTTCTCATGCTTTTAATTTTTTTCAATGATTTTAAGTTCCCTGGCCCACACCGCCTTATTTTCACCATGTACGTCCAGTCTCTATATACCTCCATCCCCCACCCGGACGGTCTCAAAGCTCTTCGCTTCTTTTTGGATTCCAGACCTAACCAATTCCCCTCTATCACCACCCTCCTCCGTCTAGCGGAATTAGTTCTTACTCTCAATAATTTCTCCTTTGGCTCCTCCCACTTCCTCCAAACCAAGGGTGTAGCCATGAGCACCCGCATGGGTCCAGTTATCCCTGCCTTTTTGTTGGCTTTGTGGAACAGTCCATGTTCCAACTCTATACGGGTATCCGTCCCCCTCTTTTCCTTCGCTACATCAACGACTGCATTGGCACTGCTTCCTGCACGCATGCTGAGCTCGTTGACTTCATTAACTTTGCCTCCAACTTTCACCCTGCCCTCAAATTTACCTGGTCCATTTCCGACACCTCCTTCCCCTTTCTTGATCTTTCTGTCTCCATCTCTGGAGACGGCTGATCTACTGATATCTACTATAAGCCTACGGACTCTCACAGCTACCTGGACTATTCCTCTTCCCACCCTGTCTCTTGCAAAAATGCTATCCCCTTCTCACAATTCCTCCGTCTCCGCCGCATCTGCTCTCAGGATGAGGCTTTTCATTCCAGGACAAAGGAGATGTCTTCCTTTTTTAAGCAAAGGGGCTTCCCTTCTTCCACCATCAACTCTGCTCTCAAACGCTTATCTCCCATTTCCCGCATATCTGCCCTCACCCCATCCGCCCGCCACCCCACTCGGGATAGGGTTCCCCTTGGCCTCACCTACCACCCCACCAGCCTCCAGGTCCAACGTATAACTCTCCGTAACTTCCGCCACCTCCAACGGGATCCCACTACCAATCACATCTTTCCCTCCCCCCCCCCTTTCTGCTTTCCGCAGGGATCGCTCCCTACACGACTCCCTTGTCCACTCATCCCCCCCATCCCTTCCCACCGATCTCCCTCCTGGCACTTATCCTTGTAAACGGAACAAGTGCTACACCTGCCCTTACACTTCCTCTCTCACCACCATTCAGGGCCCCAGACAGTCCTTCCAGGTGAGGCGACACTTCACCTGTGAGTCGGCTGGTGTGGTATACTCCGTCCGGAGCTCCCGGTATGCCCTTTTATATATTAGGGAGACCCGACGCAGACTGGGAGACCGTTTCGCTGAACACCTACGCTCGGTCCGCCAGAGAAAGCAGGATCTCCCAGTGGCCACACATTTTAATTCCACGTCCCATTCCCATTCTGATATGTCTATCCATGGCCTCCTCTACTGTCAAGATGAAGCCACACTCAGGTTGGAGGAACAACACCTTATATACCGTCTGGGTAGCCTCCAACCTGATAGCATGAACATTGACTTCTCTAACTTCTGTTAATACCCTTCCTTCCCTTCTCACCCCATCTCTGACATATTTAGTTGTTTGTTTTTTTTCTCTCTCTCTCTGCCCATCACTCTGGTGCTCCCCTCCCCCTTTCTTTCTCCCTAGGCCTCCCGTCCCATGATCCTTTCCCTTCTCCAGCTCTGTATCACTTTTGCCAATCACCTTTCCAGCTCTTAGCTTCATCCCACCCCCTCCAGTCTTCTCCTATCATTTCACATTTCCCCCTCCCCCCACTACTTTCAAATCTCTTACTATCTTTCTTTTCAGTTAGACCTGATGAAGGGTCTCGGCCTGAAATGTTGACAGTGCTTCTCCCTATAGATGCTGCCTGGCCTGCTACGTTCCACCAGCATTTTGTGTGTGTTGCTTGAATTTCCAGCATCTGCAGATTTCCTCATGTTTGATTTTGGGGGAGTGATTTGCCTTTTTAAAAAAGGTTGATAAAAGGAACAATATGTTGTGTTCTTTCTATCAGTTTATTGTCAATGGGATTCTCTGAAATGTTGCCAAATGTGTAATGCCTCTGGTACACAATCCTCAGTTTAGACGATGACCATTAAATTCTGACTATTTTTTAAAGTGCTGTAGCGCCTCATTTCCTAGCGTATCCGAACCGACTCACAATTAGATAGCCTACGGGGGTTTGCGAGCACAGAGCTTTGGAGCCTCTTCGCCATGGGGGGCCGGTTGACAGAGGCTTAAAAGTGAGGCTGAAGTTTTCGAATAAAGTTTTTCCTTCGACTGCAGTTACCGACTCCGTGTCGTAATTTTAGCGCTGCTTGTAGCACACCGCTACAATTGGTGACCCCGACGGTCCAAACGATTTTTGGACCAGAAATGACCGACGCCGCCTCTGTTCATGCGGTTTCGTTGAAACTGCCGGGTTTCTGGACACAGCGCCCGGACCTATGGTTCCAGCAAGCCGAAGCCCAATTCCACGTTCGCCGGATCACCTCAGAAGACACCCGCTACTACTACGTGGTGGGCTCCCTCGACCAGGACACAGCTGCCCAGGTCGCGGAGTTCGTACAGTCGCCCCCGGCAGACGGCAAGTACACGGAATTCAAAGCCCTGCTCCTCAGGACTTTCAGACTCTCACGGCGCGAGCGGGCTGCCCGTTTACTGCACCTGGATGGCTTGGGCGACAGACCTCCATCGGCTTTAATGAATGAGATGTTGTCTCTGGCCGAGGGACACACAGGCCTCATGTTTGAGCAGGCATTCCTGGAGCAGCAGCCCGAGGACATACGCCTGCTGCTGTCCGACGCGGATTTCAGTGACCCCCGGAAGGTGGCAGCCCGGGCGGACTTGCTGTGGAACGCCAAAAAGGTGAGCGGGGCGTCCATCGCACAGATCTCCCAGCCACGCTCCCGGCAGCAAACCAGTCCAGGCCCGGCCGCAGAGCCCACTAACCCCCGGCCCAATGACCACTGGTGCTTCTACCACCAGCGGTGGGGCGCAGAAGCCCGCCGTTGCCGCCCGCCCTGCAAGTTCCCGGGAAACGCCAGGGCCAGCCGCTGCTGATGGCTACGGCGGCTGGCCATCGGGATAGCCTCCTGTATGTGTGGGATAGAAGGTCGGGACGCCGGTTTTTGGTCGATACTGGGGCTGAGATCAGCGTGTTACCTCCGACGAGTTACGACACCCGCAGCAGGGCACCGGGTCCCCCCCTGAGGGCCGTGAATGGCAGCACAGTAAGGACCTATGGCACCCGTCAGGTGCAGCTACTGTTCGGCCCCAGCCAGTTCACGTGGGACTTCACACTGGCCGCCGTAGCCCAACCGCTTCTGGGTGCGGATTTTTTGCGAGCTCACAGCCTGCTGGTTGACCTGCCCAGGAAGAGACTGGTACACGCCGAGACCTTTCAGACGTTCTCCCTGGGCGCGGCCCAGTTGCCAGCCCCTCACCTCGGCTCCATCACGCTGTCCGACAACGATTTCACCAGGGTCCTGGCGGAGTTCCCATCGGTTCTGGCACCGCAGTTCACAGCAGCCATGCCCAGGCACGGCGTACAGCACCACATCCCGACACAGGGACCACCCCTCCATGCCCGTGCTCGGCGGCTTCCCCCGGACAAGCTCCGACTGGCGAAGGAGGAGTTCCAGAGAATGGAGGAATTGGGGATCATCCGGCGGTCCGACAGCCCCTGGGCTTCCCCCCTGCACATGGTGCCCAAAGCGACGGGGGGCTGGAGACCGTGCGGCGACTACCGCAGGCTGAACGAGGCTACCACACCGGACCGCTACCCTGTGCCGCACATTCAGGACTTTGCGGCAAACCTGCACGGCGCCCGGATCTTCTCCAAGGTCGACCTTGTCCGAGGGTACCATCAAATCCCGATGCATCCTGACGACGTCCCCAAAACGGCTCTCATCACCCCGTTTGGCCTCTTCGAGTTCCTCCGCATGCCGTTCGGCCTGAAGAATGCCGCACAGACGTTCCAGCGGTTAATGGACGCGGTGGGACGGGACCTGGACTTCGCGTTCATCTATTTGGATGACATCCTCATAGCCAGCGGCAGTCGTCAGGAACATCTGTCCCACCTCCGTCAACTCTGCGCCCGACTGAGTGAGTACGGTCTTACAATCAACCCTGCCAAATGCCAGTTCGGACTTGATACCATTGACTTCCTGGGCCACAGGATTACTAAAGACGGGGCAACCCCTCTGCCCGCTAAGGTAGATGCGGTCCGCCACTTCCCCCGACCCACCACAATCAAAGGCCTTCAGGAATTCGTAGGTATGGTCAATTTCTACCGCCGCTTCCTCCCTTCAGCTGCCCGGATCATGCGCCCCCTGTTCGCCCTGATGTCGGGTCCGAGCAAGAACATTACCTGGGACGAGGAGTCCGCCGCCGCTTTCGTTCAAACGAAGGAAGCTTTGGCTGACGCCGCAATGCTAGTACATCCCAGAATGGACACCCCTACCGCCCTCACAGTGGACGCATCAAACACGGCAGTCGGTGGGGTGCTGGAGCAGCTCATCGCAGGTCGCTGGCAACCCCTGGCGTTTTTCAGCAAACACCTGCGGCCACCCGAGCTCAAGTACAGTGCTTTTGACCGGGAACTGTTGGCGCTCTACCTGGCAATCCGGCATTTCAGGTACTTCCTAGAAGGTCGGCCCTTCACCGCGTTCACGGACCACAAACCGCTTACCTTTGCGTTTACGAAAGCATCCGACCCCTGGTCATCCCGCCAGCAACGCCACCTGTCCTACATCTCTGAATACACAACGGATGTCCGGCACGTCTCGGGTAAGGACAATGTCGTGGCGGATGCGCTCTCTCGCCCTACCGTTCATGCCCTTTCCCAAGGGGTAGACTTTGAGGCACTGGCAGAGGCACAGCAGGTAGATGAGGAGATTCCGAGTTACAGGACTGCAGTCTCTGGTTTGCAGCTCCAGGACTTCCCCGTGGGCCCAGGTGAGAGGACCCTACTCTGTGACGTCGCCACCGGCCGGCCCCGTCCGGTCGTCCCCGCAGCCTGGCGGCGACGTGTTTTCGACTCCATTCATAACTTGGCGCATCCCTCCATCCGGACAACTGTCCGGCTGGTTTCCAGCAGGTTCGTTTGGCACGGTCTCCGCAAACAGGTCAGTGAATGGGCCAGAACGTGCATGCACTGCCAGACGGCCAAGGTTCAGCGGCACACCAAAGCCCCACCGCAGCAGTTCCATCCCGCCCACCGGCGTTTCGACCACATTCATGTGGATATCGTGGGCCCTCTGCCAGTGTCGCGCGGAGCGCGTTACCTCCTGACTATCGTGGACCGGTTCACAAGATGGCCAGAGGCGGTCCCGCTCACCGACACCACCTCCGAATCTTGCGCCCGAGCCCTGCTCGCCACCTGGATATCCCGCTTTGGTGTACCAGCCCACATTACCTCCGACAGAGGCGCCCAGTTCACCTCCAGCCTGTGGTCAGCTATGGCCAGCCTTTTGGGGACTCAGCTGCACCACACCACTGCCTACCACCCACAGTCGAACGGGCTAGTGGAGCGTTTCCACCGTCACCTGAAGTCGGCCCTCATGGCCCGCCTGCGAGGAGCCAACTGGGCGGACGAGCTTCCCTGGGTCCTTCTCGGCATCCGCACAGCGCCCAAGGACGACCTGCACGCCTCGTCGGCCGAGTTGGTATACGGCGCGCCCCTGGCCGTCCCCGGGGAGTTCCTACCAGCCCCGAGGGGGCAAGAGGAAGAACCCGCTGCAGTCCTGGGCAGACTTCGCGAGAAGCTCGGTAACCTGGCCCCCATACCCACTTCACAGCATGGGCGGCACCCGACCTGCGTACCCAAAGACCTACGGAACTGTAAGTTTGTGTTTGTACGAAGGGGCGGGCATCGGCCACCGCTGCAGCGGCCATACGAGGGGCCGTTTACGGTGCTCCGGAACAACGGGTCCACGTTCGTGCTGGACGTTGGGGGGAAGGAGGAGGTTTTCACGGTGGACCGCCTCAAGCCGGCCCATGTGGACCTGGCGCAACCGGCCAAGTTTCCGGCGCCTCGGCGCAGAGGCCGACCTCCCAAGCAGGTTCTGGCCCAGGCTGTGGACATTGGGGGGTGTATCGCCGGTTCTGGGGGGGGGGTTATGTGGCGGCTCATTTCCTAGCGTATGCGAACCGACTCACAATTAGATAGCCTACGGGGGGTTTGCGAGCACAGAGCTTTGGAGCCTCTTCGCCATGGGGGGCCGGTTGACAGAGGCTTAAAAGTGAGGCTGAAGTTTTCGAATAAAGTTTTTCCTTCGACTGCAGTTACCGACTCCGTGTCGTAATTTTAGCGCTGCTTGTAGCACACCGCTACAATGCATGGATTTCCAACAGCTGTTATAACCGGTGGGTAATTGATCCCTCTTGAAGGACAGAATTTTACTCCTGTATTTCAAATCTCGTTGGTGGTTTTATCAGCTTTTAGGATTTGACTGCATTATTCAATTGCTGAGGGGCATTGACTCTAATTCTGTTTAACGTTTATTTCGTGAAAGTCCTGTGTTCAGTTGGTGACATCCTTTACAGATACCAGGCGGGGAGTGTTGTGTCTCTCCTGATTTGCTTTGCTATTTTATTTCCAGCCACTAGATGTCACTTGTAAGTTTACAGCTGTTGTTCATTACTTGTTATTGCGTTGCTAAGCGATTGACCTTCGGCATCAGGTCGGCCATTTTATGATCATTCTCCATTTGCTCTCGGTCAGAAGCACGTTGTTACCAGTCAATATTTGAATCCATCTCTCCTGAGAACACCATGAAACACTGTCTTTTTACTCAGCCCCTTGAGTACTATGTAGGGTTTTGCAAATAAAAACAGCGGAAGAATTTTATGTTTTAAAAAAAAGTAACAGCTCATTAGTTGAACTCCAAAACCTGAACACAAAGTGAGGTTACCCTACTTCACATAATTAAGCCATCACGACTGACCAGGCTCTTAAAGTGAACCCCATCTCAAAGTTGGTGGTTGTGATTTATGTACATTTCCACTAAACACGTTACCCCACAGTTTGAACAAGTAAACATTCCATGAGAGACACTCCGTGTCTCTCAGGCGAGCACACAGAAAGGAAATGTGCATTTTCTATGAAGCGTCCACGATCACCATCATTGCTGCAGATTACCTGATGAGGATGGCAGCTCCGATCTTGGTTTTATGTTTGGCATGGCCAAGCTTGCCTCGTGTCCTGAAATTACAGTCCCCTGGCTCAAACTCTGTGCCACTGTCCCAGTGGTAGAAGAGGCAGAAGTGATCACTGATGAAACCGATGACAAACTTGATGTCGTGACACTCCACTCGGATTCCAAGGTGGTCCTGGGGAATCACAATGAATCCTGAGGCTTCTACGTCTACGTGAATAACAGGGTGCGGTGTATGAGGAGATCAGCTGGTCCAGAGCAGTGGAAATTCGTCTCTACTGACCAGAACATGCTGACCAGCTCCAGCCAGTCATCGAGCTCAGGGAACAAGGTTCACAGGTCCAGGGTCTTGTTCACATCAGCTGAGACAGACACCACTGTTCCACAATTTGACCTGATTGACCCAGAATCTGATGCTGAGATCTGCCCACAGGTCACAAGCCATGCTACTAACATCTCCAGCAACTGATTAGAACACAAATGCTTTGAGAGGTTCTCAAGCATGAGAACACCATGAAACTCTGTCTTCTTACTCAGCTTCTTGAAAACGTGACAGCACCTCCATTCAACAGCATTGGTGTTTCCATTTCAGGCTGTGTTGCAACCAGTCAGTCTACTCTCCACTGTCTATCTTCAGAAGTTTGTCAAAGTTTTAGTTGACTTACCGAATCTTCACAAACTTCTAACAAAGTGGAGGTGCTGCCATATTTTCATTGCACTGGCACTAATTGCTGGTCCCAGGACAGATAGTCTGAAATGATAACACTGAGGAATTTAAAGTTACTGATCCTCTCCTCCTCTGATCCCTGATGAGGACTGGCTCATGGACCTCTGGATTCTTTTGTCAATAATCAGCTCTGTGGTTTTGCTAACGTTACAATGCAGAGCAAACATGCACGGTTATCGTGATTATCCTGACCATTATTAATTATTATTTCAGAGGACCAGTCCTGGGCCCAGTTTGTAAGTGTGCTGATGAAGAAAGCATGGCAGTGTCTCTATTACTTAGGAGTTTGTGAAGATTCAGCATGACAGCTAAAAGTTTGACCAACTGCGATCAATGTGTAGAGGAGAGTATATTGACTGTCTGTATCACAGCCTGGAACGGAAACACCAATACGTATTCTGCCCTCGCTCAAGGGTTCATTCTCCATTTTCTCAAGCTGGGGAGACATGCAAACTCCAGTCCAGGAGTGATTGTAGTTCGAAGGTGGTTTTATTGTTCACCAACGTGTTACAGTACTCAAGGAGCTGAGTGAAAAGACAGTGTTTCATGGTGTTCTCAGGAGAGATGGATTCAAATATTGACTGGTAACAATATGCTTCTGACCGAGAGCAAATGGAGAATGATCATAAAATGGCCGACCTGGTGTCAAAGGTCAATCGCTTAGCAACGCAATAACAAGTAATGAACAACAGCTGTAAACTTACAAGTGACATCTAGTGGCCAGAAATAAAATAGCAAAGCAAATCAGGAGAGACAACAGAACAGCCAATGCCCTTGAACAGAAAATTCTACAAAAAAAGTAATGGATATGACCCATATCCACTACTTTTTATAGGCTTTTCCATTCAAGGACATTGGTGTTTCCATACTAGGCTGTGATGCAACTGGTCTACTGTGTATCTAGAGAAGTTTGACAAAGTTTTAGGTCTCTGAATGTGAACAGAACAGGAGAAATGGTTGTTGACTTCAGGAGGGCACGGAGAGACCATTCTTCGCTGAACATCGATTCAGTGGCACAGCAGGGCAGCCCCAGAGAGCCAGATTCAATCCTGTCCTCAGGTACTGTCTGTGTGGAGTTTGCACGTCCTCCCGTGACCATGTGGGTTTCCAGACGTGTGGGTTAATTTGACGCTGTAAATTGTCACTAATGTGTAGGTGAGGGGTACAATCTGAGGGGGGGGGAATAGATCACAGGAATGAGATTGCTCTGTAAACCAGCACAGACTCAGTGCTCTATTCCTCACTGTCAGAGACAGAAACAGGCCATTTGGCCCAACATGTCCGTACTGACCACCAAGTACCCATCTACACCAAACCCATTTACCAGCACTTACACAGAACAGTACAGCACAGGAACAGGCCCTTCTGCCCATCCTGTTGTACTGAACCAGTTAAACTGGTAATTACACGTCTAACTAAACTAGTCACTCCTACCTACACAATGTCCATATCCCACTGTTTTCTGCACATTCTTTCGGGATACTTGGAGGCACTTGATAAAATTGGTTGAAGGCAGTATGGTTTCCTTAAGGGAAAGTCTTGCCTGGCAAATCTGTTGGAATTCATTGAGGAAGTAACAAGCAGGACAGACAAAGGAGAATTGGTGGATATGGTGTAATTGGATTTTCAGAAGACCTCTGACAAGGTGCCACACATGAGGCTGCTAAACAAGCTATGACCCCATGGTATGACAGGAAAGATTCTGGCATGAGTAGAGCAGTGGCTGATTGGCAGGATTGGAATGATTTGGATGATGGAACTGATGGCTTTGTTGCAAAGTTTGCAGACGATATGAAGATAGGTGGAGGGGCAGGTAGTTTTCAGGAAGCAGAGAGACTAGAGAAGGACTTAGACAGATTAGGAGAATGGGCAAAGAAATGGCAGATTGAATATGATGTCGGAAAGTGTGTGTTCAGGCACCTTGGTAGAAGAAATCAAAGCTAGGTTCACAAAAATGATTCCAGGATTGATTCACTTGTCATATGAAGAGCATTTGATGGCCTGGGCCTGTATTCACTAGAATTCAGAAGAATGAATTAAAACCTATTGAATGGTGAAAGGCCTTGACAGAGTGGATGTGGGGAGGATGTTTCCCATGGTGGGAGATTCCAAGACTAGAGGGCACAGTATCAGAATAGATGGATGTCCACTTAGAACAGAGATAAGGAGATATTTCTATAGCCAGAGGGTGAATCTGTCGAATTCTCTGCACAGACGACAGTGGAGGATAAGTCTTTATGCATATTTAAGGCAGAGGTTGATAAATTCTTGATTAGAAACATAGAAAACCTACAGCACAATACAGGCCCTTTGGCTCACAAAGTTGCGCCGAATATGTCCCTACCTTAGTCAGGACATGATGGGATACAGGGAGAAGGCAGGAGACTGGGGCTGAGAGGGAACATGGACCAGCCAAGATGAAATGCTGGAGCAGACAAATGGCCTACTTCTGCTCGTATATCTTATAGTCTTTTGGTCTTATCCAAATTGATGCAAAGACAGTCAAATGTACAAACAGGAAAAAAAGATGTGTTTTTGATGTCCAAACCATCATATACTCCTGGTCATCAATTAAAAACATCCACCAGAATGTGAAATTGTCGGCAGCCAGTATCAGCAAGGAAAATAAATTAATCTGGTACATTGGTGTTTCATTCACTTGTTCTGACTTCTGGGCTAGTTTGACGGTCTGGCATCCCAGAGCTGATCGAGGTGACTGAGAGAGGAAAACACAATCTTTCACTGCGGCTGCAGGGAAGATTTCAGCTCGGAAGCCTCTGTCGTTCTGAGTTTCTCCGTGTGGCAATGCCGCCCTCTGCCGTTTACATCGTGTCATTACCAGTCTGACAGGAGCAGGACAATGTCTTGGTTCCAGGTTGTTGTCTCAAAGTTCAAAGTAAATTTATCATCAAAGTACATTTCTGTCACCAGATGTTACCCTGAGATTCATTGTCTTGGACATTCACAGTAGATACTAAGAAATACAATGGAATCACTGAAAAACTACACACAAAGATAGATAAACAGTCAATATGTGCAAAAGAAGATACACTGAAAATACAAAAAAATATATTAAATAAGTAAAAAATAATATTGAGAACATGAGGTGCAGAGTCCCTGAAAGTGAGTCCATCGGCTGTGGAATCAGTTCAGTATTGGAGTGAGTGAATTTGAGTGACATTATCCCCACTGGTTCAGGAGCCTGATGGTTCAGGGGTAACAAATGTTTCTGAATCTGGTTTTGTGGCACCGAACTGACCTGTACCTCCTCCCAATGGCAGCAGTGAGAAGAGAGTATGGACAGGATGATGGGGGTCCTTCATGATGATTGCTGCCTTCCTGCAACAGCTCTCCTTGTTTTTTTGAAACTTGAATTTTGAAATAACAATTCAGTGAAAAGGATTGGGAATGAATAGGTTTTTCAATTTTTCTATCAGTTTGTCTCCTTGGATTTCAACGTCAATGTCAGAATACACAGCAGACATTGGAATTTGGAGCAAAGAGCAAACTGCTAGAGGAATTTAATCTATCAGGCAGCAACTGTGGAGGCAGAGGGACTGTAGTGATGTGCTACACACAACGCTGAAACAACGACACGCAGTCAGTAAGTCGTTTGGAGACTAGTTTATTCAAACTTCGTGGCACTGGCATTTAATCCCTAGCGCCCGTCCTCTCCGGGCGGAAATGACATCAGAGGTGCATTACCAAAGTCTCTCCCCGCGCGCTGGCTATTTGTGAGCCGGTTCGCCTGTGCAGAAAGTGGGTCGCCACATAACCCCCGCCCAGAACCGTCGATACACCCCCCAATATCCAAAGTCTGGATCAGCCTCTGTTTGGGAGGTCTGCCTCTGCACTGTGGTGCCTGAACCTCGACCGGCTGCACCACGTCCACATGGGCTGGTTTGAGTCGGTCCACCGTGAAAACCTCCTCTTTCCCCCCAATGTCCAGAACGTACGTGGACCCATTGTTGTTGATCACCTTGAATGGCCCCTCGTACAGCCGCTGTAGCGGTGCCCGGTGTCCGCCCCTTCGTACAAACACAAACTTACAGTTCTGCAGGTCTTTGGGTACATGGGTCGGGGTCCGTCCGTGCTGTGAAGTTGGTACGGGGGCCAGGTTGCCGAGCCTTTCGCGTAGTCTGTCCAGGACTGCTGCGGGTTCTTCCTCTTGCCCTCTTGGGGCTGGTATGAACTCTCCTGGGATGGCCAGGGGTGCGTTGTACACCAACTCGGCCGATGAGGCATGCAGATCTTCTTTGGGCGCTGTATGAATTCCAAGCAGGACCTAGGGAAGCTCGTCCACCCAGTTAGGTCCTCTCAGGTGGGCCATGAGAGCCGACTTCAAGTGACGGTGGAAACGTTCCACTAGTCCGTTCGACTGTGGGTGGTAGACAGTTGTGTGGTGCAGCTGCATTCCCAACAGGCTGGCCACAGCCGACCACAGGCTGGAGGTGAACTGGGCGCCCCTGTCGGAGGTAATGTGGGCCAGTACCCCAAAACGTGCTACCCAGGTTGCGATCAGAGCTCGGGCGCAGGAATCGGCAGATGTGTCGGTGAGCGGGACCGCCTCTGGTCACCTCGTGAACCGGTCTACCATAGTTAGGAGGTACCGTGCTCCTTGGGACACTGGTAGAGGGTCCACGACATCCACATGAATGTGGTCAAACCTCCGGTGGGTGGGTTCGAACTGCTGTGGCAGGGCTTTAGTGTGTCGCTGCACCTTGACTGTTTGACACTGCACAAATGTTCTGGCCCATTCACTGACCTGCTTGCAAAGTCCGTGCCACGCAAACTTGCTGGATGGTTGTCCTGATAGATGGGTGCACCAAACCATGTATGTTTAAAACTCGCCGCCTCCAGGCTGCCGGGACGATGGGGCGAGGTTGGCCGGTAGCCACGTCGCACAGGAGGATCCTCTCACCTGGGCCTATGAGAAAGTCCTGCAGCTGCAAACCCGAGACTGTGGTCCTGTAGCTGGGCATCTCGTCGTCTGCCTGCTGCGCTTCCGCCAGTGCTGCATAGTCCACCCCCAGGGACAGGGCCTGGACAGCTGGTCTGGAGAGTGCGTCCGCCACGACGTTGTCCTTCCCCGAGACATGCTGGATGTCCGTTGTGTATTCGGAGATGTAGGACAGATGCAGTTGTTGGCGAGCCGACCAGGGATTGGACACCTTCGTGAACGCGAAGGTCAACAGTTTGTAGTCCGTGAACGTGCCTTCTAAGAAGTACCTGAAATGCCAGATTGCCAGATACAGCGCCAACAGCTCCCGGTCGAAAGCACTGTACTTGAGTTCGGGTGGTCGTAGGTGCTTGCTGAAGAATGCCAGGGGTTGCCAGCGCCCCTCGATGAGCTGCTCCAGCACCCCACCGACTGCTGTGTCACGGCATCTGCCAAGGCTTCCTTGGTTTTAACGAAAGCGGCCACGGCCTCCTCGTTCCAAGTAATGTCTTTGCCTTTACCCGACATCAGGGTATACAAAGGGTGCATGATACGGGCTGCTGAGGAGAGGAAACAGTGGTAGAAGTTCACCATACCAACGAACTCCTGCAGGCCTTTGACCGTGTTGGGCCGGGCAAAGTGGCAGATCGCGTCTACCTTGACGGGCAGAGGGGTTGCCCCGTCTTTGGTAATCCTGTGGCCCAGGAAGTCGATGGTATCGAGACCTAACTGGCATTTGCCCGGGTTGATCATGAGGCCAAAATCACTCAGGCGGGAGTAGAGCTGGCGGAGGTGGGACAGATGCTCCTGACGACTGCTGCTGGCTATAAGGATGCCACCCAAATAGATGAACGCAAAGTCCAGGTCGCGTCCCACCACATCCATTAGCCGCTGGAACATCTGTGCGGCATTCTTCAGGCCGAACAGCATTCGGAGGAACTCGAACAGGCCGAATGGGGTGATGAGTGCTGTTTTGGGGGTGTCTTCAGGGTGCACAGGGATTTGATGGTATCCCCGGACGAGGTCTACTTTGGAAAAGATTCTTGCCCTGTGCAGGTTTGCTGCAAAGTCCTGTATGTGTGGCACGGGGTAGTGGTCTGGAGTTGTAGCCTTGTTCAGTCTGCTGTAGTCGCCGCATGGTCTCCAACCCCCAGCTGCTTTGGGCACCATGTGCAGGGGGGAGGCCCATGGGCTGTCGGATCTCCGTACGACCCCCAATTCCTCCATCCTCTTGAACTCCTCCTTCGCCAGGTGGAGCTTTTCCGGGGGGAGCCTTCGTGCGCGGGCGTGGCGGGGTGGTCCCTGGGTCGGGATGTAGTGCTGTACCCCATGTCTGGGCATGGCTGCCGTGAACTGCAGTGCCAGAATCGATGGAAATTCCGCCAGGATTCTGGTGAATTCGTTGTCCGACAGCGTGATGGAGTCCAGGTGTGGGGCCGGCAACTGGGCTGCACCCAGGGAGAACGTCTGGAAAGTCTCGGCATGTACCAGTCTTCTCCCTTGCAAGTCAACCAGCAGGCTGTGAGCTCGCAAGAAGTCCACCCCCAGGAGCGGTTGGGCCATGGCGGCCAGTGTGAAGTCCCACGTGAACCGGCTGGCGCCGAACTGCAGCTGCACTGTGCGGGTGCCTATGGTCCGTATCGTGCTGCCGTTTGCAGCCCTCAGGGTGGGTCCTGGCTTCCTGTTGTGGGTGTCGTACACCGTCGGGGGCAAGACGCTGATTTCCGCTCCGGTGTCGACCAAGAAACTGCGTCCCGACTGTTTGTCCCAGAAGTACAAGAGGCTGTCCCGGTGGCCAGCCACCATAGTCATTAGCGGCACCTGGCCCTTGCAGGGCGGGTGACAACGGCAGGCTTTTGTGCCCCACTGCTGGTGGTAGAAACAGCACTGTTCACTGTCCTCCTCACTCCTACCTCTGTGTTGTGTGCGCCCCCTGCTGGGCCTGGTCTGGTCTGCTGTTGGGCGCGTGGCCTGGTAATCTGACTGATGGACGCCACGCTCTCCCTCTTGGCTTTCCATAGCATGTCTGCCCAGGCCGCCACCTTCTGGGGGTCGCTGAAATCTGCACTGGCCAGCAGCAGATGTATGTCCTCGGGCAGTTGCTCTAGGAATGCTTGCTCGAACATGAGGCAGGGCTTGTGTCCATCAGCCAGGGACAGCATCTCGTTCATCAATGCTGACGGCAGTCTGTCTCCCAAACCGTCCAGGAGAAGCAGGCGGGCACCCCGCTCACGCCGTGACAGGCCAAAGGTCCCAATGAGCAGCACTTTGAATGCTTCATATTTGCCTTCTTCCGGGGGTGACTGTATGAAATCTGCAACCTGGGCGGCCGTCTCCTGGTCAAGGGCGCACACCACGTGGTAGTAACGCGTGGAATCAGAAGATATCTGCCGAATCTGGAACTGGGCTTCTGCTTGGCTAAACCACACGCGTGGTCGCAGCATCCAGAAAGTCGTCAGTTTTAGCGAAACTGCGTGAACAGATGAAGAGTCGGTCATCTTTGGTCCAAATCCTGTTTGGACCGTCGGGGTCACCAATGTAGCGATGTGCTACACACAGCGCTGAAATAACGACATGCAGTCAGTAAGTCGTTTCGAGACTAGTTTATTCAAACTTCGCTGCGCTGGCATTTAATCCCTAGCGCCGGCCCTCTCTGGGCGGAAATGACATCAGAGGTGCAGTACCAAAGTCTCTCCCCATGCGCTGGCTATTTGTGAGCCGGTTTGCCTGCGCAGAAGGTGGGTCGCCACAGGACGGTTGATGTTTTGGGTCCAGACTTGTCTGGTATGGAAATGCCAATGGGCAGGATCTTCAAGGAAACTCACCAACCAGACCTTGCTCTCTGCTGCCATCAGGAAGGAGGTACAGGAGCCTCAGGACTCACACTGCTCTATTCAAAAATAATTAGATCCTTCAACCATCAGTCTCTTGAACCAGCGGGAAAACTTCACTCAACTTCACTTGCCCCAATACCGGACTGATTCCACAATCTATGGACTCACTTTCAAGAACTCTTCACCTGATGTTCTCAATATTACTTTTCAGCTTGATGACCTTTGGCTCCAACAGGAGAATGAGAAGGTGATAGATAGGAGCTACAGGGGGCTAGTCACCCCTAGGTTGCAGGAGGCAGGTAACTGGGTGACAGTCAGGAGAAGGAAGGGAAATGGACAGCCAGTGCAGAGTACCCCTGTGGCTGTTCTCCTCAACAATAAGTCTTTGGATTCTGTTGAAGAAGAGAACCTACCAGGGAGAGCCATGGCAACCAGATCTGTAGCTGAGAAGAGAAGAGAGGA
Organism: Hypanus sabinus; assembly: GCF_030144855.1. Taxonomy (NCBI): domain Eukaryota; kingdom Metazoa; phylum Chordata; class Chondrichthyes; order Myliobatiformes; family Dasyatidae; genus Hypanus; species Hypanus sabinus. The sequence goes on along the minus strand of NC_082738.1, from coordinate 18,771,435 downwards.
CAAGAGGACTGTGGTAGTGATAGGAGATTCCATAGTTAGAGGAATAGAGACAAGATAGACACACCCAGGTGGAATGTTGCCTCCCAGGTGCCAGGATCAGGGATGCCTTGGATCAGGTTCACGACATTCTGAAGGGGAGGGTGAGCAGCTAGAAGTCTTGGTACATTTTGGCACCAGTGACACAGGTAGGAAAGGTGAGGAGGTCCTGAAGAGAAAATTTAGAGAGCTACGTAGAAAGTGGGAAAACAGGACCTCCAGGGTAGTAGTCTCTAGATTGCTGCCTGTGCCAAGCCACAGTGAAGGTAAGAATAGGATGATTTGGCAGATGAATGTGTGGCTGAGGAGTTGGTGCAGTTGGCAGGGGTTCTGATTTCTGCATCATTGGAATCTCTCCTGGGGAAGATACAACCTGTACAAAAGGGACAGGTTGCACCTAAACCTGGGAGGGCCAATATCCTTGAGGGCAGGTTTGATAGAGCTTTTTGAGAGGGTTTAAACCAACTTGGCAGTGGGATGGGAACCAGAATGATAGGGCTGAGGAAGGAGTAGTTGGTTTACAAACAGAGGCAGAGTATAATGAGACTGCTAGCAAGGAGAGGCTGATGATAGGACAAAATTGCAATCAACTGGATAAGTTGCAATGTAAAAGAGGGAGAAAATCAAAAAGGCTGATGAATAGAGGACTGAAGGTGCCATATTTGAATGCACACAGTATATGGAATAAGATAGATGAGCTTGTAGCACAGTTATAGATCTGAACAGTAGCAAAGATGTAGTCTACAAAGTCATGGGGGATTTCAATATGCAGGTAGATTGGGAAAATCAGTTTAGTGCTGGATCCCAAGGGGGTAATTTCTACAATGCCTATGAGATGGCTTTTTAGAGCAGCTCGTGGTTGAGCCCACGAGAGGATCAGCTATTCTGGACTGGGAGTTGTGCAAGGAACCAGAATTGATTAGCGAGCTTAAGGTAAAGGAACCCTTAGGAAACAGTGATGATAATTTGATAGAATTCATCCTGCAGTTTGAGTAGGAGAAGCTAAAGTCATTTGTATCAGTATTACAGGAGAGAAAAGGGAACAACAGAGGCATGAGTGAGGAGATGGCCAAAATTGATTAGAAGGGAACACTAGCAGGGATAATGGCAGAGTAGCAATAATTTCTGGCAGCAATTCAAAAGGACACCAATGTCCTTAAATGGAAAATCCTACCAGAAGTATTAGATGTTGCCCAGTCTATCTCACATAAAGCCCTCCCCACCATTGAGCACATCTAAATGGAGCATTGTCACAGGAAACGAGTATCCATCACCCAGGATCTCACTACCTAGACGATTATCCTTTAGAGCTGCTGCAGGGCGAGGAACAGTTATTACCCCTCAACCATCAGGCTCTTGAACCAAATGGGTCACTCAACCTCACCTGCCCCATCATTGAAATGTTCCCTTTCAAGGACACCTCATCTCATGTTCTCGATATTTATTGCTTATTTATTTTCTTTTTCTTTTTGTATTTGCACAGTTTGTTGTCTTTTCCATACTGGTTGAATGTGTGGTTGCTGTGGTCTTCCATTGATTCTACTATGATTATTATTCCATTGTGGATTTATTGTGTGTACCCACAAGAAAATGAATCTCAGGGTTGTATGTGGTTACAAGACTGTACTCTGAAATTTGAATTTTGAACATTGAGAGTGAGTCCAGCGAGTGGACTCCCAGTCCCAGGACTGGAATGTCTAATACGAAGGGGCATGCATTCAGGGTAGAGGGGGCAAGTACAAAGGAGATTTGCAGGGCAAGTTTTTCACTCAGAGATCAGTAGATGCCTGGAATGTGATGCCAGGGCTGGTGGTGGAGACAAATACGATAAAGGTGTTCAGGTAATTCTCACCAGATGTTCCCCTGAGATTCATTGTCTTGGACATTCACAGTAGATACAAAGAAGTACAATGGAATCACTGAAAAACTACACACAAAGATAGATAAACAACAAATATGTGCAAATGAAGACAAACTGTAAACACAAAACAGACATAATAATAAAAAATGTTTGAAAATTAACATTGAGAACATGAGGTGCAGAGTCCCTGAAAGTGAGTCCATAGGCTGTGGAATCAGTTCAGTATTGGAGTGAGTGAATTTGAGTGACGTTATCCCCACTGGTTCAGGAGCCTGATGGTTCAGGGGTAACAAATGTTCCTGAATCTGGTTTTGTGGCACCGAACTCACCTGTACCTCCTCCTGATGGCAGCAGTGAGAAGAGAGCAAGATGGGGGTCCCTGATGATGGATGCTGCTTTCCTGCGACAGGGCTCCTTGTACATGTGCTCAGTGGTGGGGAGGGCTTTACCTGTGATGGACTGGGATGTATCCAATACTTTTTGTAGGTTGTTCTATACAAGTAGAATGGTGTTTCCATACCACATCATGATACAACAAGTCAGTCTACGCTCCACTGTACATCAATAAAAGTTCAAAAAACTTTTAGATAACTTAGCAAATCTTTGCAAACTTCGAACAAAGTGCAGGCGATGTCATGTTTTATTGTAATGGCACTAATTACTGGTCCTAGGACAGATGGTCTGAAATGACAACACTGAGGAATTTAAAGTTACTGATCCTCTCCTCCTCTGATCCCTGATGAGGACTGGCTCATGGACCTCTGGATTCTTTTGTCAATAATCAGCTCTGTGGTTTTGCTAACGTTATAATGCAGAGCAAACATGCACGGTTATCGTGATTATCCTGACCATTATTAACTATTATTTCAGAGGACCTGTCCTGGGCCCAGTTTGTAAGTGTGCTGATGAAGAAAGCATGGCAGTGTCTCTATTACTTAGGAGTTTGTGAAGATTCAACATGACAGCTAAAAGTTTGACCAACTGCGATCAATGTGTAGAGGAGAGTATATTGACTGTCTGTATCACAGCCTGGAATGGAAACACCAATACGTATTCTGCCCTCGCTCAAGGGTTCATTCTCCATTTTCTCAAGCTGGGGAGACAGGCAAACTCCAGTCCAGGAGTGGTTGTAGTTCGAAGGTGGTTTTCTTGTTCACCAACGTGTTACAGTACTCAAGGGGCTGAGTAAAAAGACAGTGTTTCATGGAGTTCTCAGGAGAGATGGATTCAAATATTGACAGGTAACAACATGCTTCTGACCAAGAGCAAATGGAGAATGATCATAAAATGGCCGACCTGGTGTCGAAGGTCAATCGCTTAGCAACGCAATAACAAGTAATGAACAACAGCTGTAAACTTACAAGTGACATCTAGTGGCCGGAAATAAAATAGCAAAGCAAATCAGGAGAGACACAACACTCCCCGCCTGGTATCTGTAAAGGATGCCGCCAACTGAACACAGGACTTTCACCAAATAAACATTAAACAGAATTAGAGTCAATGCCCCTCAGTAATTGAATAATGCAGTCAAATCCTAAAAGCTGATAAAACCACCAACGAGATTTGAAATACAGGAGTAAAATTCTGCCCTTCAAGAGGGATCAACTACCCATCAGTTATAACAGCTGTTGGAAATCCATGCACTTTAAAAAATAGTCACAATTTAATGGTCATCGTCTAAACTGAGGATTGTGTACCAGAGGCATTACACATTTGGCAACATTTCAGAGTATCACATTGACAATAAAATGACAGAAAGAACACATTTGTTAAAAAAAGACAAATCACTCCCCCAAAATCAAACTCATTTTATCAAAAAGCGTAGAGAGTACATCTCCTCTACCTGCCTATAGTTTTGTTTCAGATTACACACATAGCAAAATGTGTCAGGGAAGGTCTGGTATAAAACAGAAGTTAAAGTTATACTCTCCTCTACACATCGATCGTAGTTGGTCAAACTTTTAGCTGTCATGCTGAATCTTCGCAAACTCCTAAGTAATAGAGACACTGCCATGCTTTCTTCATCAGCACACTTACAAACTGGGCCCAGGACAGGTCCTCTGAAATAATCATTAATAATAGTCAGGATAATCACAATCGCCGTGCATGTTTGCTCTGCATTGAAACGTTAGCAAAACCACAGAGCTGATTATTGACGACAGGATGAGGAAACCAGAGGTCCATGAGCCAGTCCTCATCGGGGATCAGAGGGGGAGAGGATCAGTAACTTTAAATTCCTCGGTGTTATCATTTCAGACTATCTGTCCTGGGACCAGCAATAAATGCCATTGCAATGAAAACATGGCAGCACCTCCACTTTGTCGCAAGTTTGCAAAGATTCGGTTTGTCATCTGAAACTTTGACAGACTTCTACAGATACACAGTGGAGAGTAGACTGAATGGTTGCATCACGGTCTGGTATGGAAACACCAATCTCCTTGAATGGAAAATCCTGCATAAAGTATTGGATATACCCCAGTCCATCACGGGTAATGTCCTCCCCACCATTGAGCACATGTACAAGGAGCCCTGTCGCAGGAAAGCAGCATCCATCATCAGGGACCCCCATCTTGCTCTCTTCTCACTGCTGCCATCGGGAGGAGGTACAGGTGAGTTTGGTGCCACAAAACCAGATTCAGGAACATTTGTTACCCCTGAACCATCAGGCTCCTGAACCAGTGGGGATAACGTCACTCAAATTCACTCACTCCAATACTGAACTGATCCCACGACCTATGGACTCACTTTCAAAGTTCAAAATACATTTATTATCAAAGTACATATATGTCACCATATACAAGCCTGAGATTCATTTTCTTGTGGGTACACACAATAAATCCATAATAGAATAATAACCATAGAATTAACAAAAGACCACACCAACCAGGGCATTCAGCCAGTGTGCAAAAGACAACAAACTGTGCAAATACAAAAATAATAATATTTATTAACAATAATAGTATGTAAATAAGCAATAAGTATCAAGAACATGAGATGAAGAGTCATTGAAAGTGAGTCCATAGGTTGTGGGAACATTTCAATGATGGGTCAAGTGAAATTGAGTGACCCATTTAGTTCAATGCCTGACAGTTGAGGGGTAATAACTTTTCCTGAACCTGCTGGTGTGAGTCCTGAGGCTCCTGTACCTCCTTCCATGGGCAGTAGGGAGAAGGGAGCCTGACCTGGGTGGTGGGGGTCCCTGAAGATGGATGCTGCTTTCCTGCGACAGTGTTTCATGTAGATGTGCTCAGTGGTGGGGAGGGCTTTACCTGTGATGGACTGGGGCATATCCACTACTTTTTAAGGACACTGGTGTTTCTATACCAGGCTATGATGCTGCCAGTTAATATCCTGTCCACTACACAGCCATAGAAATTTGTCAAAGTTTTAGATGTCACTCTGAACCTGCACAAACTCCAAAGGAAGTAAAACCGCTACCTTGCTTTTTTCATAATTACACTTTTGAGGGCCCAGGACAAGTCCTCTGAAATAACACCACAAAAGAATTTAAAGTTGATGACCCTCTCCACTTCCGATCTTCCAAAGAGAACTGGTTCATGGACCTCTGGTTTCCTTCCCCTGAAGTCAATAATCAGCTCCAGAGATTTGCTGACATTGAGTAAGAGGTTATTGTGGCACCACTCAAACCGATTTTTAATCTCCCTCCCATATGCTGATTTGACACCACTTTTGATTTGGCCAATAACAGTGGTGTCCTCAGCCACACGGTCAAAAGTACAGAGCAAGTAGAGCAGGGGTCTACGCACACAGGCTTGTCTTGTACCTGTGCTGATGGAGATCGTGGAGGAGATGTTGTTGCCAGTCTGAACTGACTGTGGTCTGTGAGTGAGGAGATCAGGGATCCAATTGCAGAAGGAGGTGTTGAAGGCAAAGTCTTGAAGCTTATGGATGGGATTTGTGGGGATGATGGTAATGAATGCCAAGGACTCTATAACTCCATTTCTCGATATTATTTATTATCATTATTTTGTTTTTCATTTTGTGTTTGTCACCTTTTACACATTGGTCCTTTGTCCGTCTTTTTTGAGTGTAGTTTTCATTGATTCTATTGTGTCTACTGTGAACGCCCACAAAGAAATGAATCTAGGGCAGTACCTGGTGACAGATATGTACTTTGATGATAAATTGACTTTGAACTTTGAACTTGGTACAACAGAATTGCCCAGAAATTCATTGACTGAGGTCAATGGAATGGATTTGAGAGACAGAGTACAAGACTCCTGACACGGTTAGATGAACTGTCCAGTGATGAGTTTCTGGCAGTTTGAGAAAGAATGTTGAGAACAGAAACAGGCCACTCAGAACGTCTACCCATGCCAGAACCACAGAAGCAGAGAACATTACAGCACAGAAACAGGCCTTTTGGCCCTTCTTGGCTGTGCCGAACCATTTTTCTGCCTAGTCCCACTGACCTGTACCTGGGCCATATCCCTCCAAACCCCTCTCATCCATATACCTGTCCAAGTTTTTCTTAAATGTCAAAAGTGAGCCCGCATTCACCACTTCATCTGGCAGCTGAATCCACACTCCCACCGCTCTCTGTGTGAAGAAGCCCCCCCAAAGTTCCCTTTAAACTTTTCCCCCTTCACCCTTAACCAATTACCTCTGTTTTTTTTTCTCCCCTAGCCTCAGTGGAAAAAGCCTGCTTTTATTCACTCTATCTAATTTTATACAACTCCATCAAATCACCCCTCATTCTCCTACGCTCCAGGGAATAAAGTCCTAAACTATTCAACCTTTCTCTGTAACTCAGTTTCTCAAGTCCCGGCAACATCCTTATAAACCTTCTCTGCACTCTTTCAACCTTATTAATATCCTTCCTGTAATTAGTTGACCAAAACTGCACACAATACTCCAAATTCGGTCTCACCAATGCCTTATACAACCTCACCATTACATTCCAACTCTTATACTCAATACTTTGATTTATAAAGGCCAATGTACCAAAAGCTCTCTTAACGACCCTATCCACCTGTGACGCAACTTTTAGGGAATAATGTACTTGTACTCCCAGATCCCTCTGTTCTACTGCACTCCTCAGTGTCCTACCATTTACCTTGTATGTTCTACCTTGTTTTGACCTTCTGAAGTACAATACTAAACTCAATAAGTACAATATTAAACTCCGTCTGCCATTTTTCAGCCCATTCTTCCAACTGGTCCAAATCCCTCTGCAAGCTTTGAAAACCTTCCTCACTGTCCACTACACCTCCAATCTTTGTATCATCAGCAAATTTGCTGATCCAATATGTCACATTATCATCCAGATCATTGATATAGATGACAAATAACAATGGACCCAGCACTGATCCCTGTGGCACACCACTAGTCACAGGCCTCCACTCAGAGAAGCAATCCTCCACTACCACTCTCTGGCTTCTTCCATTGAGCCAATGTCTAATCCAATTTACTACCTCTCCATGTATATACCTAGCGACTGAATCTTCCTAACTAACCTCCCATGCGGAACCTTGTCAAAGGCCTTACTGAAGTCCATGTATACAACATCCACTGCCTTCCCTTCATCCACTTTCCTGGTAACCTCCTCGAAAAACTCTAATAGATTGGTTAAACATGACCTACCACGCACAAAGCCATACTGACTTTTTCTAATAAGTCCCTGTCTGTCCAAGTACTTGTAGATCCTGTCTCTTCGTATTCCTTCCAATAATTTACCTACTACAGATGTCAAACTTACTGGCCTATAATTTCTCGGCTTATTTTTTGAGCCTTTTTTAAACAACGGAACTACATGAGCTATCCTCCAATCCTCTGGTACCTGACCTGTGGATATCGACATTTTAAATATTTCTGCCAGGGCCCCTGCAATTTCAACACTAGTCTCCTTCAAGGTACAAGGGAATATCCTGTCAGGTCCTGGGGATTTTTCTACTCTGATTTGCCTCAAGATAGCAAGCACCTCCTCCTGTTCAATCTGTATAAGTTCCATGGCCTCCCTACTTGTTTGCCTTGTTTCCATAGACTCCATTCCAGTTTCCTTAGTAAATGCCGATGCAAAAAACCCATTTAATATCTCTCCCATTTCTTTTGGTTCCATACATCGCCAACCACTGTGATCTTCAAGAGGACCAATTTTATCCCTTACTATCCTTTTGCTCTTAACATACCTGTAGAAGCTCTTAGGTATCCTTCACCCTGACTGCCAAAGCAACCTCATGTCTACTTTTAGCCCTCCTGATTTCTTTCTTAAGTATTTTCTTACTCTTTTTATACTCCTCGAGCATCTTATTTCCTCCCTGTTGCCTATACATGTCATAAATCGCTCTCTTCTTCTCTATCAGAGTTCCAATATCCCTCGAAAACCAAGGTTCCTTATTCTTATTCACTTTGCCTTTAACCGTGACAGGAACATACAAACTCTGCACTCTCAAAATTTCTCCTTTGAAGGCCTCCCACTTACCAATCACATCCTTGCCAGAGAACAACCTGTCCCAATCTACGCTTTTTAGATCCTTTCTCATTTCTTCAAATTTGGCCTTTTTCCAGTTTAGAACCTCAACCCAAGGACCAGATCTGTCATTATCCATGATCAAGTTGAAACTAATGGTGTTATGATCACTGGAACCAAAGTGTTCCCCTACACACACTTTTGTCACCAGCCCTAACTCATTTCCTAATAGGAGATCTAATATTACATCCTCCCTCGTTGGTACATCTATATATTGATTTAGAAAACTTTCCTGAACATATTTTACAACCTCTAACCCATCTAGACCTTTAACAGTATGGGAGTCCCAATCAATGTGTGGAAAATTAAAATCCCCTATAATCCCCTAGAATTTACATATTTCTCCTCCCTTTCCTCTCTCCTTTATGTATCAGTCTTATAGAACGAGTAGAAATCACGGAGGGCCAAAAGCTTAAGGTGCAGTTAACAAATATATCACTCCAGTGAGAAGCATTGAGTACGCTGTGGAAATATAATTCTCAGTTGTCACCGGGAACAGATCTGTCCACAGGTCCAACAAATTTGAACTTTGAACTTTGAGAGTGAGTCCATCGACTGGACTCCCAGTCCCAGGGCTGGAATGTCTAATACGAAGGGGCATGCATTCAGGGTAGAGGGGGCACGTACAAAGGAGATTTGCAGGGCAAGTTTTTCACTCAGAGATCAGTAGATGCCTGGAATGTGATGCCAGGGCTGGTGGTGGAGACAAATACGATAAAGGTGTTCAGGTAATTCTCACCAGATGTTCCCCTGAGATTCATTGTCTTGGACATTCACAGTAGATACAAAGAAATACAATGGAATCACTGAAAAACTACACACAGAGATAGATAAACAGCAAATATGTGCAAACAAAGACAAACTGTAAATACAAAACAGACATAATAATAAAAAATGTTTGAAAATTAACATTGAGAACATGAGGTGCAGAGTCCCTGAAAGTGAGTCCACAGGTTGTGGGATCAGTTCAGTATTGGAGTGAGTGAATTTGAGTGACGTTATCCCCACTGGTTCAGGAGCCTGATGGTTCAGGGGTAACAAATGTTCCTGAATCTGGTTTTGTGGCACCAAACTCACCTGTACCTCCTCGCAATGGCAGCAGTGAGAAGAGAGCAAGATGGGGGTCCCTGATGATGGATGCTGCTTTCCTGCAACAGGGCTCCTTGTAGATGTGGCCAATGGTTGGGGGAAGGCTTTACCCCAGATGGACTGGGCCGTATCCATTACCTTTCACAGGATTTTCCTTTCAAGGACATTGGTGCATTGGTGTTTCCATACCAGGCCGTGATGCAATCAGTCTACTGTGTATCTCGAGAAAGTTGTCAAAGTTTTAGGTGAATGCCAAAATCGACACAAACATTTAAGAAAGTAGAGGTGCTGCTGTACTGTCATTGTAATTTGACGGTGATACCTGGTAACAGAAATGTTCTTTGATAATAAATTTACTTTGAACTTCGAGGCAACAACCTTGGAACTCTGCTCCATGTAAATTGGCAGTTGCATAATTTGAACAGCAGAGGGCAGCATGAAACTCAGAACGACAGAGGCTTCCGAGCTGAAATCTTCCCTGCAGCCGCAGTAAAAGATTGTGTTTTCCTCTCTCAGTCACCTCGATCAGCTCTGGGATGCCAGACCGTCAAACTAGCCCAGAAGTCAGAACAAGGGAATGAAACACCAATGTACCCGATTAATTTATTTTCCTTGCTGATACAATAAAGGTGAGGAAACATTTACTGTAAACAGGCTGATAATTCCCTGGCTGCCGACGATTTCACATTCTGGTGGATGTTTTAATCGATGACGTGGAGTATTTGATGGTTTGGTGCTCCCAATGGGGTCAATAACAATCCGGAGACAACCCAGATCACCATCGGTTCCTTTCCTGGGACCACGAGTCTGTCTCTCAGTCTCACCCCTCCCTGGTCAGGACAGAGATCCATGAAACAGGTGTGGAGATGCGGGAGTTCAGTGGCACAGCAGGGCAGCCCCAGAGAGCCAGATTCAATCCTGTCCTCAGGTACTGTCTGTGTGGAGTTTGCACGTCCTCCCGTGACCATGTGGGTTTCCAGACGTGTGGGTTAATTGGACGCTGTAAAAGATTGTGTTTTCCTCTCTCAGTCACCTCGATCAGCTCTGGGATGCCAGACCGTCAAACTAGCCCAGAAGTCAGAACAAGCGAATGAAACACTGATGTACCCGATTAATTTATTTTCCTTGCTGATACAATAAAGGTGAGGAAACATTTACTGTAAACAGACTGATAATTCCCTGGCTGGTGACAATTTCACATTCTGGTGGATGTTTTAATCGATGACGTGGATGTGACTTCATTGGTGAGGGTACAAATTATTAGAAAAACGTGACAGGTGGGTCAGAAGGTGTTGAATCATTGTGGGTAGAGCTACAAGGGTAAAAAGACCCTGGTGGGAGTTACATACAGACATCCAAACAATAGTAAAGATGTGGTCTACAAATTACAATGGGAGATAGAAAATGCATGTCAGAAGGGCAATGTTACAATAGTCATGGGGGACTTCAAAATGCTTGTAGATTGGGAAAGTCAAGTTGATGCTGGATCCCAAGAGAGGGAATTTGGGGAATGCCTGCAAGATCGCTTTTTAGAGAAACTCATGGTTGAACCCAGCAGGGGATCAATGAACTGGAATTAATTGGAGATCTCAACGTAAAGGAACCCTTAAGAGTCAGTGATCACAACAGGATAGAATTCACCCTGCAATTTGCGAAGGAGAAACTAAAATCAGACGTATCAGTATTACAGCAGAGAAAAGGGAATTACTGAGATATGAGAGAGGAGCTGGCCACAACTTATTGGAAAGGAATATTACCAGGGATGATGGCAGAGCAGCAACGGCTGGAGTTTCTGGGAGCTATTTGGAAGACACAGGATAGATACATCCCAAAGAAGAGGAAGTATTCTAAAGGCAGGATGACACAACCGTGGGTGACAAGAGAAGTCAATGCCAACATAAAAGCAAAAGAGAGGGAATGCAATAGAGTAAATATTAGTGGGAAGTTAGAGGATTGGGAAGCTTTTCAAACGAACAGAAGGCAACTAAAAAACTCATAAAGAAGGCAAACCTGGAATACCAAAAGTTTCTTAAGATATATAAAGTGGAAAAGAGAGGCAGAGTTGGTATCAGACCACTGTAAAATGATGCTGAAGAGGTAGTAATGTGGGACAAGGAAATCACAGACGAATTAAATAAGCTTTTGGCATCAGTCTTCTCACTAGCAATATGCTGGAAGTTCAAAAGTGTCGGGGCAGAAGTGAATGAAGTTACCATAACTAAGAGAGAAGGTGTTTGGGAAGCTGAAAGGTCTGAAGGTCGATAAGTCACCTGGAACAGATGGACTACACTCCAAGGTTCTGAAAGAGGTAGCTGAAGAGATTGTGGAGGCATTAATAATGATCTGTCAAGAAGCACTAGACTCTGGAATGGTTCCGGAAGACTGGAAAATTGCAAATGTCACTCCACTCTTCGAGAAGGGAGAGAGGCAGAAGAAAGGAAACTATAGGCCAGTTCGCCTGACCTCAGTGGTTGGGAAGATGTCGGAGATGATTATTAAGCATGTGGTTTTGGGTACTTGAATGCATATGATAAAATAGGCTGTTTACTCATGGTTTACTCAAGGGAAAATCTTGGCAGCACCTCCACTTTGTTAGAAGTTTGTGAAGATTCGGTAAGTCAACTAAAACTTTGACAAACTTCTGAAGATAGACAGTGGAGAGTAGACTGACTGGTTGCAACACAGCCTGATATGGAAACACTAATGCTATTGAATGGAGGTGCTGTCACGTTTTCAAGAAGCTGAGTAAAAAGACAGAGTTTCATGGTGTTCTCATGCTTGAGAACCTCTCAAAGCATTTGTGTTCTAATCAGTTGCTGGAGATGTTAGTAGCATGGCTTGTGACCTGTGGGCAGATCTCAGCATCAGATTCTGGGTCAATCAGGTCAAACTGTGGAACAGTGGTGTCTGTCTCAGCTGATGTGAACAAGACCCTGGACCTGTGAACCTTGTTCCCTGAGCTCGATGACTGGCTGGAACTGGTCAGCATGTTCTGGTCAGTAGAGACGAATTTCCACTGCTCTGGACCAGCTGATCTCCTCATACACCGCACCCTGTTATTCACGTAGACGTAGAAGCCTCAGGATTCATTGTGATTCCCCAGGACCACCTTGGAATCAGAGTGGAGTGTCACGGCATCAAGTTTGTCATCAGTTTCATCAGTGATCACTTCTGCCTCTTCTACCGCTGGGACAGTGGCACAGAGTTTGAGCCAGGGGACTGTAATTTCAGGACACGAGGCAAGCTTGGCCATGCCAAACATAAAACCAAGATCGGAGCTGCCATCCTCATCAGGTAACCTGTGTCAATGATGGTGATCGTGGATGCTTCATAGAAAATGCACATTTCCTTTCTGTGTGCTTGCCTGAGAGACACGGAGGTATACTGCGTGGAATGTTTACTTGTTCAAACTCCTTCAAGGAGTCTCACCACAGCTTCCACTCCCTGAACCTTTCATCTGGCAGAGGAGCATCCCAATCACTGGTCTCCAAGGGAATTTCTCGAAGGAAGCAGAGTCCCTGAATGATTACTGGGGCAGCGAATCAAAACAGATGAAACTGGCTGTTCACTGTCGACAAATCGTCTGGTGTAGGGCGTCTCCACTGAAGAGGTGAAGTATTTTGGAACCGTTGTGTCTGTGCACAACTACATATTGATTAAATAAAAGCACACACACAGGTGTGTTCACATTGCAGTGAGAGAGAGAGGGAAAGAGAACAGTGCGCATGCATTGACAACAGCGCTTGCGCAAACAGTAGTTTAATACGTAGTGCTTGGGGGGGGGGGGTCATAGCTTTCAAGGAAATATACTCAGACATTACACTTCCTCCCCCTTTAGATTAGTGGAACACAAAACCGTGTCTGTACATAACATTCAAATTCCCTTTTATAAACCCATATTGCAAATAAACACGCTTTCACAATATCAGTCCCTAAATAACTTTACAATTCTAAATATTTAGTATTTTGGACCTGTGAAGTGGAATCAGATTTAGCAAATCTTTCTCATTGTGCTTCTGGACCTGTGGAGTGGCATCGAATTTGGTAGGTGTCTTGTCTAAGACAACGTTCTTGGTTTCTGGTTTCGGTGACATGATCGTCACTGGGAGACACGTCTGGTGACTGTAATGTGTCTGTCTTGCTCTTGACTCGGGTGTGTTCTTCAGTTGAACATCCTGTATCTGGTCCACATGACATCTCCCTGTCTGATCTCCAACATCCACTGGGTACGTCAGTGGTCCAGTTCTTGTAGCTGTCCTACTGGGTGTCCACTTGTCTTCTTGGTAATCACGCACTAGGACTTCCTGTCCAATCTCGAAACTCCTTGCTGCTTCACTTGGCAACTATCTGAACTGTTTATTCTGTACTTCCCTCCGGATGTCTGGTTCCAGGAGGTCTGTGTGAGATCTCAGATTCCTGTTCATGAACAGCATTGCTGGTGTTTGACTTGTCATTGCTTGAGCAGAGTTCCGATACACAAAAAGGAAGTTGTCCACCTTGTGCTGTAGAGAAATGTCCTCCTTGTCCATCACTTTAATGGACTTCTTGAATGTTTGGACAAACCTTTCAGCTAACCCATTCATTGCTGGATGGTGAGGAGCTGACTTGAAATGTCATTTTCCTTCATGAACAGCCAGAATTCTTCTGACGTGTATTGTGGTCCTTTGTCACCCACAATTTGTTCTGGTAATCCCTTTCTGGCAAAGACAGTCCTCAGAGTGGAGACAGTCTTTGCTGAGGTGGTTGACTTCTTTGGTATGACCTCCGGCCACTTCGAATGAGCATCCACAGCAATCAGAAACATGGAGCCCATGAATAGCCCAGCAAGGTCAATATGTACTCTTTGCCACGGTGTTGATGGCTACCATAGCAAAGATGGAGATGACTAATTTTACAACTTTCTGTAGCATTTTTTGGTCCTGTACAGTAGTGCCCCCCCCCCATATACAGTGATGCAGCCTGTCAGAATGCTCTCCACGGTAAAGTTTTCAAGTGTTTCAGGTGAAAGACCAAACCTCTTCAAAACTCCTAATGAAGTATTGCCGCTGTCTTGCTTTCTTTATAACTGCATCGGTATGTTGGGACCAGGTTAGATCCTCAGAGATCTTGACACCCAGGAACTTGAAACTGCTCACTCTCTCCACTTCTGGTTCCTCTATGAGGATTGGTATGTGTTCCCTCATCTTATCCTTCCTGAAGTCCACAATCAGCTCTTTCGTCTTACTGACGTTGAGTGTAAGGTTGTTGCTGCGGCACCACTCCACTAGTTGGAATATCTCTCTCCTTTACACTCTCGCATCAGCATCTGAGATTCTACTAACAATGGTTGTATCATCAGCAAATTTATAGATGGTACTTGAGCTGTGCCTCGCCATGCAGTCATGGGTATAAGAAGGAAAGAGCAGTGGGCTAAGCACACACCCCTGAGGTGCATCAGTCCGGTTTGTCAGTGAGGAGGAGATATTATCACCAATCTGCACAGACTGTGGTCTTCTGGTTAGGAAGTTGAGGATCCAATTGCAGAGGGAGGTACAGAGGCCCAGGTTCTGTGGGCTGCATAAATCTAGGGAAGATAATGCATCAGGTTGAGGTGCAACCCCCCCCCCCCCCGTTACAAATCAGTACCACGAAATGACAGACAGTACACCATATACAATTAAACAATTTAGCTTTATAATTCTTAATTTGACTCAAGGGTTAGTGAAGAAAAAAAAGAAAAGGGCCCATTTTAATGAAACAGTCTAATGTGCCCAAATTGGATCTCACGGTTTCCCCTCCATCGATCTCCCCAGGACCTAGTCGACTCCTGGCCCCACTCCAAATCCACTCCGCCCTCATGTCTTCTCTCTCCATCTCCCGCTGAACAAAAGACCCAGATCACCTCAGCATCAGGCACACAGCACAAAAAACCCACTCCCCTCATTGGACGGCTCACATTCCAAAGCCCCCATTACCTCTAACCATAACTCAAACACTGCTGCTACAGCAATGAGACCTTTCCCAGGGCGTTACAAAGGTAACGATGGAATATGAAAGTAAGCAAGCCACTAATATTAAAGAGGATATCAAAAGTTTCTTCAGATACATAATGTGTAAAAGAAAGGCGAGGGTAGGATATCAGACCCCTTGAAAACAATGCTGTAGAGGTAGTAATGGGGACAGGGATATGGTAGATGAACTGAAGAAGTATTTTGGATCAGTCCTCACTGTGGGAGACACTAGCAGTAAGTTCAAAAGTGTCGGGGCAGAAGTGAATGAAGTTACCATAACTAAGAGAGAAGGTGTTTGGGAAGCTGAAAGGTCTGAAGGTCGATAAGTCACCTGGAACAGATGGACTACACTCCAAGGTTCTGAAAGAGGTAGCTGAAGAGATTGTGGAGGCATTAATAATGATCTGTCAAGAAGCACTAGACTCTGGAATGGTTCCGGAAGACTGGAAAATTGCAATAGTCACTCCACTCTTCGAGAAGGGAGAGAGGCAGAAGAAAGGAAACTATAGGCCAGTTCGCCTGACCTCAGTGGTTGGGAAGATGTTGGAGATGATTATTAATGAAGAGATTTCAGAATACTTGGAGACACATGATAATATAGGACATAGTCAGCATGGTTTCCTCATGGGAAAATCTTGCCTGACTAATCTGTTGGAATTCTTTGAAGAAATAACAAGCAGAATAGACAAAGGAGAATCGGTTGATGTTGTGTATTTGGATTTTCAGAAGGCCTTTGACAAGGTGTCACACATGAGGCTGTTTAACAAGCTACCAGTACATGTTATTACAGGAAAGATTCTAGCATGAGTAAAGCAGTGGCTGGTTGGCAGGAGGCAAGGAGTGAAAATAAAGGGAACTTTTTCTGGCTGGCTGCCAGTAACTGGTGATGTTCCACAGGGGTCTGTGTTGGGACCAATTCTTTTTACATTATATGTCAATGATTTGGATAATGGAATTGATGGCTTTGTGGCCAAGTTTACAGATGATACAAAGATAGATGGATGGGCAGGTAGTTTTGAGGAAGAAGAGAGGCTACAGAAGGACTTAGACAGATTAGGAGAATGGGCAAAGAAATGGCAAATTGATACGATGTCGGAAAGTGTACGGTCATGCACTTTGGTAGGACTAAAAGCCAGACTAAATTCTAAATGAGTAGAACATTCAGAAATCAGAGGTGACGTGGGAGTCCTTGTGCAGAATTCCCTAAAGGTTAATTTGCAGTTTGAGTCTGTGGTGAGGAAGGCAAATGCAATGTTAGCATTCATTTCAAGAGGACTAGAATATAAAAGCAAGGATGTAATGTTGAGACTTTATAAAGCACTGGTGAGGCCTCACTTGGAGTATTGTGAGCAGGTTTGGGCCCGTTATCAAAGAAAAGATGCACTGACATTGGAGAGGATTCATAGAAAATGCTCGAAAATGATTTCGGTATTGAAAAGCGTATGATATGAGGAGCATTTGATGGCTCTGGGCCTGTACTCACTGGAATTCTGAAGAATGAGGGGTGATCTCATTGAAACCTATTGAATGGTGAGAGGCCATGATAGAATGGATGTAGAGAGGATGTTTTCTATGGTGGGAGAGTCTAAGGCCAGAGGCCATAGCCTCAGAATAGAAGTCCATTTAGAACGGGGATGAGGGAGGAACTTGGTGAATCTGTGGAATTCATTGCCACATGCAGCTGAGGGGGCCAAATCATCGAGTATGTTTAAAGCAGAAGTTGATAGGTTCTTGATTGTTCAGGGCATGAAGGGATATGGGGAGAAGGCAGGAGATTGAGTCTGAGAAGAAAAATTGGATCAGCCATGGTGAAATGGTGGAGCAGACTCGATGGGCCAAATGGCCTAATTCTGCTCCCATGTCTCATGGTCTTTTACGCTTACCCAAATTGATGGAAGTCTGTCAACTGCACAAGCAAGAAAAAAAATGTGTATATGCAGTCCAAACCATCATATACTGCATGTCATCAATTCAATTATTCACCAGAATGTGCAATTATCGGCACAAGGGAATTATCAGCCTGTTTACATTAAATGTCTCCTCGTCTTTATTGTATCAGTGAGGAAAATAAATTTATCTGATACATTAATGTTTCATTCCCTTGTTCTAACTGCTGGGAAAATAAATTAATCTGGTACATTGGTGTTTCATTCGCTTGTTCTGACTTCTGGGCTAGTTTGACGGTCTGGCATCCCAGAGCTGATCGAGGTGACTGAGAGAGGAAAACACAATCTTTTACTGCGGCTGCAGGGAAGATTTCAGCTCGGAAGCCTCTGTCGTTCTGAGTTTCTCCGTGTGGCAATGCCGCCCTCTGCCGTTTACATCGTGTCATTACCAGTCTGACAGGAGCAGGACAATGTCTTGGTTCCACCTTGTTGTCTCAAAGTTCAAAGTGAGTTTATCATCAAAGTACATTTCTGTCACCAGATATTACCCTCAGATTCATTGTCTTGGACATTCACAGTAGAGACTAAGAAATACAATGGAATCACTGAAAACTACACACAAAGATAGATAAACAGTCAATATGTGCAAAAGAAGCCTGATGGTTGAGGGGTAATAAATGTTCCTGAGTCTGGTTTTGTGGCACCGAACTCACCTGTACCTCCTCCCGATGGCAGCAGTGAGAAGAGAGCAAGATGGGGGTCCCTGATGATGGATGCTGCTTTCCTGCGACAGGGCTCCTTGTACATGTGCTCAGTGGTGGGGAGGGCTTTACCTGTGACAGTCTGGGATGTATCCAATACTTTTTGTAGGTTATTCTATACAAGTAAAATGGTGTTTCCATACCACATCATGATACAACAAGTCAGTCTACACTCCACTGTACATCAATAAAAGTTCAAAAAAGTTTTAGATAACTTAGCAAATCTTTGCAAACTTCGAACAAAGTGCAGGTGCTGTCATGTTTTATTGTAATGGCACTAATTACTGGTCCTAGGACAGATGGTCTGAAATGATAACACTGAGGAATTTAAAGTTACTGATCCTCTCCTCCTCTGATCCCTGATGAGGACTGGCTCATGGACCTCTGGATTCTTTTACCAATAATCAGCTCTGTGGTTTTGCTAACATTATAATGCAGAGCAAACATGCACGGTGATCGTGATTATCCTGACCATTATTAATTATTATTTCAGAGGACCTGTCCTGGGCCCAGTTTGTAAGTGTGCTGATGAAGAAAGCATGGCAGTGTCTCTATTACTTAGGAGTTTGTGAAGATTCAGCATGACAGCTAAAAGTTTGACCAACTGCGTTCGATGTGTAGAGCAGGGTATAACTTTAACTTGTGTTTTAAAAGAGACTTTCCCTGCCACATTTTGCTACGTGTGTAATCTGAAACTAAACTATAGGCAGGTAGTGGAGATGTATTCTCTACGCTTTTTGATAAAATGAGTTTGATTTTGGGGGAGTGATTTGTCTTTTTTTTAACAAATGTGTTCTTTCTGTAATTTTGTTGTCAATGTGATTCTCTGAAATGTTGCCAAATGTGTAATGTCTCCGGTACACAATCCTCAGCATCTATAAGGGAGAAGCACTGTCAACATTTCAGGCCGAGACCCTTTGTCATCTCCTTATAGATGCTGCCTGGCCTGCTGTGTTCCACCAGCATTTTGAGTGTGTTGTTTGAATTTCCAGCATCTGCAGATTTCCTCGTGTTTACGCTGAGATTCATTGTTTTGGACATTCACAGTAGATAGAAAGAAATACAATGGAATCACTGAAAAAATACACACAAAGATAGATAAACAACCAATATATGCAAAAGACAAACTGCAAATACAAAATAAAACAATTAATAATATTAAATAAGTAAAAAATAATATTGAGAACGTGAGGTGCATGAAAGTGAGTCCATCGGCTGTGGGATCAGTTCAGTATTGGAGTGAGTGAATTTGAGTGACGTTATCCCCACTGGTTCAGGAGCCTGATGGTTCAGGGGTAACAAATGTTCCTGAATCTGGTTTTGTGGCACCGAACTCAACTGTACCTCCTCCCGATGGCAGCAGTGAGAAGAGAGCAAGATGGGGGTCCCTGATGATGGATGCTGCTTTCCTGTGACAGGGCTCCTTGTAGATGTGCTCAGTGGTGGGGAGGACATTACCTGTGATGGACTGGGATGTATCTAGTTTGTCTGTGTACAACTACATATCAATTAAATAAAAGCACACATGCGGGATATGGCTTTAACTGGTGTATTCACATTGCAGTGAGCGAGAGAGTGAGAACAGTGCGCACACATTGACAACAGCGCTTGCGCAAACAACAGTTTAAAACGTAGTGCTTGGGGGGGGTCATTACTCTAAAAGAAATAGATCCTTACATTACACTTCCTCCCCCTTTAGATTAATGCAACATAATACTTTATGTACAAAACATTCAAATTCCCTTTCACACACCCATATTGCAAATAAACACGCTTTCACAATAACATACCAGCCTGTCCCTTAATGCATCAGAAAGGCCATCTCTAAAGTCACGGTACTGGGAAAGTTTGCGCAGTTCTGCAATGTATTCAGAAATATATTTTGATTGGTTCCCTTTGTAAAATCTAAATCTCCTGGCTATTACCAGTGGATTAGGGCTCAAATGATTTTGTAAAATTGTAAGTTTTATTGAACGTCTCTGACTTTGCAGGGATTACTAAGTTGTGTAAGAGACTGTATATTCTTGCACCCATTAAGCTAAGTACAGGGACTTCCTTTTGCTCCTCCACATTGTTCACATTACAATGCAGTTCAACCCCCTCAATATACGACTCCCAGCCATCATTAGCACTATTTAATTTATCACCTTACCCAACTGAATCCATCACCATGTTATTTTCACTTTAAATTCAGCACATCTTTCACTGTTACTCAAGGGTCCTTCGGCTTTCTCATGTCATTTAAATCTTGCTGTTTTGTCCCATAACTGTCTGTGTAGTTCATGATATTTTCTGATATTCAGGTTTATCCTCGTTGCCAGTTTGTTGTGTTTGTGCACAACTACATATCAATTAAATAAAAAGATGCATGCAGGAGATGGCTCTAACTGGTGTGTTCAATGAGAGAGAGAAGAATGCACATGTGCAGACAACAGATCAATACGTAGCGCTCTTCATCGCTCTAAAAGAAATAGATCCATACATTACAGTATCCACCACTTTTTAATAGCTTTTTCTGTTCAACAGCATTGGTGTTTCCATATCAGGCTGTGTTGCAACCAGTCAGTCTACTCTCCACTGTCTATCTTCAGAAGTTTGTCAAAGTTTTAGTTGACTTACCGAATCTTCACAAACTTCTAAGAAAGTAAAGGCACTGATTTATTGCAATGGCACTGATTGCTAGTCCCAGGACAGATAGTCTGAAATGATAACACTGAGGAATTTAAAGTTACTGATCCTCTCCTCCTCTGATCCCTGATGAGGACTGGCTCATGGACCTCTGGTTTCCTCATCCTGTCGTCAATAATCAGCTCTGTGGTTTTGCTAACGTTACAATGCAGAGCAAACATGCACGGTGATCGTGATTATCCTGACCATTAATAACTATTATTTCAGAGGACCTGTCCTGGGCCCAGTTTGTAAGTGTGCTGATGAAGAAAGCATGGCAGTGTCTCTATTACTTAGGAGTTTGTGAAGATTCAGCATGACAGCTAAAAGTTTGATCAACTGCGATCGATGTGTAGAGGAGAGTATGTTGACTGTCTGTATCACAGCCTGGAATGGAAACACCAATACGTATTCTGCCCTCGCTCAAGGGTTCATTCTCCATTTTCTCAAGCTGGGGAGACAGGCAAACTCCAGTCCAGGAGTGGTTGTAGTTCGAAGGTGGTTTTCTTGTTCACCAACGTGTTACAGTACTCAAGGGGCTGAGTAAAAAGACAGTGTTTCATGGAGTTCTCAGGAGAGATGGATTCAAATATTGACAGGTAACAACATGCTTCTGACCAAGAGCAAATGGAGAATGATCATAAAATGGCCGACCTGGTGTCGAAGGTCAATCGCTTAGCAACGCAATAACAAGTAATGAACAACAGCTGTAAACTTACAAGTGACATCTAGTGGCCGGAAATAAAATAGCAAAGCAAATCAGGAGAGACACAACACTCCCCGCCTGGTATCTGTAAAGGATGCCGCCAACTGAACACAGGACTTTCACCAAATAAACATTAAACAGAATTAGAGTCAATGCCCCTCAGTAATTGAATAATGCAGTCAAATCCTAAAAGCTGATAAAACCACCAACGAGATTTGAAATAGAGGAGTAAAATTCTGCCCTTCAAGAGGGATCAACTACCCATCGGTTTTAACCGGAAATCCATGCACTTTAAGAAATAGTCACAATTTAATGGTTTGAAACAGGTCTTCCTCTAAACTGAGGATTGTGTACCAGAGGCATTACGCATTTGACAACATTTCAGAGAATCACATTTACAATAAACTGACAGAAAGAACACAACATATTGTTCCTTTTTTAAACCTTTTTTAAAAAAGGCAAATCACTCCCCCAAAATCAAGCCTATTTTATCAAAAAGTCTGGAGAATACTATAGAACTATCCTGCCTATAGTTTTGTTTCAGCTTACATGCGTAGCAAAGTGTGGCAGAGAAAGACTTGTATAAAGTTAAAGTTATTTCCAAATTTCTGCAAAGGCAGTTGCTAAAAGTGTAAAAAGGGGGAGAAAAGAGGTTATCCCAACCCAGACTTCAAAATAAGCCAATTTGTGTCCAATATACTGTACAACAGAGAATCCAAAACAAATCTGGAATCTGCAGAGACTGAAAATACCGTCTTTGTGTTTACAGATTTGTAACCAATATTCCCGTTTCAATCATTTTCCGACAGTTTATTTCTCTATTTATACTGATCAGCTCCTGCTCACTGGTGTTCTGCAGGCTCTCTGCGTGATACTCCTCATAGGATTCGGAGAAGTCTTTCTGCAGGAATTCACTGCCATCATTTCCACTGTCCTGATCCCCCTCGTCCAGCTCTTCCTCCTTGCTTGTCTCGTCCAACTTGTTGACACTCTTGGGGCAGATGCCGGTGTTGAGGTCAGGCTCCTCCTGGTTGTGTTCCTCTCCTCACCCTGTAGACCGAGAGAGATGATGGTCTTGGCAAAGTCGCCCAGGGAGCAGGGACCCTAGTAGACAGTCCCTTACAGTCGCTCTTTCATGCCAATGATTCAGCGATGTGTGAGAGCCTTGCTGTGACCTGCAACAGTATCCGCCAACTTGAGAACCTCTCAAAGCACTTGTGTTCTAACCAGTTGTTGGAGATGGTAGTAGCACAGGAACAGGCCATTCAGCCCACAATGTTGTGCCAAACCAGCTAAAAAACAAATCAAAAACACCCAAACATTATCCCTCCTACCTACTCCAAGCCCATATCCTCCACCTTCCTTACTTACATCCATGTGCCAATCCAAATATCCCGTGTAAGTCTCTAATGTACTTTCCTCTACCACCAAGGTTGTGGCTGAGGGGGAAATAGATCAACCATAATGAAAAGGTGAGGCAGACTCGGTGGGCCAAATGGTCTAATTCTGCTCATGTATCATATGGTCTTTTGGTTTTTTCCAAATTGATGCAAAGTCTGTCAACTGCAGAATCAGGAAAAAGTTTGTATTTATGATAGAAACACAGAAAACCTACAGCGCAATACAGGCCCTTCGGCCCACAAAGCTGTGCTGAACATGCCTTCACCTGAGAAATTACTAGATTTACTCATAGCCCTCTATTTTTCTAAGCTCCATGTACCTATCCAAAAGTCTCTTAAAAGACCCTATTGTATCCGCCCCCACCGCCATTGCCGGCAGCCCAGTCCACGCACTCAGCACTCTGAGTAAAAAACTTACCCCTGACGTCTCCTCTGTACCTACTCCCCAGCACCTTAAACCTGTGTCCTCTTGTGGCAGCCATTTCAGCCCTGGGAAAAACCTCTGACTATCCACACAATCAATGCCTCTCATCATCTTGTACAACTCTATCAGGTCACCTCTCATCTTCCGTCGCTCCAGGGAGAAAAGGCCGAGTTCACTCAACCTGTTCTCATAAGGCATACTCCCCAATCCAGGCAACATCCTTGTAAATCTCCTCTGCACCCTTTCTATGGCTTCCACATCCTTCCTGTAGTGAGGCGACCAGAACTGAGCACAGTACTCCGAGTGGGGTCTGACCAGGGTTCTATATAGCTGCAAAATTACCTCTCGGCTCAATTCAATTCCACGATTGATGGCCAATACACCGTACACCTTCTTAACCACAGAGTCAACCTGCGGAGCTGCTTTGAGCGTCCTATGGACTCAGGTCCCAAGATCCCTCTGATCCTCCACACTGCCAAGAGTCGTACCATTAATATTATATTCTGCCATCATATTTGACCTACCAAAATGAACCACTTCACACATAGTCCTGATGAAGGGTCTCGGCCAGAAACGTCAACAGTGTTTCTCCCTATAGGTGCTGCCTGGCCTGCTGTGTTCCACCAGCATTTTGTGTGTGTTGCTTGAATTTCCAGCATCTGCACATGTCCTCGTGTTTGCACCTCACATTTATCTGGGTTGAACTCCATCTACCACTTCTCAGCCCAGTTCTGCATCCTATCAATGTCCTGTTGTAACCTCTGACAGCCCTCCACAATATCCACAACATCCCCAATCTTTGTGTCATCAGAAAATGTACTAACCCATCCCTCCACTTCCTCATCCAGGTCATTCATAAAAATCATTAAGAGTAAGGGTCCCAGAACAGACCCCTGAGACACACCACTGATCACTGACCTCCATGTGGAATATGACCCATTTACAACCACTCTTTGCCTTCTGTGGGCAAGCCAGTTCTGGATCCACAAAGCAATGTCCCCCTGGATCCCATGTCTCCTTACTTTCTCAATAAGCTTTGCATGGGGTACCATATCAAATGCCTTGCTGAAATCCATATACACTACATCTACTGCTCATCCTTCATCAATGTGTTTAGTCACATCCTCAAAAAATTCAATCAGACTCATAAGGCACGACCTGCCCTTGACAAAGCCATGCTGACTAATCGTATTATACCTCTCAAATGTTCATCAATCCTGCCTCTCAGGATCTTTTCCATCAAATTACCAACCACTGAAGTAAGACTCACTGATCTATAATTTCCTGGGCTATCTCTACTCCCTTTCTTGAATAAGGGAACAACACCTGCAACCCTCCAATCCTCCGGAACCTCTCCCGTCCCCATTGATGCAAAGATCATTGCCAGAGGCTCAGCAATCTCCTCTCTCACTTTCCACAGTAGCCTGGGGTACATCTCATCCGGGCCCGGTGACTTATCCAACTTGATGCTTTCCAAAAGCTCCAGCACCTCCTCTTTCTTAATATCTACATGTTCAAGTTTTTCAGTCTGCTGCAAGTCATCCCTACAATCGCCAAGATCCTTTTTCATAGTGAATACTGAAGTAAAGTATTCATTAAGTACCTCTGCTATTTCTTCTGGTTCCATACACACTTTTCCACTGTCACACTTGATAGGTCCTATTCTTTCACGTCTTATCCTCTTGTTCTTCACATACTTGTAGAATGCCTTGAGGTTTTCCTTAATCCTGTCCACCAAGGCCTTCTCATGGCCTGTTATGGCTCTCTTAATTTCTTTCTTAAACTCCTTCCTGCTAGCCTTATAATCTTCTAGATCTCTATCATTACCTAGTTTTTTGAACCTTTCGTAAGTTCTTCTTTTATTCTTGACTAGATTTACAACAGCCTTTGTACACCATGGTTCCTGCACCCTATCATCCTTTCCCTGTCTCATCGGAACATACCTATGCAGAACTCCATGCAAGTATCCCCTGAACATTTGCCACATTTCCCTGAGAACATCTGTTCCCAATTTATGCTTCTAAGTTCCTGCCTGATAGCCTCATATTTCCCTTTAATCCAATTAAACACTTTCCTAACTTGTCTGTTCTTATCCCTGTCCAATGCTATGGTAAAGGAGATAGAATTGTGATCACTGTCTTCAAAATTCTCTCCCACTGAGAGATCTGACACCTGACCAGGCTCATTTCCCAATACCAAATCAAGTACAGCCTCTCCTTGTAGGCTTATCGACATATTGTGTCAAGAAACCTTCCTGAACCCACCAAACAAACTCCATCTAAACCCCTTACTCTAGGGAGATGCCAATCAATATTTGGGAAATTAAAATCTCCCACCTCAACAACCCTTTTATTATCACACCTTTCCAGAATTTGTCTCCCTATCTGCTCCTCGATGTCCCTGTTACTATTGGGTGATCTATAAAAAACACCCAGTGGAGTTATTCATCCCTTCCTGTTCCCAACCTCCAACCACAAAGACTCAGTAGACAATCCCTCCATGTCTTCCTCCTTTTCTGCAGCCGTGACAGTTTCTCCACATCAATAATTTAAACGTTCACCAGAATATGCAATTGTCGGTTGCCAGGGATGGTTTATAATTACTATTCTATGAATTTGCTGAGTATGCCTCAGGAAAATGAATCTCATGGTTGTGTGTGGTGATATATATGTAATCTGATAATTTTACTTTGAACTTTGAATTATCAGCCTGTTTACATTAAATGTTTCCTCACCTTTATTGTATCAGCAAGGAAAATAAATTAATCTGGTACATTGGTGTTTCATTCCCTTGTTCTGACTTCTGGGCTAGTTTGACGGTCTGGCATCCCAGAGCTGATCGAGGTGACTGAGAGAGGAAAACACAATCTTTTACTGCGGCTGCAGGGAAGATTTCAGCTCGGAAGCCTCTGTCGTTCTGAGTTTCTCCGTGTGGCAATGCCGCCCTCTGCCGTTTACATCGTGTCATTACCAGTCTGACAGGAGCAGGACAATGTCTTGGTTCCAGGTTGTCTCAAAGTTCAAAGTAGACTATGTATGTCACCAGATATTATCTTGAGATTCTTTTTTTTTTCGGGCGTTGACAGTAGATACAAAGAAATTTAATGGAATCACTGAAAAACTACACACAGAGATAGACAAACAACCAATATGTGCAAAAGAAGATAAATTGTACAAATACAAAATAATAATAATAATAATAATAATAAATAAGTGAAAATTAACATTGAGAACATGAGGTGCAGAGTCCCTGAAAGTGAGTCCATCGGCTGTGGAATCAGTTCAGTATTGGAGTGAGTGAATTTGAGTGACGTTATCCCCACTGGTTCAGGAGCCCGATGGTTCAGGGGAAACAAATGTTTCTGAATCTGGTTTTGTGGCACCGAACTCACCTGTACCTCCTCCCGATGGCAGCAGTGAGAAGAGAGTGTGGACTGGATGATGGGGGTCCTTCATGATGTGGTTTCTTATAAACATGCTCAATGGTGGGACGGATTGGACTGTATCCACGACTTTTCGTAGAAATTTCCATTCAAGGAGATTGATGTTTCCGTACCAGGCCGTGATGCAACCATTCAGTCTACTCTCCACTGTGTATCTGTAGAAGTTTGTTGAAGTTTTAGATAAAAAACCGAATCTTTGCAAACTTCTAACAAAGTGGAGGTGCTGCCATGTTTTCATTGCAATGGCATTTATTGCTGGTCCCAGGACAGATAGTCTGAAATGATAACACTGAGGAATTTAAAGTTACTGATCCTCTCCTCCTCTGATCCCTGATGAGGACTGGCTCATGGACCTTTGGTTTCCTCATCCTGTCGTCAATAATCAGCTCTGTGGTTTTGCTAACGTTTCAATGCAGAACAAACATGCACGGTGATTGTGATTATCCTGACCATTATTAATGATTATTTCAGAGGACCTGTCCTGGGCCCAGTTTGTAAGTGTGCTGATGAAGAAAGCATGGCAGTGTCTCTATTACTTAGGAGTTTGTGAAGATTCAGCATGACAGCTAAAAGTTTGATCAACTGCGATCGATGTGCAGAGGAGAGTATGTTGACTGTCTGTATCACAGCCTGGAACGGAAACACCAATACGTATTCTGCCCTCGCTCAAGGGTTCATTCTCCATTTTCTCAAGCTGGGGAGACAGGCAAACTCCAGTCCAGGAGTGGTTGTAGTTCGAAGGTGGTTTTATTGTTCACCAACGTGTTACAGTACACAAGGAGCTGAGTGAAAAGACAGTGTTTCATGGTGTTCTCAGGAGAGATGGATTCAAATATTGACTGTTAACAACATGCTTCTGACCGAGAGCAAATGGAGAATGATCATAAAATGGCCGACCTGGTGTCGAAGGTCAATCGCTTAGCAACGCAATAACAAGTAATGAACAACAGCTGTAAACTTACAAGTGACATCTAGTGGCCGGAAATAAAATAGCAAAGCAAATCAGGAGAGACACAACACAACAGCCAATGCCCTTGAACAGAAAATTCTACAAAAAAGTAATGGATATGACCCATATCCACTACTTTTTATAGGCTTTTCCATTCAAGGACATTGGTGTTTCCATACTAGGCTGTCATGCAACCAGTCTACTGTGTATCTAGAGAAGTTTGACAAAGTTTTAGGTCTCTGAATGTGAAAAAAACAAAAGAGATGGTTGTAGACTTCAGGAGGGCATGGAGCGACCATTCTC
This sequence comes from Hypanus sabinus, assembly GCF_030144855.1. Classification (NCBI taxonomy): domain Eukaryota; kingdom Metazoa; phylum Chordata; class Chondrichthyes; order Myliobatiformes; family Dasyatidae; genus Hypanus; species Hypanus sabinus. The sequence continues at coordinate 18,743,431 of NC_082738.1, read as the reverse complement.
CACTGAACATCGACGGCTCCTCGGTAGAGATCATTAAGAGTACCAAATTTCTTGGTGTTCACCTGGCGGAGAATCTCACCTGTTCCCTCAACACCAGCTCCATAGCAAAGAAAGCCCAGCAGCGTCTCTACTTTCTGCGAAGGCTGAATAAAGTCCACCTCCCCCCACCCCCCCCCCATCCTCATCACATTCTACAGGGGTTGTAATGAGAGCATCTTGAGCAGCTGCATCACTGCCTGGTTCGGAAATTGCACTGTCTCGGATCACAAGACCCTGCTGCGGATAGTGAGGTCAGCTGAGAAGATCATCGGGGTCCCTCTTCCCGCCATTACAGACATTTACACCACACACTGCATCCACAAAGCAAACAGCATTATGAAGTACCCCACGCACCCTCATACAAACTCTTCTCCCTCCTGCCATCTGGGAAAAGGTACCGACGCATTCGGGCTCTCATGACCAGATTGTGTAACAGTCTGTTCCCCCAAGCCATCAGAATCCTCAATACTCAGAGTCTAGACTGACATCTACATCATTTATTATTATATTGAAATTTGTCCTCTACTGTGCCTATTGTCTTGTTCATATAATTATTGTATTGCCCTGCACTGTTTTGTGCACTTTATGCAGTCCTGGGTTGGTCTGTCGTCTAGTGTAGTTTTTTTTCTGTGTTCACATCTATAGAAGTTTGTCAAAGTTTTAGATGTCATGCCGAATCTTCACAAACTCCTAAGGAAGTAGAGGCACTACAGTGCTTTCTTCTCAATTACACTTACGTGCTGAGCCCAGGACAGATCCTCTGAAGTAGTAACACTTAGGAATTTAAAGTTGTTAACCCTTCCCACCTCGGATCCTCTGATGAGGAATGACTCATGGACCTGTGGATGAATGGATAAATCCTTTTCAATTTTGTCTCCCTTTTACATTGCAACTCATCCCATTGACTGCAATTTGGCTCAACCTTTGGCTCTCCTTGCTAGCTGTCTGACTATTCATTGCCTCTGTTCGTAAACCAGCTACTCCAATCTCAGCCCGATCTGTCCAGTTGCCAAATCCCTGTCAAATTGGTTTAAACCCCCCTGAACTGTACCAGTAAATGTGCCCTCAAGGATATTGATCCCGCTTGGGTTCAGGTGCAACCCATCCCTTTAGTACAGGTCGTATATTCCCCAGAAGAGATCCCAGTGATCCAAAAATCTGAAACATTGACTCTTGTACCAGTTCCTGAGCCACACATTCATCTGCCAAGTCATCCTATTCACTGGCGTATGGCACAGGCAGCAATCTAGAGATTACCACCCTGGAGATCCTGCTTTTCAGCTTTCTACGCAGCTCCCTAGAATCTCGCTTCAGGGCATACTCACCTTTCCAACCTACGTATGTCATTGGTGCCAAATGTACCAAGACTTCTGGCTGCTCACTCTCCCTTTTAGAATGCAGTGGACCCGAGCCGAGACATCCCTCATTCTGGTTCTCCCATCACAGGAAGCATGTGGAGACTATTGATGGGATGCAGAAGAGGTTTACCAGGATGCTGCCTGGTCCAGGGGTTCTTATCCAGAAGGAGGGATTGGATAAACTTGGGATGTTTTCTCCGCAGTTCTAGAGTGTCAGGCAAGAGCTGATGGAGATTTATAAGATGACGAGAGGCAAAGATGGTGTAGACAGCTGGTATCCATTTCCCAGGGCTGGAATGTCTAATACGAAGGGGCATGCATTCAGGGTAGAGGGGGCAAGTACAAAGGAGATTTGCAGGGCAAGTTTTTCACTCAGAGATCAGTAGATGCCTGGAATGTGATGCCAGGGCTGGTGGTGGAGACAAATACGATAAAGGTGTTCAGGTAATTCTCACCAGATGTTCCCCTGAGATTCATTGTCTTGGACATTCACAGTAGATACAAAGAAATACAATGGAATCACTGAAAAACTACACACGGAGATAGATAAACAGCAAATATGTGCAAACAAAGACAAACTGTAAACACAAAGCAGACATAATAATAAAAAATGTTTGAAAATTAACATTGAGAACATGAGGTGCAGAGTCCCTGAAAGTGAGTCCATCGGCTGTGGAATCAGTTCAGTATTGGAGTGAGTGAATTTGAGTGACGTTATCCCCACTGGTTCAGGAGCCTGATTGTTCAGGGGTAACAAATGTTCCTGAATCTGGTTTTGCGGCCCCGAACTCACCTGTACCTCCTCCCGATGGCAGCAGTGAGAAGAGAGCAAGATGGGGGTCCCTGATGATGGATGCTGCTTTCCTGCGACAGGGCTCCTTGTACATGTGCTCAATGGTGGGGAGGGCTTTACCCGTAACGGACTGGGATGTATCCAATACTTTATGCAGAATTTTCCATTCAAGGAGATTGGTGTTTCCATACCAGACCGTGATGCAACCATTCAGTCTACTCTCCACTGTGTATCTGTAGAAGTCTGTCAAGGTTTCAGATGACAAACCGAATCTTTGCAAACTTCTAACAAAGTGGAGGTGCTGCCATGTTTTCATTGCAATGGCATTTATTGCTGGTCCCAGGACAGATGGTCTGAAATGATAACACTGAGGAATTTAAAGTTACCGATCCTCTCCTCCTCTGATCCCTGATGAGGACTGGCTCATGGACCTCTGGTTTCTTTTACCAATAATCAGCTCTGTGGTTTTGCTAACGTTACAATGCAGAGCAAACATGCACGGTGATTGTGATTATCCTGACTGACAGAGACAGGATGGTCCTGATGCAGAGTCAAATTCAAAGATAAAGTCGAGTTTATTGTAACGTGCACGAGTACAGGTGTGCACAGGTGTAATGAAAATCAAGTCAAAGTCGAGTCAAGTCACTTTTTATTGTGTCATTTCAACCATAACTGCTAGTACAGTACACAGTAAAAATGAGACAGTGTTTTTCAGGACCATGGTGCTACATGAAACAGTACAAAAACTACACTGCTGCCAGGGATGCCCCTTAAGTCCCTTTCTCTTTGATTTGGCTATGGAACCTCTGGCGATAGCATTTTGAAACTGCCCTGAATTGACTGGGATTTGGAGAGGGGGTGTTGAGTATAAAGTTTCTCTCTATGCTGATGACTTATTACTCTTTCTCTCAAATCCGTCTACATCCTTACCTCTAATGTTTTCACTTCTTGACCAGTTTAGCCAGACCTCTGGCTATAAACTTAATTTACATAAGAGTGAACTTCTCCCAATTAATAAAGAAGCACAAGAATTAACATTTCATGATCTCCCTTTTAAAGTAGTCCATAATCAATTTACTTATCTTGGAGTTACAGTCACAAGGAAGTTTAAAGATCTCTTTCGTGAAAACTTTGCCAACCTTTCATATGCTATAAAACAGAGTCTGGTACAATGGTCACCTCTATCTATGTCTTTGGTCGGTCGTATTAATGTTGTTAAAATGTATGTTCTCCCCAAATTTTTATACCTATTTCAATCTATCCCAATTTTTATTCCTAAATCTTTTTTTGATTCCTTAGACTCTATTATTTTGTCATATCTGTGGCAGAATAAGCGCTCTAGAATTAATAAAATCCATCTCCAAAAATCTAAAAAAGAGGGTGGCATGGCTTTACCTAACTTTCGTTTATATTATTGGGCAGCTAATATACATTGTGCTACCTTCTGGTCTTTCTTCCATGGCCAACCCGAGTGCCCTAACTGGGTGGCAATGGAGCTGAGCTCCACCAAAGAATTATCTATCTCTGCACTTCTTGGCTTTGCACTCCCTAGTAGTCTGCCCAGATCAATAGCTAATCCTATTGTTAGACACACTTTGCGTATATGGGCTCAGATTAGGAAATGCTATGGTTTCCAGGGGTTTTCCGTTTCCAGCCCTATTGCTCATAATCACCTTTTTTTACCTACTACATACGATTCAGCATTCCAGGTTTGGTAGAGGAAGAGCATTAGACATTTTGAAGATCTTTTCATTGATAATCGCTTCGCTTCTTTTCAGCAGCTCCCTGTTAAGTTCAATCTGCCCAAAGCTCATTTTTTCAGATATCTCCAAATCCGACACTTTATTGCTCCTTTAATTCCTAACTTCCCTGAAATGCCTGCGAAAAATGCTATGGACCTATTTCTTTCCATGAATCCACTAGGTAAAGGCTTAATATCAATCATCCGAGACAAACTAGCGGCCTTACGACGGGCCCCCATGGATAAAATCAAAATGGCCTGGGAGCAGGATTTAAATATCTCCTTATCTGAGGAGAGCTGGGATTCAGTTCTCAAATCGGTTAACTCAACCTCTCTTTGTGCTCGCCACTGCCTTTTACAGTTTAAGATTGTTCATAGAGCCCATATGTCTAAATCTAAACTATCTCGATTCTACCCTAGCGTTAGTCTGCTCTGTGATAAATGCAAGAGGGGCGTGGCCTCTCTCATCCATATGTACTGGTTCTGTCCTAGCTTGGAGAAATTCTGGAAAGATGTCTTCACTACGTTATCGTGTATTCTGAATCAGCACCTAGAACCAAACCCCTTAATTGCTCTGTTCGGTTTTTGGGTCGAGACAGATTTATGTCTGGGTCCGACCAAATGCCGAATATTATCCTTTGCCTCTCTTCTGGCTAGACGCTTGATCCTCCTCAGATGGAGAGATGCTGCCCCGCCCACTCATGCTCAATGGCTTAACGACATCATGGCCTGTTTGGACCTCGAAAAAATTCATTATTCAGTTCTCAATTCGGATCTAAAGTTCCATAAGGTCTGGGGACCTTTTATCGAGTACTTTCATAACCTTCCTCTTGACTAGGGTTTTTTTTTCTTTTTGGTCCCTTGCTTTCAGCTCCTTTTTTTTCTGGTAGAAGGCATTATTGTCCTCTGTTGCTGAGTGTATTCACAGTCTGGGAGTTTGGCTGTCCTGACTTATTCTCTCTATATTGTGTTGTGGTTGGTCTGGAGTTGCTGTTGTTTTTTCTTGTGTTGTGGGGCTTGGGGAGGACACTAAGCTTACTTGTCTTTAATTTAGGTGCTTTTTTTTTGCTAAATTCTCTTCCTTTGTAACATATTGTTATTGTATGCTTAATTTTGCACTGTTTTAATGTTCCTCATTGGGATTTGGGGTTTTTAATTTGTAAAATGTTTTGAAAAACTAATAAAAAAAATTAAAAAACAAAAAATACACTGGACTACGTAAAAACAACACAGAAAATAACTACACTAGACTACAGACCTACCCAGGACTGCATAAAGTGCACAAAACAGTGCAGGCATTACAATAAATAATAAACAAGACAATAGGCACAGTAGAGGGCAGTAGGTTGGTGTCAGTCCAGGCTCTGGGTATTGAGGAGTCTGATGGTTTGGGGGAAGAAACTGTTACATAGTCTGGTCGTGAGAGCCCGAATGGTTCGGTGCCTTTTCCCAGATGGCAGGAGGGAGAAGAGTTTGTATGAGAGGTGCGTGGGGTCCTTCATAATGTTGTTTGCCTTGCGGATGAAGCATGTGGTGTAAGTGTCTGTAATGGTGGGAAGAGAGACCCCGATGATCTTCTCAGCTGACCTCACTATCTGCTGCAGGGTCTTGCGATCCGAGATGGTGCAATTTCCAAACCAGGCAGTGATGCAGCTGCTCAGGATGCTCTCAATACAACCCCTGTAGAATGAGATGAGGATGGGGGGTGGGAGATGGACTTTCCTCAGCCTTCGCAGAAAGTAGCGATTCTGCTGGGCTTTCTTTGCTATGGAGCTGGTGTTGAGGGACCAGGTGAGATTCTCCGTCAGGTGAACACCAAGAAATTTGGTGCTCTTTACGATCTCTACTGAGGAGCCGTCGATGTTCAGCGGGGAGTGATCGCTCTGTGCCCTCCTGAAATCAACCACCATCTCTTGTTTTGTTCACATTCAGAGATATGTTGTTGGCTCTGCACCAGTCCGTTAGCCGCTGCACCTCCTCTCTGTATGCTGACTTGTCGTTCTTGCTGATGAGACCCACTACGGTCGTGTCATCCGCGTACTTGATGATGTGGTTTGAGCTGTGTGTTGCAGCACAGTCGTGGGTCAGCAGAGTGAACAACAGTGGACTGAGCAAGCAGCCCTGGGGGGCCCCCGTGCTCGGTGTGATGGTGTTGGATGATGATCTGGACTGACTGAGTAGCAGCAGCAGATAAGCAGCATTCACAAAAATAACATATATTGTAAAAAATATTCTGTACACACACAAGAACAAACACAATCATGACAAAAGCTAAGTCCATTGTAGTGCAAAGTGGTCATCGTGGTCCCAGTGTTTCTACACTGAGGTAGTGATTATCACCATGCAAGTCGGTTCAGGAACTGAATGGTTGAAGGGGTGGCTGTTCCTGAACCTGGTGGTGTGGGACTTCAGGCTTCTGTACCTCCTGCCCGATGTGAGCTGCGAAAGAATGGCATGGCCCATGTGATGGGGATCTTTGATGGATGTTGCCTTCTTGACACAAAGCTGGGTGGCAGTGTGAAATATGAGGAGGATGTTAGGAGAATGCAGGGTGACTTGGACAGGCTGGGTGAGTGGGCAGATGATTGGCAGATGCAGTTTAATGTGGATAAATGTGAGGTTATCCACTTTGGTGGCAAGAACAGGAAGGCAGATTACTATCTGAATGGTGTCAAGTTAGGAGAAGGGGAAGTACAATGAGATCATGGTGCCCTTGTTCATCAGTCACTGAGAGTAAGCATGCAGGTACAGCAGGCAGTGAAGAAAGCTAATGGCATGTTGGCCTTCATAACAAGGTGTTGTGATGGACAATAACTGGTTCTTTGAGTCTCAACAGTAGAGGCCTGGACACACACAGTTTTAATAATAAGGAATTTATTTACAAGGGGAAGTCAGGTCAACACAAGCAACTACAATACACAGAAAGCGGTGTGGGGACAGGGTACGGTTACACAAACAAAGAACAAGGGAAAAGCACTACAACAGCTATCCCCCTTGACCTTGGATAGCTGCGGCTCCCTTACCAGGACAAACGATAGACCTTCCCAAACATAAATCAATGCACTTACCTCCAATGTGGTGGTCTGTAAGAGAGACCGAGCCAGGGGCATGTCTCACCTTTTAAAGCATGGGGCTGGGTGAGATAATCCAGTTAAGGTGACCAATAATTTAGATGTGCATTGATTAGTTGGGAGGGACCAAATGTTGATTGGCATGTGGTGTGTCCTCCGACCAGCCAGGTGGCAGTGCATCTGTCACGTGGCCAGTATCTCTGGATACACAAGGGGAGTTGAGTATAGGAGCAAAGAGGTCCTTCTGCAGTTGTACAGGGCCCTGGTGAGACCACACCTGGAGTACTGTGTTCAGTTTTGGTCTCCAAATTTGAGGAAGGGCATTCTTGCTATTGAGGGAGTGCAGCGTAGGTTCATGAGGTTGATTCCCAGGATGGCGGGACTGTCATATATCGAAAGATTGGAGCGACTGGGCTTGTATACACTGGAATTTAGAAGGATGAGAGGGGATCTGGTTGAAACATATAAGATTATTAAGGGATTGGACATGCCAGAGGCAGGAAACATGTTCCTGATGTTGGGGGAGCCCAGAACCAGAAGCCACAGTTTAAGAATAAGGGGAAGGCCTTTTAGAATGGAGTTGAGGAAAAGCTTTTTCACCCAGAGAGTTGTGGATCTGTGGAACGCTCTGCCTCAGAAGGCAGTGGAGGCCAATTCTCTGGATGCTTTCAAGAAAGAGTTTAATAGAGCTCTTAAGGATAGTGGAGTCAAGGGATATGGGGAGAAGGCAGGAACGGGGTACTGATTTTGGATGATCAGCCATGATCACATTGGATGGTGGTGCTAGCACAAAGGGCCGAATGGCCTATTCCTGCACCTATTGTCAATTGTCTATTATTGTCTATTGAGTCAGCACCTCATGTAGGTACTACCGATGGTGGGGAGGGATGTGCCCGTGATCAGTCCACGGCTTTCTGCAGCTTCCAACATATCTGAACATTTGAATTTTACAGGGAATTATCAGCCTGTTTACCTTGAATGTTTCCTCACCTTTATTGTATCAGTGAGGAAAATAAATTTATCTGGTACATTGGTGTTTCATTCCCTTGTTCTGACTTCTGGGCTAGTTTGACGGTCTGGCATCCCAGAGCTGATCGAGGTGACTGAGAGAGGAAAACACAATCTTTTACAGCGTCCAATTAACCCACACGTATGGAAACCCACATGGTCACGGGAGGACGTGCAAACTCCACACAGACAGTACCTGAGGACAGGATTGAATCTGGCTCTCTGGGGCTGCCCTGCTGTGCCACTGAACTCCCGCATCTCCACACCTGTTTCATGGATCTCTGTCCTGACCAGGGAGGGGTGAGACTGAGAGACAGACTCGTGGTCCCAGGAAAGGAACCGATGGTGATCTGGGTTGTCTCCGGATTGTTATTGACCCCATTGGGAGCACCAAACCATCAAATACTCCACGTCATCGATTAAAACTTCCACCAGAATGTGAAATTGTCGGCAGCCAGGGAATTATCAGTCTGTTTACAGTAAATGTTTCCTCACCTTTATTGTATCAGCAAGGAAAATAAATTAATCTGGTACATTGGTGTTTCATTCACTTGTTCTGACTTCTGGGCTAGTTTGACGGTCTGGCATCCCAGAGCTGATCGAGGTGACTGAGAGAGGAAAACACAATCTTTCACTGCGGCTGCAGGGAAGATTTCAGCTCGGAAGCCTCTGTCGTTCTGAGTTTCTCCGTGTGGCAATGCCGCCCTCTGCCGTTTACATCGTGTCATTACCAGTCTGACAGGAGCAGGACAATGTCTTGGTTCCAGGTTGTTGTCTCAAAGTGAGTTTATCATCAAAGTACATTTCTGTCACCAGATATTACCCTGAAATTCATTGTTTTGGACATTCACAGTCGATACTAAGAAATACAATGGAATCACTGAAAAACAACACACGAAGATAGACAAACAGACAATATGTGCAAAAGAAGATACACTGCAAATACAAAAAAATATTAAATAAGTAAAAAATAATACTGAGGACATGAGGTGCAGAGTCCTTGAAAGTGAGTCCATAGGCTGTGGAATCAGTTCAGTATTGGAGTGAGTGAATTTGAGTGACGTTATCCCCACTGGTTCAGGAGCCTGATGGTTCAGGGATAACAAATGTTCCTGAATCTGGTTGACTATGAATTTCCATCGATTCTGGCACCGCAGTTCACGGCAGCCATGCCCAGACATGGTACAGCACCACATCCTGACCCAGGGACCACCCCTCCATGCCCACGCACGAAGGCTCCCCCCAGAAAAGCACCGCCTGGTGAAGGAGGAGTTCAAGAAGATGGAGGAATTGGGGATCGTACGGAGGTCCGACAGCCCATGGGCCTCCCCCCTGCACGTGGTGCCCAAAGCAGCTGGGGTTTGGAGACCATGCGGCGACTACTGCAGACTGAACAAGGCTACAACTCCAGACCGCTACCCCGTGCCGCACATACAGGACTTTGCAACAAACCTGCACAGGGCAAGAATATTTTCCAAAGTAGACCTCGTCCGGGGATACCATCAAATCCCGGTGCACCCTGAAGACATCCCCAAAACAGCACTCATCACCCCATTCAGCCTGTTCAAGTTCCTCCGAATGCTGTTCGGCCTGAAGAATGCCGCACAGATGTTCCAGCGGCTAATGGACCTGGTGGGACGCGACCTGGACTTTGCGTTCATCTATTTGGACGACATCCTTATAGCCAGCAGTTGTCGTCAGGAGCATCTGTCCCACCTCCGCCAGCTCTACTCCCGCCTGAGTGATTTCGGCCTCATGATCAACCCGGCCAAATGCCAGTTCGGTCTCAAGACCATCGACTTCCTGGGCCACAGGATTACCAAAGACAGGGCAACCCCTCTGCCCGCCAAGGTAGACGCGATCCGCCACTTTGCCCGGCCCAGCATGGTCAAAGGCCTGCAGGAGTTCGTTGGTATGGTGAACTTCTACCACTGTTTCCTCTCCTCAGCAGCCCGTATCATGCACCCTTTGGACACCCTGATGTCGGGTAAAGGCAAGGACCTTACTTGGGACGAGGAGGCCAAAGTTTGCAAAGATTCGGTTTGTCATCTGAAACCTTGACAGACTTCTACAGATACACAGTGGAGAGTAGACTGAATGGTTGCATCACGGTCTGGTATGGAAACACCAATCTCCTTGAATGGAAAATTCTGCATAAAGTATTGGATACATCCCAGTCCGTTACGGGTAATGTCCTCCCCACCATTGAGCACATGTACAAGGAGCCCTGTCGCAGGAAAGCAGCATCCATCATCAGGGACCCCCATCTTGCTCTCTTCTCACTGCTGCCATCGGGAGGAGGTACAGGTGAGTTCGGTGCCACAAAACCAGATTCAGGAACATTTGTTACCCCTGAACAATCAGGCTCCTGAACCAGTGGGGATAACGTCACTCAAATTCACTCACTCCAATACTGAACTGATCCCACAACCTATGGACTCACTTTCAAAGTTCAAAATACATTTATTATCAAAGTACATATATGTCACCATATACAAGCCTGAGATTCATTTTCTTGTGGGTACACACAATAAATCCATAATAGAATAATAACCATAGAATTAACAAAAGACCACACCAACCAGGGCATTCAGCCAGTGTGCAAAAGACAACAAACTGTGCAAATACAAAAATAATAATATTTATTAACAATAATAGTATGTAAATAAGCAATAAGTATCAAGAACATGAGATGAAGAGTCATTGAAAGTGAGTCCATAGGTTGTGGGAACATTTCAATGATGGGTCAAGTGAAATTGAGTGACCCATTTAGTTCAATGCCTGACAGTTGAGGGGTAATAACTTTTCCTGAACCTGCTGGTGTGAGTCCTGAGGCTCCTGTACCTCCTTCCATGGGCAGTAGGGAGAAGGGAGCCTGACCTGGGTGGTGGGGGTCCCTGAAGATGGATGCTGCTTTCCTGCGACAGTGTTTCATGTAGATGTGCTCAGTGGTGGGGAGGGCTTTACCTGTGATGGACTGGGGCATATCCACTACTTTTTAAGGACACTGGTGTTTCTATACCAGGCTATGATGCTGCCAGTTAATATCCTGTCCACTACACAGCCATAGAAATTTGTCAAAGTTTTAGATGTCACTCTGAACCTGCACAAACTCCAAAGGAAGTAAAACCGCTACCTTGCTTTTTTCATAATTACACTTTTGAGGGCCCAGGACAAGTCCTCTGAAATAACACCACAAAAGAATTTAAAGTTGATGACCCTCTCCACTTCCGATCTTCCAAAGAGAACTGGTTCATGGACCTCTGGTTTCCTTCCCCTGAAGTCAATAATCAGCTCCAGAGATTTGCTGACATTGAGTAAGAGGTTATTGTGGCACCACTCAAACCGATTTTTAATCTCCCTCCCATATGCTGATTTGACACCACTTTTGATTTGGCCAATAACAGTGGTGTCCTCAGCCACACGGTCAAAAGTACAGAGCAAGTAGAGCAGGGGTCTACGCACACAGGCTTGTCTTGTACCTGTGCTGTTGGAGATCGTGGAGGAGATGTTGTTGCCAGTCTGAACTGACTGTGGTCTGTGAGTGAGGAGATCAGGGATCCAATTGCAGAAGGAGGTGTTGAAGGCAAGGTCTTGAATCTTATGGATGGGATTTGTGGGGATGATGGTAATGAATGCCAAGGACTCTATAACTCCATTTCTCGATATTATTTATTATCATTATTTTGTTTTTCATTTTGTGTTTGTCACCTTTTACACATTGGTCCTTTGTCCGTCTTTTTTGAGTGTAGTTTTCATTGATTCTATTGTGTCTACTGTGAACGCCCACAAAGAAATGAATCTAGGGCAGTACCTGGTGACAGATATGTACTTTGATGATAAATTGACTTTGAACTTTGAACTTGGTATAACAGAATTGCCCAGAAATTCATTGACAGCACCACTGAGGTCAATGGAATGGATTTGAGAGACAGAGTACAAGACTCCTGACACGGTTAGATGAACTGTCCAGTGATGAGTTTCTGGCAGTTTGAGAAAGAATGTTGAGAACAGAAACAGGCCACTCAGAACGTCTACCCATGCCAGAACCATAGAAGCAGAGAACATTACAGCACAGAAACAGGCCTTTTGGCCCTTCTTGGCTTTGCCGAACCATTTTTCTGCCTAGTCCCACTGACCTGTACCTGGGCCATATCCCTCCAAACCCCTCTCATCCATATACCTGTCCAAGTTTTTCTTAAATGTCAAAAGTGAGCCCGCATTCACCACTTCATCTGGCAGCTGAATCCACACTCCCACCGTTCTCTGTGTGAAGAAGCCCCCCCAAAGTTCCCTTTAAACTTTTCCCCCTTCACCCTTAACCAATTACCTCTGTTTTTTTTTCTCCCCTAGCCTCAGTGGAAAAAGCCTGCTTTTATTCACTCTATCTAATTTTATACAACTCCATCAAATCACCCCTCATTCTCCTACGCTCCAGGGAATAAAGTCCTAAACTATTCAACCTTTCTCTGTAACTCAGTTTCTCAAGTCCCGGCAACATCCTTATAAACCTTCTCTGCACTCTTTCAACCTTATTAATATCCTTCCTGTAATTAGTTGACCAAAACTGCACACAATACTCCAAATTCGGTCTCACCAATGCCTTATACAACCTCACCATTACATTCCAACTCTTATACTCAATACTTTGATTTATAAAGGCCAATGTACCAAAAGCTCTCTTAACGACCCTATCCACCTGTGACGCAACTTTTAGGGAATAATGTACCTGTACTCCCAGATCCCTCTGTTCTACTGCACTCCTCAGTGTCCTACCATTTACCTTGTATGTTCTACCTTGTTTTGACCTTCTGAAGTACAATACCTCACACTTGTCTGTATTAAACTCTGTCTGCCATTTTTCAGCCCATTCTTCCAACTGGTCCAAATCCCTCTGCAAGCTTTGAAAACCTTCCTCACTGTCCACTACACCTCCAATCTTTGTATCATCAGCAAATTTGCTGATCCAATATGTCACATTATCATCCAGATCATTGATATAGATGACAAATAACAATGGACCCAGCACTGATCCCTGTGGCACACCACTAGTCACAGGCCTCCACTCAGAGAAGCAATCCTCCACTACCACTCTCTGGCTTCTTCCATTGAGCCAATGTCTAATCCAATTTACTACCTCTCCATGTATACCTAGTGACTGAATCTTTCTAACTAACCTCCCATGCGGGACCTTGTCAAAGGCCTTACTGAAGTCCATGTATACAACATCCACTGCCTTCCCTTCATCCACTTTCCTGGTAACCTCCTCGAAAAACTCTAATAGATTGGTTAAACATGACCTACCACGCACAAAGCCATGCTGACTTTTTCTAATAAGTCCCTGTCTGTCCAAGTACTTGTAGATCCTTTCTCTTCGTATTCCTTCCAATAATTTACCTACCACAGATGTCAAACTTACTGGCCTATAATTTCTCGGCTTATTTTTTGAGCCTTTTTTTAAACAACGGAACTACATGAGCTATCCTCCAATCCTCTGGTACCTGACCTGTGGATATCGACATTTTAAATATTTCTGCCAGGGCCCCTGCAATTTCAACACTAGTCTCCTTCAAGGTACAAGGGAATATCCTGTCAGGTCCTGGGGATTTTTCTACTCTGATTTGCCTCAAGATAGCAAGCACCTCCTCCTGTTCAATCTGTATAAGTTCCATGGCCTCCCTACTTGTTTGCCTTGTTTCCATAGACTCCATTCCAGTTTCCTTAGTAAATGCCGATGCAAAAAACCCATTTAATATCTCTCCCATTTCTTTTGGTTCCATACATCGCCAACCACTGTGATCTTCAAGAGGACCAATTTTATCCCTTACTATCCTTTTGCTCTTAACATACCTGTAGAAGCTCTTAGGTATCCTTCACCCTGACTGCCAAAGCAACCTCATGTCTACTTTTAGCCCTCCTGATTTCTTTCTTAAGTATTTTCTTACTCTTTTTATACTCCTCGAGCATCTTATTTCCTCCCTGTTGCCTATACATGTCATAAATCGCTCTCTTCTTCTCTATCAGAGTTCCAATATCCCTCGAAAACCAAGGTTCCTTATTCTTATTCACTTTGCCTTTAACCGTGACAGGAACATACAAACTCTGCACTCTCAAAATTTCTCCTTTGAAGGCCTCCCACTTACCAATCACATCCTTGCCAGAGAACAACCTGTCCCAATCTACGCTTTTTAGATCCTTTCTCATTTCTTCAAATTTGGCCTTTTTCCAGTTTAGAACCTCAACCCAAGGACCAGATCTGTCATTATCCATGATCAAGTTGAAACTAATGGTGTTATGATCACTGGAACCAAAGTGTTCCCCTACACACACTTTTGTCACCAGCCCTAACTCATTTCCTAATAGGAGATCTAATATTACATCCTCCCTCGTTGGTACATCTATATATTGATTTAGAAAACTTTCCTGAACATATTTTACAACCTCTAACCCATCTAGACCTTTAACAGTATGGGAGTCCCAATCAATGTGTGGAAAATTAAAATCCCCTATAATCCCCTAGAATTTACATATTTCTCCTCCCTTTCCTCTCTCCTTTATGTATCAGTCTTATAGAACGAGTAGAAATCATGGAGGGCCAAAAGCTTAAGGTGCAGTTAACAAATATATCACTCCAGTGAGAAGCATTGAGTACGCTGTGGAAATATAATTCTCAGTTGTCACCGGGAACAGATCTGTCCACAGGTCCAACAAATTTGAACTTTGAACTTTGAGAGTGAGTCCATCGACTGGACTCCCAGTCCCAGGGCTGGAATGTCTAATACGAAGGGGCATGCATTCAGGGTAGAGGGGGCACGTACAAAACATGAGGTGCAGAGTCCCTGAAAGTGAGTCCACAGGTTGTGGAATCAGTTCAGTATTGGAGTGAGTGAATTTGAGTGACGTTATCCCCACTGGTTCAGGAGCCTGATGGTTCAGGGGTAACAAATGTTCCTGAATCTGGTTTTGTGGCACCGAACTCACCTGTACCTCCTCCCGATGGCAGCAGTGAGAAGAGAGCAAGATGGGGGTCCCTGATGATGGATGCTGCTTTCCTGCGACAGGGCTCCTTGTACATTTGCTCAGTGGTGGGGAGGACTTTACCCGTGACAGTCTGGGATGTATCCAATACTTTTTGTAGGTTGTTCTATACAAGTAAAATGGTGTTTCCATACCACGTCATGATACAACAAGTCAGTCTACGCTCCACTGTACATCAATAAAAGTTCAAAAAACTTTTAGATAACTTAGCCAATCTTTGCAAACTTCGAACAAAGTGCAGGCGATGTCATGTTTTATTGTAATGGCACTTATTACTGGTCCTAGGACAGATGGTCTGAAATGATAAAACTGAGGAATTTAAAGTTACTGATCCTCTCCTCCTCTGATCCCTGATGAGGACTGGCTCATGGACCTCTGGTTTCTTTTACCAATAATCAGCTCTGTGGTTTTGCTAACGTTACAATGCAGAGCAAACATGCACGGTGATTGTGATCATCCGGACCATTATGAATGATTATTTCAGAGGACCTGTCCTGGGCCCAGTTTGTAAGTGTGCTGATGAAGAAAGCATGGCAGTGTCTCTATTACTTAGGAGTTTGTGAAGATTCAGCATGACAGCTAAAAGTTTGACCAACTGTGATCGATGTGTAGAGGAGAGTATATTGACTGTCTGTATCACAGCCTGGAACGGAAACACCAATACGTATTCTGCCCTCGCTCAAGGGTTCATTCTCCATTTTCTCAAGCTGGGGAGACAGGCAAACTCCAGTCCAGGAGTGATTGTAGTTCGAAGGTGGTTTTATTGTTCACCAACGTGTTACAGTACACAAGGAGCTGAGTGAAAAGACAGTGTTTCATGGAGTTCTCAGGAGAGATGGATTCAAATATTGACTGGTAACAACATGCTTCTGACCGAGAGCAAATGGAGAATGATCATAAAATGGCCGACCTGGTGTCGAAGGTCAATCGCTTAGCAACGCAATAACAAGTAATGAACAACAGCTGTAAACTTACAAGTGACATCTAGTGGCTGGAAATAAAATAGCAAAACAAATCAGCAGAGACACAACACTCCCCGCCTGGTATCTGTAAAGGATGTCACCAACTGAACACAGGACTTTCACCAAATAAACATTAAACAGAATTAGAGTCAATGCCCCTCAGCAATTGAATAATGCAGTCAAATCCTAAAAATTGATAAAACCACCAACGAGATTTTAAATACAGGAGTAAAATTCTGCCCTTCAAGAGGGATATACTACCCATCGGTTATAACAGCTGTTGGAAATCCATGCACTTTAAAAAATAGTCACAATTTAATGGTCATCGTCTAAACCGAGGATTGTGTACCAGAGGCATTATGCATTTAGCAACATTTCAGAGAATCACATTGTCAATAAAATGACAGAAAGAACACATTTGTTAAAAAAAGACAAATCACTCCCCCAAAATCAAACTCATTTTATCAAAAAGCGTAGAGAATACATCTCCACTACCTGCCTATAGTTTTGTTTCAGATTACACACATAGCAAAATGTGGCAGAGAAAGTCTCGTATAAAACACAAGTTAAAGTTATATTCTGCTCTACACATCGATCGCAGTTGGCCAAACTTTTAGCTGTCATGCTGAATCTTCACAAACTCCTAAGTAATAGAGACACTGCCATGCTTTCTTCATCAGCACACTTACAAACTGGGACCAGGACAGGTCCTCTGAAATAATCATTAATAATGGTCAGGATAATCACAATCACCGTGCATGTTTGCTCTGCATTGAAACGTTAGCAAAACCACAGAGCTGATTATTGACGACAGGATGAGGAAACTAGAGGTCCATGAGCCAGTCCTCATCGGGGATCAGAGGGGGAGAGGATCAGTAAATTTAAATTCCTCGGTGTTATCATTTCAGACTATCTGTCCTGGGACCAGCAATAAATGCCATTGCAATGAGAATATGGCAGCACCTCCACTTTGTCGGAAGTTTGCAAAGATTCGGTTTGTCATCTGAAACCTTGACAGACTTCTACAGATACACAGTGGAGAGTAGACTGAATGGTTGCATCATGGTCTGGTATGGAAACACCAATCTCCTTGAATGGAAAACTCTGCATGAAGTATTGGATACATCCCAGTCCGTTACGGGTAATGTCCTCCCCACCATTGAGCACATCTACAAGGAGCCCTGTCGCAGGAAAGCAGCATCCATCATCAGGGACCCCCATCTTGCTCTCTTCTCACTGCTGCCATCGGGAGGAGGTACAGGTGAGTTTGGTGCCACAAAACCAGATTCAGGAACATTTGTTACCCCTGAACAATCAGGCTCCTGAACCAGTGGGGATAACGTAACTCAAATTCACTCACTCCAATACTGAACTGATTCCACAACCGATGGACTCACTTTCAGGGACTCTGCACCTCATGTTCTCAATGTTAATTTTCACTTATTTAATATTATTATTATGTTTGTTTTGTATTTGCACAGTTTATCATTTCTGAGGCAGATGTCTTGGATACTATAGAGGCTTGTGTCCAAGATGGAGCTGACTGATTTTACAACTTTCTGTAGCTTCTTTTGGCCTGTGCAGTAGCCCCCTCCCCCCACTCCCTCCATACCAGACGGTGATGCAGCCAGTCAGAATGCTCTTCACGGTAGAGTTATAAAAGTTTTTGAGTGTTTTAATTGACACGCCAAATCTCTTCAAACTCCTGATCAAATATACTCTCTGTCTTGCCTTCTTTATGACTACATCGATATGTTGGGACCAGGTTAGATCCTCAGAGATCTTGACACCCAGGAACTTGAAACTGCTCACTCTCTCCACTTCTGATCCCTCTATGAGGATTGGTATGTGTTCCTTCGTCTTACCCTTCCTGAAGTCCACAATCAGCTCTTTCATCTTACTGACGTTGAGTGCCAGGTTGTTGCTGTGACACCACTCCACTACATGTTTCCCCCACTATCCGAAGGTAGAGCGTTCCTATGAAACTGTTTGTAAGCCCAAATGTCGTAAATCGAAGAAGCAATTACCATTAGTTTATATGGGAAAATTTTTTGAGCGTTCCCAGACCCAAAAAATAATCTATCAAATCATATCAAATAACACATAAAACCTAAAATAACACTAACATATAGTAAAAGCAGGAATGATATGATAAATTTACAGCTATATAAAGAAGAAGGCTTCACGGTCATGGTAGTCTTTGTCAGGGTAAACACACGTATAAAGTGTGCATCTTTTTTTTGTAAAAGTGAAAATCCTCTTTGGTTAGTGAAAACATGTACTAATGTAAGTCTTTTTTAACAGTGAGCTGTCGTAAAGTGAATGTTCAAAAAACGGGGAACACCTATAGCTGGCATATCTCACTCCTGTATGCCCCCTCACCTCCATCTGAGATTCTACCAATAATGGTTGCATCATCAGCAAATTTATCGATGGTATTTGAGCTATGCCTAGTCACACATTCATGGGTATAGGGAGAGTAGAGCAGTGGGCTAAGCACAAACCCTTGAGGCGCGCCAGTGTTGATCGTCAGCGAGGAGGATATGTTATCACCAATCCGCACAGACTGTGGTCTTCTGGTTAGGAAGTCGAGGATCCAATTGCAGAGGGAAGTACAGAGGCCCAGGTTCTGTAACTTCTCAATCAGGATTGTGGGAATGATGGTATTAAATGCTGAGCTGTAGTCGAAGAACAGCATCCTGACATAGGTGTTTGTGTTGTCCAGGTGACCTAAAGCCGTGTGGATAAACCATTGAGACTGCGTCTGCTGTTGACCTATTTTGACGCTAGGCAAATTGCAATGAGTCCAGGACCTTGTTGAGGCAGGAGTTCATTCTAGCCATGACGAATCTCTCAAAGCACTGTCGATGTGAGTGCTACTGGGCAATAGTCATTAGGGCAGCCCACACTGTTCTTCATAGGCACTGGTATAATAGTTGCCTTTTTGAAGTAGGTGGGAACTTCCCACCATAGCAGTGAGGGATTGAAAATGTCTTTAAACACTCCTGCTAGTTGGTTGCCACAGGTTTTCAGAGCTTTACCAGGTGCTCCATCAGGACTTGCTGCCTTGCGAAGGTTCACCCTCCTTAAAGACAGCTTAATATTGGCCTCTGAGACGGAGATCACAGCGTCATCAAGTGCAGCAGGGATCTTCCCAGCTGTAGTTCTGTCTCCCTTTCAAAGCGGGCTTAGAGGTGTTGAGTTCATCTGGTAGTGAAGCATCGCTGCCATTCATGCTATTGGGTTTCGCTTTGTTGGAAGTAATGTCTTGCAAGCCCTGCCAGAGTTGTCGTACATCTGATGTCGCCTCCACCCTCATTCGAAACTGTCTCTTTGCCCTTGAAATAGCCCTCGGCAAAGCATACCTGGTTTTCTGGTACAGGCCTGGGTCGCCAGACTTGAATGCCAGAGATCTAGCCTTCAGCAAAAATGACATACTTCCTGGTTCATCCACAGCTTTTGGTTTGAGAATGTCTTTGTAGGCACACACTCATTCCCACAGGTTTTAATGAAGTCAGTAACACCAAGGAATTTAAAGTTACTGATCCTCTCCACCTCTGAACCCTGATGAGGACTGGCTCATGGACCTCTGGTTTCTTTTGTCAATGATCAGCTCTGTGGTTTTGATAACGTTACAATGCAGAGCAAACATGCACGGTGATTGTGATCATCCTGACCATTAATAATTATTATTTCAGAGGACCTGTCCTGGGCCCAGTTTGTAAGTGTGCTGATGAAGAAAGCATGGCAGTGTCTCTATTACTTAGGAGTTTGTGAAGATTCAGCATGACAGCTAAAAGTTTGACCAACTGCGATCGATGTATAGAGGAGAGTATGTTGACTGTCTGTATCACAGCCTGGAACGGAAACACCAATACGTATTCTGCCCTCGCTCAAGGGTTCATTCTCCATTTTCTCAAGCTGGGGAGACAAGCAAACTCCAGTCCAGGTGTGGTTATAGTTCGAAGGTGGTTTTATTGTTCACCAACGTGTTACAGTACACAAGGAGCTGAGTGAAAAGACAGTGTTTCATGGTGTTCTCAGGAGAGATGGATTCAAATATTGACTGCTAACAACGTGCTTCTGACCGAGAGCAAATGGAGAATGATCATAAAATGGCCGACCTGGTGTCGAAGGTCAATCGCTTAGCAACGCAATAACAAGTAATGAACAACAGCTGTAAACTTACAAGTGACATCTAGTGGCTGGAAATAAAATAGCAAAGCAAATCAGGAGAGACTCCCCGCCTGGTATCTGTAAAGGATGCCGCCAACTGAACACAGGACTTTCACCAAATAAACATTAAACAGAATTAGAGTCAATGCCCCTCAGCAATTGAATAATGCAGTCAAATCCTAAAAACTGATAAAAGCACCAACGAGATTTGAAATACAGGAGTAAAATTCTGTCCTTCAAGAGGGATCAACTACACACCGATTATAACAGCTGTTGGAAATCCATGCACTTTAAAAAATAGTCACAATTTAATGGTCATCGTCTAAACTGAGGGTTGTGTACCAGAGGCATTACACATTTGGCAACATTTCAGAGAATCACATTGACAATAAACTGACAGAAAGAACACAAGATATAGGTTAATAAATGGCAAACCACTGCCCCAAAATTAAACCCATTTTATCAAAAAGTGTGGAGAATACTATAGAACTACCTGCCTATAGTTTTGTGAAACAGCTAACATCAGGCCTGTGATTTTACCACATTGGTACGAACATTAGGAAATGCCAAATGCCTTGCAGCTTTGATAGTGCCAGCACATCGGGACATCAGAGGTCTGTGAACACCGTGGGTTCCAGCTGCCAGGGACGCCTACTGTTCATTACAGACACCCTTTCAGGGTGATGCTTCCTGGGTGACACAGGTGCTCAAGTGAATGTGCTGCCAGTATGAGAGGCAAAGGGTGACAGAACCTCGCTGGAGGCCGCCAATGGCAGCAGGATCCAGATTTATAGCATGCTTCTCCAGTAAGTTCCTCACAACGACTCTGTCGAGTGCAGGCACCACCACATGTGAGTTTACTCGACTTCTGGGCAAATTTCCATACCTCACGATGGCCAAAGTATCAGACCCTTGGTCTGCACGGCAGCAACGCCAGCTGGCCGGCATGTCCGAGTTCATAGTGGATATACAACATGTCAAGGGGAAAAATATTGCTGTAGCTGATTGCCTCTCACGGCCAGCCGTTAAGGCCGTACACATAGGGGTTGACCATGCCGAAATAGCAGGCAACCATTTACTGGCCCAGAGGTCCAGGCTAATCGAACAGCAGTCACAGGCTTGTGGTTGGCTGATATCAAGTTCAGGGAAGCTGGGATTTCTCTCTGTGTAATGTCTCAACTGGTTGCCCTTGCCCCATTGTGCCCCCAAACTGGAGGGAGACTGTTTTCGACTCCATATGCCTTTCACATATGGGCCGGAAGGCCTCACAGAAACAGTTTCCACTAAAGTTTGTGTGGCATGTCCTTTGAACGGACGTGTATGATTGGACTGCAGCCCGTGTGGAGAACCAGTGGGCAAAAATTAACGCGCCATTGGCACCTTTGTGCCTGAGTGACGGTTTGACCATCAGACCTGGTTACTCCTCTTCACAACCCCACCCCCCACGAGGTTTCGCACACCTCCTTACCACAGTGGAACGTACCACCAGGTGGCCAGAGGTCTTCCCTCGAGCATCAACGACGGGCTCGGGCATTGATCAGCACCTGAGTTGCTCGGTTTGACACCCCACCTGATATATCCTCTGACCACGATCCCCAATTCATATCAGACCTCTGGGCTGCCATGGTCCAGAACTTCGGTGTTAGGTTACATCACACCACGGCGTATCACCTACAGTCCAATGATCTATGTGGGATGTTTCACCGCTCTTTATAGGCTGCCCCGAGGGCTTTCCTGACCAATGAGTGTTGGCATGATCGTCTCCCATGGGTCCTGCTGGGGCTCAGAACAGTCGTCTGTGGCTGAGTTGGTAACCAGGCAGCCATTGAGAGTGCCAGGTGATTTAATTCTTGATGCCACATCTGCCTGGTCGGCCTCTCAACTCCCTCCTCCTCAGTAAATTGAATTCCTTTGCACCTATTCCTACCTCTCATCATGGCGTACAACACTCCTGGGTTCCGGTTGACCTACATGCCACCTCGTTTGTTTTCGTCTGCCATGATGTACACCAACATCCCCTTAGGCCCCCTTACGATGGCCCGTTCCACATTTTGTGTGGTAACTTCTACTTTACAAAAGGACCACTGGGCAATCTTATAGCCAAAAGGGCATCTTTATCTGGGACAACAAATGATATTTACAATACAGAGGCTTCGAGGTACCTCGTGCGGCCTGGGTGGAGGAACTACATACAATGCATACTGGGAGTAAAAAGAGCGGAAGTAAAGACCCTGACAACCCCGGATCCCGCCTCTTGGTACCAACAGCTCCCCGATTAGTATTAACTTACTTTTAATAATACTCACATTACAACACTTCTCCCCCTTTAAAATCCAACATTCCCCAAATATAGAAGAACTGGGAAATAAAAAGTGGTATCGTTAGCAACAGGTTACCAACACAAAAACACCTAAAAAACATGACAAATTCAACATTCAATCTAACAACAAAAGAAACTATCCAATCAAAGATTCAGTCTGTTTGGAGGTTTGCGAGGGAGCTACGATCTACGCACTACCCCCGGTGAGCCAGCAGGCACCGCTGGTGAGGATGTTTTGGGTGGATCTGGTGTTGGGGACATGAGAGGGGTCTGTGTGTCCGTGTGAGAATGTCCATCCTCTTCAGGGGACTCTGCCCCCTCTGCCAGTGTCTCTCCCTCTAGCAAAGTCACTGGTGGACATGCTTCCCCAGTAGTCTGTCTCACCGTTGGAAACTCCACGGAACTGTCTGCCTCTGAGCCGGAATCATGACGCAGGTGCACACGGTCCTGATGTCTGCGGAAAACACGCCCATCAGTCAGCTTAACAACATAGGAGACTGGGCCACTCTGCTTAAGAATAACCCCAGGTAGCCATTGCTGATTTTTTCTCACATAGACATTGTCATCCGGTTCTAACTGTCTCTCTTGTGCATGTTGATCATGTCCCTCCTTCTGCTTTTCCTGCTTTCTCTTCACCGCGGAAACTGGGAGAAATTCCATATGACAAACTGCTCAAGCTCGTGGGGAATCACCTCAATCCAAAGCCTTCGGTGATAGTCCAACGGTTCAAGTTTCACAGCCAGGTCAGTCTGTGGGTGATTTTGTGGCTGAGCTTCAGCAGCTGTCGAAGCATTGCGATTTCGGAGCCGTGTTGGATGACATGCTCCCTGACAGATTAGTATGTGGCATTAATAATGCCGCGGTACAACACCGTTTCTTGGGGGAACCCCACTGTTGACTTTCAAGAAAGCCCTAGAGATTGCCCAAGGCATGGAGTTGGCTGTTAATAATGCCAAGGATATACAGAAAGGACATGGGGGGTCACAGTCAGTGACAGTGCTCCAAGTCAAGAGAGAGACTGGTAGACAGGAAAAGCAGGTGGAATGTTTTTGGTGTGGAGGAACACACTATGCAAATGTTTGTAAATTCAAAGATACCGCCTGCCGTGCTTGTAGCAAAAAGGGACATTTAGCTAAAAATTGCAGGAGCATAAAGGGTGAGGTTAAGCCTGGGCAGGGGAAAGCTCAACAGACTCAGGCAGCCACACACCACCTAGGAGATGCAGACGAGGAGACAGCGTGTCTACAACATGTTTGGAGTGGAAACAGATGAGGGACCACCTGAACCATATTATGCTACAGTCACTGTCAAGGGAAAGGACATTAAGGGTGAGATTGATTCAGGGGCTACTGCATCGGTCATTTGTGAAGAGACCGACAGGAGGACATGGGGATCCAACCTGCCTCCCATCAGACCATCTAAGCTCCAACTCAGGACCTATACAGGGGCAGCCCATACCTCATTTAGGGGTGTTATATGTGGATACTTCGGCCGGGGGCCAGAAAGCTGAAGCCAGGCTGGTGATAGCTAAGGGCAGTGGGCCCAGTCTTTTGGGCCACGATTGGCTTCACAAAATCCGGCTCAACTGGCATAAATTTAAATATGCACACATGACGGAAGAACAAGAGGTGCAGCGGGCAGATGAAGTCACCGATGGCAATATGAGTGACAGACGTAGTCCGGACACATTTGAGAGTGAGCTCGCAGCGCAGCTTGCGGCTCTTCAGCCTACTACAGGAGCAATTGAAGTTACCCCCTCGGCACTGAAAGCCAGCACGCCACTTCTAGTACGGTGAAACAGTGACCCAGCTCTTGTACCACCTGCCCAGTTACAGCAAGGCGCATCTCAGCTGAGATTGAAACTTCTCAGAAGTTGAAAGACCACTCGACAACTTGATGGCCAAAAGAGCATCTTTATCTGGGACGGGAAATGATATTTACAATACAGAGGCTTCCAGGTACCTCGTGCGGCCTGGGTGGAGGAACGATATACAATGCATACTGGGAGTAAAAAGAGCGGAAGTAAAGACCCTGACAACCCCGGATCACGTCTCTTGCTACCAACAGCTCCCTGATTAGTATTAACTTACTTTTAGTAACACTCACATTACAACATTTTGGAACTGGGCGAAAAGACTTTTACGATAGATAAGAGGGGTAGACCGGAACATATTTCAGTAGATAGCCTCAAACTAATTTGGAGGACTCCACCACAATTATGAGATGACCAGAGGCCTCTGACGAGAGCTGGGTGGCCTCTCCAAGCTCCAGACTGGCTTACAATGTCGGTTTTGGTAAATGCTGGGGGGGCTGTGTAGGGTAACATAACTGGGAGAAATGTACATAATTCACAGGCACCAACATTGAGTTGGGGTTCAGAGGCTGTTCTGACGTGTTGGTGTAATTGCGTGAAGTAGGGTTACCGCACTTTGTGTTCAGATTTTGAGTTCAATAAATGAATTATATATATAACCATATAACAATTACAGCACGGAAACAGGCCATCTCGGCCCTTCTAGTCCGTGCCGAATGCTCACTCTCACCTAGTCCCACCTACTTGCACTCAGCCCATAACCCTCCATTCCTTTCCTGTCCTTATATCTATCCAATTTTACTTTAAATAACAATATCGAACCTGCCTCTACCACTTCTACTGGAAGCTCATTCCACACAGCTACCACTCTCTGAGTAAAGAAGTTTCCCCTTGTGTTACCCCTAAACTTTTGCCCCTTAACTCTCAACTCATTTCCTCTTGTTTGAATCTCCCCTAATCTCAATGGAAAAAGCCTATCCACGTCAACTCTATCTATCCCCCTCATAATTTTAAATACCTCTATCAAGTCCCCCCTCAGCCTTCTACGCTCCAAAGAATAAAGACCTAACTTGTTCAACCTTTCTCTGTAACTTAGGTGCTGAAACCCAGGTAACATTCTAGTAAATCTCCTCTGTACTCTCTCTATTTTGTTGACATCTTTCCTATAATTCAGTGACCAGAACTGTACACAATACTCCAAATTTGGCCTCACCATTGCCTTGTACAATTTTAACATTACATCCCAACTCCTATACTCAATGCTCTGATTCATAAAGGCCAGCATACCAATAGCTTTCTTCACCACCCTATCCACATGAGATTCCACCTTCAGGGAACTATGCAGCATTATTATTAATTGTTACGGTTTTTCTTAAACATAAAATGCCTCACCGACACAGTACACAAGGAGATGAGTAAAAGGACAGTGCTTCTAGATGTTCTCATGACAAATATTGATTAAAATTACTTCGACTCATAACAAAGTGCTTCTGACCGATAGCAAATGAATAAAATATACAAGCGATTATAAAATGGCCGACCTGATGTCTACATCTAATGGGCAACTGCTATAACCTTACAGGTAAGCAATGACAGCTAGTGGCTAGAAATAAAATAGCAAACCAAATCAGGTGAGACACAACAACCAGGATCAGAATCAGACTCAGGCTTATTATCACTGGTATGTGACATGAAATTTGTTAACTTAGCAGCAGCAGTTCAATGCAATACATAATCTAGCAGAGAGAAAAAATAAATTAAAATAAAACATAATAAAGAAACAAGTAAGTTACATATGTTGAATTGATTATTAAAAAATGTGCAAAAACAGAAATACTGTATATTAAAAAAGTGAGTTAGTGTCCAAGGGTTCAAAGTCCATTTAGGAATCTGATGGCAGAGGGGAAGAAGCTGTTCCTGAATCACTGAGTGTGTGCCTTCAGGCTTCTGTACCTCCTACCTGATGGTAACAGTGAGAAAAGGGCATGCTCTGGGTGCTGGAGGTCCTTAATAATGGATGCTGCCTTTCTGAGACACCGCTCCCTGAAGATGTCCTGGGTACTTTGTAGACTAGATTTACAACCTTCTGCAGCTTCTTTCGGTCCTGTGCAGTAGCCCCTCCATACTAGACGGTGATGCAGCCTGTCAGAACGTTCTCCATGGTACAGCTATAGAGGTTTTTGAGTGTTTTAATTGACACACCAAATCTCTTCAAACTCCTGATGAACTATACTCTCTGTCTTGCCTTCTTTATAATTACATCGATATGTTGGGACCAGGTTAGATCCTCAGAGATCTTGACACCCAGGAACTCACAATAAGTTGCTGGAATTTTGTTCCATTCCTCTTGGTGTAACTGAGTCAGGTTTGTAGGCCTCCTTGCTCGCACACGCTTTTTCAGTTCTGCCCACAAATTTTCTGTCCGATTGAGGTCAGGGCTTTGTGATGGCCACTCCCATACCTTGACTTTGATGTCCTTAAGCAATTTTGCCACAACTTTGGAGGTATGCTTGGGGTCATTGCCCATTTGAAAGACCCATTTGTAACCAAGCTTTAACTTCCTGGCTGATGTCTTGAGATGTTGCTTCAATATATCCACATAATTTTCCTTCCTCACGATGCCATCTATTTTGTGAAGTGCACCAGTCCCTCCTGCAGCAAAGCACCCCCACAACATGATGCTGCCACCCCCATGCTTCACGGTTGGGATGGTGTTCTTCGGCTTGCAAGCCTCACCCTTTTCCCTCCAAACATAACGATGGTCATTATGGCCAAACAGTTCAATTCTGTTTCATCAGACCAGAGGACACTTCTCCAAAAAGGAAGATCTTTGTCCCCAAGTGCATTTGTAAACTGGAGTCTGGCTTTTTTATGGTGGTTTTGGAGCAGTGGCTGTTGTAATGTGAGTATTATTAAAAGTAAGTTAATATTAATCGGGAAGCGGTTGGTAACAAGAGGCGAGTTCCAGGATCAGCAGGGTTTTATTTCCGGTGTGCTTTGTATGTAGTTCCTCCACCCAGGCCGCACGAGGTACCTGGAAGCCTCTGTATTGTAAATATCATTTACCGTCCAGATAAAGATGCTCTTTTGGCCATGAACTTGTCAAGTGGTCCTTCTGTAAAGTAGAAGTTACCACAGTGGCTCCTTCCTCACTGAGAAAAGATTCTTAGAGATAGGATCTATGGGCATTTAGAGAATCATGATCTTATCAGGGACAGTCAGCATGGCTTTGTGAAGGGCAGATTGTGTCTAACAAGCCTGCTAGAGTTCTTTGAGGAGGTGACCAGGCATATAGATGAGGGTAGTGCAGTGGATGTGATCTACATGGATTTTAGTAAGGCATTTGACATGGTTCCACATGGTAGGCTCATTCAGAAAGTCAGAAGGCATGGGATCCAGGGAAGTTTGGGCAGGTGGATTCAGAATTGGCTTGCCTGCAGAAGGCAGAGGGTCGTGGTGGAGAGAGTACATTCAGATTGGAGGGTTGTGACTAGTGGTGTCCCACAAGGATCGGTTCTGGGACCTCTACTTTTCGTGGTTTTTATTAACAACCTGGATGTGGGGGTAGAAGGGTGAGTTGGCAAGTTTGCAGATGACACAAAGGTTGGTGGTGTTGTAGATAGTGTAGAGAATTGTCGAAGATTGCAGAGAGACATTGATAGGATGCAGAAGTGGTAGATGGAGTTCAACCCGGAGAAGTGTGAGGTGGTACACTTTGGAAGGACAAACTCCAAGGCAGAGTACAAAGTAAATGACGGGATACTTGGTAGTGTGGAGGAGCGGAGAGATCTTTGGGTACGTGTCCACGGATCCCTGAAAGTTGCCTCACAGGTAGATAGGGTAGTTAAGAAAGCTTATGGGGTGTTAGCTTTCATAATTCGAGGGACAGAGTTTAAGAGATGCGATGTAATGATGCAGCTCTAAAAAACTCTAGTTAGGCCACACTTGGAGTACTGTGTCCAGTTCTGGTCGCCTCACTATAGGAAGGATGTGGAAGCATTGGAAAGGGTACAGAGGAGATTTACCAGGATGTTGCCTGGTTTAGAGTGTATGCATTATGATCAGAGATTAAGGGAGCTAGGGCTTTACTCTTTGGAGAGAAGGAGGATGAGAGGAGACATGATAGAGGTGTCAAAGATATTAAGAGGAATAGACAGAGTGGACAGCAAGCGCCTCTTCCCCAGGGCACCACTGCTCAGTACAAGAAGACATGGCTTTAAGGTAAGGGGAGGGAAGTTCAAGGGGGATATTAGAGGAAGGTTTTTCACTCAGAGAGTGTTTGGTGCATGGAATGCACTGCCTGAGTCAGTGGTGGAGGCAGATACACTAGTGAAGTTTAAGAGACTACTAGACAGGTATATGGAGGAATTTAAGGTGGGGAGTTATATGGGAGGCAGGGTTTGAGGGTCAGCACAACATTGTGGGCTGAAGGGCCTGTAATGTGCTGTACTATTCTATGTTTGATGTTCTATCTCTAGGAGAAAGAATGCATCTCCTTCCTGAGCGGTATGATGGCTACATGGTTCCATGGTGTTTATACTTGTGTACTATTGTTTGTACAGATGAATGCGGTACCTTCAGACATTTGGAAATTGCTCCCAAGGATGAACCAGACTTGTGGAGGTCCACAATTTTTTTTCTGAGGTCTTGCCTGATTTCTTTTGATTTTGTTTGTAAACTTCTGACCCACTGGAATCGTGGTATAGTCAATTAAAAGTGAAATAATCTGTCTGTAAACAATTGTTGGATAAATTACTCATGTCATGCACAAAGAAGATGTCCTCAATGTCTTGCCAAAACTATAGTTTGCTAATATGAAATCTGTGGAGTGGTTAAACAATGAGTTTTAATTGCTTCAGCCTAAGTGTATGTAAACTTCAGACTTCAACTGTACATGCACTTTGCTAAGCGCTCCTTGTAAATGGGGGTTTTACCTGTGATGGACTGACAGTATCCACTAATATTTGTAACTTTTCTGTGATGCAACCAGTCTACTCTCTGCTGTGTATCTGTAGAAGTTTGACAAGGTTTCAGGTGACATACCAAATCTTCACAATCTTCTAAGAAAGTAGAATGCTGTTGTGCTGTCATTTTAATGTAAATGTTAATCTGAGGGTAATATCTGGTGACAGAAATGTACTTTGATGATAAACTCACTTTGAACTTTGAGACAACAAGGTGGAACCAAGACATTGTCCTGCTCCTGTCAGACTGGTAATGACACGATGTAAACGGCAGAGGGCGGCATTGCCACACGGAGAAACTCGGAACGACAGAGGCTTCCGAGCTGAAATCTTCCCTGCAGCCGCAGTAAAAGATTGTGTTTTCCTCTCTCAGTCACCTCGATCAGCTCTGGGATGCCAGACCGTCAAACTAGCCCAGAAGTCAGAACAAGTGAATGAAACACCAATGTACCAGATTAATTTATTTTCCTTGCTGATACAATAAAGATGAGGAAACATTTACTGTAAACAGGCAGATAATTCCCTGGCTGCTGACAATTTCACATTCTGGTGGATGTTTTAATCGATGACGTGGAGTATTTGATGGTTTGGACATCATAAAAACATCTTTTCCTCTGTTTGTGCAGTTCACAGACTTTGCATCCATTTGGATAAGACCAAATGACCATAAGATATATAGGAGCAGAATTAGACCATTGAGAGAATTGAGTCTGCTCCACCATTTCATCATACAAATACAAATACTTTATTTTCACCAAACAATTGATACTAGAGTGTACAATCATCACAGTGGTATTTGTTTCTGCGCACCTTCTTGGCAGTGGACTCTGCTTGGTTAGACCA
Organism: Hypanus sabinus; assembly: GCF_030144855.1. Classification (NCBI taxonomy): domain Eukaryota; kingdom Metazoa; phylum Chordata; class Chondrichthyes; order Myliobatiformes; family Dasyatidae; genus Hypanus; species Hypanus sabinus. The sequence continues at coordinate 18,713,305 of NC_082738.1, read as the reverse complement.
AGTCAGTTCATTTGTGATATTCACCCTGAGGAACGTAAAGCTTTTGACCTGTTCCACCTGCGCACCACCGATGTAGATGGGGTTGTGCGGTCCGCTACTCCTTCTGAAGTCAACAACCAATTCCTTCGTCTTGCTGACGTTGAGGGATAGGTTATTGTCTTCGCACCATGCCACCAGGTTCTTAATTTCCTCTCTGTACTCAGACTCATCATTACCCAAGATACGGCCTACAATTGTGGTGTCATCGGCAAACTTATATGTTGAGTTTGATGGAAACTTGGCTACACAATCATGGGTGTACAGTGAGTACAGCAGGGGGCTGAGTACACAGCCTTGTGGGGCACCGGTGCTCAGAGTGATTGCAGAGGAGAGCTTGTCCCCTATTGTTACAGCCTGGGTCCTGTCTGTGAGGAAGTTGAAGATCCAGCTGCAGATCTGAGTGCTAAGACCCAGGTTCCGGAGCTTAGGAATCAGTTTATCTGGAATGATGGTGTTAAAGGCAGAGCTGTAGTCGATGAAAAGGAGCCTTACGTATGCGTCTTTATTCTCCAGGTGTTGTAAGAAGGAACGTAGTGCCAGAGAGATGGCATCTGCCATTGACCTGTTGCTCTGGTAGGTGAATTGCAAAGCGTCGAGGTTGACTGGTAGGTTATGGTTGATGTGCGCCATAACCAATCGCTCGAAGCACTTCATAACAATTGATGTTAGAGCCACAGGTCAACATGGTTAACCTCAACCACATGGCTGATCCACTTCACCCTCAGCCTTCTTCCCCATTTCCCATCATGCCCTGATTAATCAAAAGTGTATCAACCTTTGCCTAAAACATACCAATGACTCGGCCTCTTCAGCCACCTTTGGCAACGAACTCTAAAGATTCACCAGCCACTGGCTAAAGAAATTCCTCCTCATCTCCATTTTAAATAGACGTCTCTCTATTCTGATGTGCCCTCTGGTCTTAGACTCCCCCACCATAGGCAGTGTCCACTATCAAGGCCTTTCAACATTTGAAAGGTTTCAATGAGATCCCCCCTCATTCTTCTGAATTTCAGTGAGTACAGGAACAGAGCCATCAAACGTTCCTTGTATGATAACCCTTTTTAATCCCTGAATTATTTTTGTGAACTTTCTATGCACTCTTATCAATGTCAGCACATCCTTTCTCATATAAAGAGTCGTGGAATCAGTTCAGTATTGGAGTGAGTGAATTTGAGTGACGTTATCCCCACTGGTTCAGGAGCCTGATGGTTCAGGGGTAACAAATGTTCCTGAATCTGGTTTTGTGGCGCCAAACTCACCAGTACCTCCTCCCGATGGCAGCAGTGAGAAGAGAGCAAGATGGGGGTCCCTGATGATGGATGCTGCTTTCCTGCGACAGGGCTCCTTAGAGACAAGCATCTACAGAATTTTGTCAAAATTTTAGGTGACATGCCAAATCTTCAGAAACTTCTAAGAAGATAGAGGCACTGCCTTGCCATCAATGTAATGAAGATTGTTATCTGAGGGTAACATCTGGTGACATATACATACATTGATAATAAACTTACTTTGAATTATGAACTTTGAGGCAACAACCCGGAACCAAGACATTGTCCTGCTCCTGTCAGACTGGTAATGACACGATGTAAACGGCAGAGGGCGGCATTGCCACACGGAGAAACTCAGAACGACAGAGGCTTCCGAGCTGAAATCTTCCCTGCAGCCGCAGTAAAAGATTGTGTTTTCCTCTCTCAGTCACCTCGATCAGCTCTGGGATGCCAGACCGTCAAACTAGCCCAGAAGTCAGAACAAGTGAATGAAACACCAATGTACCAGATTAATTTATTTTCCTTGCTGATACAATAAAGGTGAGGAAACATTTACTGTAAACAAACTGATAATTCCCTGGCTGCCGACAATTTCACATTCTGGTGGATGTTTTAATCGATGACGTGGAGTATTTGATGGTTTGGTGCTCCCAATAGGGTCAATAACAATCCGGAGACAACCCAGATCACCATCGGTTCCTTTCCTGGGACCACGAGTCTGTCTCTCAGTCTCACCCCTCCCTGGTCAGGACAGAGATCCATGAAACAGGTGTGGAGATGCGGGAGTTCAGTGGCACAGCAGGGCAGCCCCAGAGAGCCAGATTCAATCCTGTCCTCAGGTACTGTCTGTGTGGAGTTTGCACGTCCTCCCGTGACCGTGTGGGTTAATTGGACGCTGTAAATTGTCCCTAATGTGTAGGTGAGGGGGAATAGATCACAGGAATGAGATTGCTCTGTAAACCAGCACAGACTCAGTGCTCTATTCCTCACTGTCAGAGACAGAAACAGGCCATTTGGCCCAACATGTCCGTACTGACCACCAAGTACCCATCTACACCAAACCCATTTACCAGCACTTACACAGAACAGTACAGCACAGGAACAGGCCCTTCTGCCCATCCTGTTGTACTGAACCAGTTAAACTGGTAATTACACGTCTAACTAAACTAGTCACTCCTACCTACACAATGTCCATATCCCACTGTTTTCTGCACATTCTTTCGGGATACTTGGAGGCACATGATAAAATTGGTTGAAGGCAGTATGGTTTCCTTAAGGGAAAGTCTTGCCTGGCAAATCTGTTGGAATTCATTGAGGAAGTAACAAGCAGGATAGACAAAGGAGAATTGGTGGATATGGTGTAATTGGATTTTCAGAAGACCTCTGACAAGGTGCCACACATGAGGCTGCTAAACAAGCTATGACCCCATGGTATGACAGGAAAGATTCTGGCATGAGTAGAGCAGTGGCTGATTGGCAGGATTGGAATGATTTGGATGATGGAACTGATGGCTTTGTTGCAAGTTTGCAGACGATATGAAGATAGGTGGAAGGGCAGGTAGTTTTCAGGAAGCAGAGAGACTAGAGAAGGACTTAGACAGATTAGGAGAATGGGCAAAGAAATGGCAGATTGAATATGATGTCGGAAAGTGTGTGTTCAGGCACCTTGGTAGAAGAAATCAAAGCTAGGCTCACAAAAATGATTCCAGGATTGATTCACTTGTCATATGAAGAGCATTTGATGGCCTGGGCCTGTATTCACTAGAATTCAGAAGAATGAATTAAAACCTATTGAATGGTGAAAGGCCTTGACAGAGTGGATGTGGGGAGGATGTTTCCCATGGTGGGAGATTCCAAGACTAGAGGGCACAGTATCAGAATAGATGGATGTCCACTTAGAACAGAGATAAGGAGATATTTCTATAGCCAGAGGGTGAATCTGTCGAATTCTCTGCACAGACGACAGTGGAGGATAAGTCTTTATGCATATTTAAGGCAGAGGTTGATAAATTCTTGATTAGAAACATAGAAAACCTACAGCACAATACAGGCCCTTTGGCTCACAAAGTTGCGCCGAATATGTCCCTACCTTAGTCAGGACATGATGGGATACAGGGAGAAGGCAGGAGACTGGGGCTGAGAGGGAACATGGATCAGCCAAGATGAAATGCTGCAGCAGACAAATGGCCTACTTCTGCTCGTATATCTTATAGTCTTTTGGTCTTATCCAAATTGATGCAAAGACAGTCAAATGTACAAACAGGAAAAAAAGATGTGTTTTTGATGTCCAAACCATCATATACTCCTGGTCATCAATTAAAAACATCCACCAGAATGTGAAATTGTCGGCAGCCAGGGAATTATCAGTCTGTTTACAGTAAATGTTTCCTCACCTTTATTGTATCAGCAAGGAAAATAAATTAATCTGGTACATTGGTGTTTCATTCGCTTGTTCTGACTTCTGGGCTAGTTTGACGGTCTGGCATCCCAGAGCTGATTGAGGTGACTGAGAGAGGAAAACACAATCTTTCACTGCGGCTGCAGGGAAGATTTCAGCTCGGAAGCCTCTGTCGTTCTGAGTTTCTCCGTGTGGCAATGCCGCCCTCTGCCGTTTACATTGTGTCATTACCAGTCTGACAGGAGCAGGACAATGTCTTGGTTCCAGGTTGTTGTCTCAAAGTTCAAAGTAAATTTATCATCAAAGTACATTTCTGTCAACATCTGGTTCATTGTTCATCTGATTCATTGTTTTGGACATTCACATAAGATAGAAAGAAATACAATGGAATCACTGAAAAACTAAACACAAAGATAGATAAACAACAAAGATGTGCAAAATAAGATACACTATGCAAATGCAAACATAATAATAATAATAATAATAAATGTTTGAAAATTAACATTGAGAACATGAGGTGCAGAGTCCCTGAAAGTGAGTCCATCGGTTGTGGAATCAGTTCAGTATTGGAGTGAGTGAATTTGAGTGACGTTATCCCCACTGGTTCAGGAGCCCGATGGTTCGGGGTAACAAATGTTCCTGAATCTGGTTTTGCGGCACAAAACTCACCTGTACCTCCTCGCAATGGCAGCAGTGAGAAGAGAGCAAGATGGGGGTCCCTGATGATGAATGCTGCTTTCCTGCGACAGGGCTCCTTGTACATGTGCTCAATGGTGGGGAGGACATTACCCGTGACAGAGTGGGATGTATCCAATACTTTATGCAGGATTTTCCATTCAAGGAGATTGGTGTTTCCATACCAGACCGTGATGCAACCATTCAGTCTACTCTCCACTGTGTATCTGTAGAAGTCTGTCAAGGTTTCAGATGACAAACCGAATCTTTGCAAACTTCCGACAAAGTGGAGGTGCTGCCATGTTTTCATTGCAATGGCATTTATTGCTGGTCCCAGGACAGATAGTCTGAAATGATAACACTGAGGAATTTAAAGTTACCGATCCTCTCCCCCTCTGATCCCTGATGAGGACTGGCTCATGGACCTCTGGTTTCTTTTGTCAATAATCACCTCTGTGGTTTTGCTAACGTTTCAATGCAGAGCAAACATGCATGGTGATTGTGATTATCCTGACTATTATTAATGATTATTTCAGAGGACCTGTCCTGGGCCCAGTTTGTAAGTGTGCTGATGAAGAAAGCATGGCTGTGTCTCTATTACTTAGGAGTTTGTGAAGATTCAGCATGACAGCTAAAAGTTTGATCAACTGCGATCGATGTGTAGAGGAGAGTATGTTGACTGTCTGTATCACAGCCTGGAACGGAAACACCAATACGTATTCTGCCCTCGCTCAAGGGTTCATTCTCCATTTTCTCAAGCTGGGGAGACATGCAAACTCCAGTCCAGGAGTGATTGTAGTTCGAAGGTGGTTTTATTGTTCACCAACGTGTTACAGTACACAAGGAGCTGAGTAAAAAGACAGTGTTTCATGGTGTTCTCAGGAGAGATGGATTCAAATATTGACTGGTAACAATATGCTTCTGACCGAGAGCAAATGGAGAATGATCATAAAATGGCCGACCTGGTGTCAAAGGTCAATCGCTTAGCAACGCAATAACAAGTAATGAACAACAGCTGTAAACTTACAAGTGACATCTAGTGGCCAGAAATAAAATAGCAAAGCAAATCAGGAGAGACAACAGAACAGCCAATGCCCTTGAACAGAAAATTCTACAAAAAAAGTAATGGATATGACCCTTATCCACTACTTTTTATAGGCTTTTCCATTCAAGGACATTGGTGTTTCCATACTAGGCTGTGATGCAACTGGTCTACTGTGTATCTAGAGAAGTTTGACAAAGTTTTAGGTCTCTGAATGTGAACAGAACAAAAGAAATGGTTGTTGACTTCAGGAGGGCACGGAGAGACCATTCTTCGCTGAACATCGATGGCTCCTCGGTAGAGATCATTAAGAGCACCAAATTTCTTGGTGTTCACTTAGCGGAGAATCTCACCTGGTCCCTGAACACCAGCTCCATAGCAAAGAAAGCCCAGCAGCGTCTCTACTTTCTGCGAAGGCTGAGGAGAGTCCATCTCCCACCCCCCATCCTCATCACATTCTGCAGGGGATGTATTGAGAGCATCCTGAGCAGCTGCATCACTGCCTGGTTCGGAAGTTGCACCATCTCGGATCACAAGACCCTGCTGCGGATAGTGAGGTCAGTTGAGAAGATCATCGGGGTCTCTCTTCCCGCCATCATGGACATTTACACCACACGCTGCATCCGCAAAGCAATCAGCATTATGAAGGACCCCACGCACCTCTCATACAAACTCTTCTCCCTCCTGCCATCTGGGAAAAGGCACTGAACCATTCGGGCTCTCACGACCAGACTATGTAACAGCTTTGTTCCTCCAAGCCATCAGACTCCTCAATACTCTAGACTGACATCTACATCATTTATTATTATATTGAAATTTGTCCTCTACTGTGCCTATTGTCTTGTTTATATAATTATTGTATTGCTCTGCACTGTTTTGTGCACTTTATGCAGTCCTGGGTTGGTCTGTAGTCTAGCGCAGTTTTTTTTCTGTGTTGTTTTTACGTAGTTCAGTGTAGGTTTTGTATTGTTTCATGTAGCACCGTGGTCCTGAAAAACTTCTTGTTTTTACTGTGTACTGTACCAGAAGCTAATGTCGAAATGACAATAAAAAGTGACTTGACTTGAGATGACATGCCAAATCTTCACTAATTTCTATCAAAGTAGAGGCATTGCCTTGCCGTCAGTGTAATGAAGATTGTAATCTGAGAATAACATCTGGTGACAGAAATGTACTTTGATGATAAATTTACTTTGAACTTTGAGACAACAACCCGGAACCAAGACATTGTCCTGCTCCTGTCAGACTGGTAATGACACGATGTAAACGGCAGAGGGCGGCATTGCCACACGGAGAAACTCGGAACGACAGAGGCTTCCGAGCTGAAATCTTCCCTGCAGCCGCAGTACAAGATTGTGTTTTCCTCTCTCAGTCACCTCGATCAGCTCTGGGATGCCAGACCGTCAAACTAGCCCAGAAGTCAGAACAAGCGAATGAAACACTGATGTACCCGATTAATTTATTTTCTTTGTTGATACAATAAAGGTGAGGAAACATTTACTGTAAACAGACTGATAATTCCCTGGCTGCCGACAATTTCACATTCTGGTGGATGTTTTAATCGATTACGTGGAGTATTTGATGGTTTGGTCCTCTTAAATAATTAAACTTTTGTCAGCTGGTCCAGAAAGACCAAATGACCATAAGTTATAGGAGCAGAATTAGGCCATTTGGCCAATTAGGTCACCAGATATTACCCTCAGATTCATTGTTTTGTACATTCACAGTCGATACTAAGAAATACAATGGAATCACTGAAAAACTACACACAAAGATAGATAAACAACCAAAATGTGCAAAAGACAAACTGCAAATACAAAATAAAAAGAAAGTTGTAAGGTTAGTCAGCTCCATCTTGGACACAAGCCTCTATAGTATCCAAGACATCTGCCTCAGAAAGGATAAACTGTGCAAATACAAAACAAACATAATAATAATATTAAATAAGTGAAAATTAACATTGAGAACATGAGGTGCAGAGTCCCTGAAAGTGAGTCCATCGGTTGTGGAATCAGTTCAGTATTGGAGTGAGTGAATTTGAGTGACGTTATCCCCACTGGTTCAGGAGCCTGATTGTTCAGGGGTAACAAATGTTCCTGAATCTGGTTTTGTGGCACCAAACTCACCTGTACCTCCTCCCGATGACAGCAGTGAGAAGAGAGCAAGATGGGGGTCCCTGATGATGGATGCTGCTTTCCTGCGACAGGGCTCCTTGTACATGTGCTCAGTGGTGGGGAGGACATTACCCGTGACAGAGTGGGATGTATCCAATACTTCATGCAGAGTTTTCCATTCAAGGAGATTGGTGTTTCCATACCAGACCGTGATGCAACCATTCAGTCTACTCTCCACTGTGTATCTGTAGAAGTCTGTCAAGGTTTCAGATGACAAACCGAATCTTTGCAAACTTCCGACAAAGTGGAGGTGCTGCCATGTTTTCATTGCAATGGCATTTATTGCTGGTCCCAGGACAGATAGTCTGAAATGATAACACTGAGGAATTTAAAGTTACTGATTCTCTCCTCCTCTGATTTCTGATGAGGACTGGCTCATGGACCTCTGGTTTCTTTTACCAATAATCAGCTCTGTGGTTTTGCTAACGTTACAATGCAGAGCAAACATGCACGGTGATTGTGATTATCCTGACTATTATTAATGATTATTTCAGAGGACCTGTCCTGGGCCCAGTTTGTAAGTGTGCTGATGAAGAAAGCATGGCAGTGTCTCTATTACTTAGGAGTTTGTGAAGATTCAGCATGACAGCTAAAAGTTTGGCCAACTGCGATCGATGTGTAGAGCAGAATATAACTTTAACTTGTGTTTTATACGAGACTTTCCCTGCCACATTTTGCTACGTGTGTAATCTGAAACAAAACTATAGGCAGGTAGTGGAGATGTATTCTCTACGCTTTTTGATAAAATGAGTTTGATTTTGGGGGAGTGATTTGTCTTTTTTTAACAAATGTGTTCTTTCTGTTACTTTATTGTCAATGTGATTCTCTGAAATGTTGCCAAATGTGTAATGCCTGTGGTACACAATCCTCGGTTTAGACGATGACCATTAAATTGTGACTATTTTTTAAAGTGCATGAATTTCCAACAGCTGTTATAACCGATGGGTAGTTGATCCCTCTTGAAGGGCAGAATTTTACTCCTGTATTTCAAATCTCATTGGTGGTTTTATCAGTTTTTAGGATTTGACTGCATTATTCAATTGCTGAGGGGCATTGACTCTGATTCTGTTGAATGTTTATTTGGTGAAAGTCCTGTGTTCACTTGGTGGCATCCTTTACAGATACCAGGCGGGGAGTGTTGTGTCTCTCCTGATTTGCTTTGCTATTTTATTTCCAGCCACTAGATGTCACTTGTAAGTTTACAGCTGTTCATTACTTGTTATTGCGTTGCTAAGCGATTGACCTTCGACACCAGGTCAGCCATTTTATGATCATTCTCCATTTGCTCTTGGTCAGAAGCACGTTGTTACCTGTCAATATTTGAATCCATCTCTCCTGAGAACATCATGAAACACTGTCTTTTTACTCAGCTCCTTGAAAACATGAAAACGTGACAGCACCTCCATTCAACAGCATTGGTGTTTCCATATCAGGCTGTGTTGCAACCAGTCAGTCTAATCTCCACTGTCTATCTTCAGAAGTTTGTCAAAGTTTTAGTTGACTTACCGAATCTTCACAAACTTCTAACAAAGTGGAGGTGCTGCCATATTTTCATTGCACTGGCACTAATTACTGGTCCCAGGACAGATAGTCTGAAATGATAACACTGAGGAATTTAAAGTTACTGATCCTCTCCTCCTCTGATCCCTGATGAGGACTGGCTCATGGACCTCTGGATTCTTTTGTCAATAATCACCTCTGTGGTTTTGTTAACGTTACAATGCAGAGCAAACATGCACGGTGATTGTGATTATCCTGACCATTATTAACTATTATTTCAGAGGACCTGTCCTGGTCCCAGTTTGTAAGTGTGCTGATGAAGAAAGCATGGCAGTGTCTCTATTACTTAGAAGTTTGTGAAGATTCAGTATGACTGCTAAAAGTTTGACCAACTGTGATTGATGTGTAGAGGAGAGTATATTGACTGTCTGTATCACAGCCTGGAATGGAAACACCAATACGTATTCTGCCCTCGCTCAAGGGTTCATTCTCCATTTTCTCAAGCTGGGGAGACAGGCAAACTCCAGTCCAGGAGTGATTGTAGTTCGAAGGTGGTTTTATTGTTCCCCAACGTGTTACAGTACACAAGGAGCTGAGTAAAAAGACAGTGTTTCATGGTGTTCTCAGGAGAGATGGATTCAAATATTGACTGGTAACAACGTGCTTCTGACCGAGAGCAAATGGAGAATGATCATAAAATGGCCGACCTGGTGTCGAAGGTCAATCGCTTAGCAACGCAATAACAAGTAATGAACAACAGCTGTAAACTTACAAGTGACATCTAGTGGCCGGAAATAAAATAGCAAAGCAAATCAGGAGAGACACAGCACTCCCCGCCTGGTATCTGTAAAGGATGCCGCCAACTGAACACAGGACTTCCACCAAATAAACATTAAACAGAATTAGAGTCAATGCCCCTCAGCAATTGAATAATGCAGTCAAATCCTAAAAACTGATAAAACCACCAACGAGATTTGAAATACAGGAGTAAAATTCTGTCCTTCAAGAGGGATCAACTACACACCGATTATAACAGCTGTTGGAAATCCATGCACTTTAAAAAATAGTCAGAATTTAATGGTCATCGTCTAAACTGAGGGTTGTGTACCAGAGGCATTACACATTTGGCAACATTTCAGAGAATCACATTGACAATAAACTGACAGAAAGAACACAAGATATAGGTTAATAAATGGCAAACCACTGAGAAGTGGCAGATGGCGTTCAACCAAGAGAAGTGTGAGGTGGTACTCTTTGGAAGGACAAACTCCAAGGCAGAGTACAAAGTAAATGGCGAGATACTTGGTCGTGTGGCGGAGCAGAGAGATCTGGGGGTACATGTCCACAGATCCCTGAAAGTTGCCTCACAGGTAGATAGGGTAGTTAAGAAAGCTTATGGTGTGTTAGATTTCATAAGTCGGGGGATAGAGTTTAAGAGTCGCGGGGTAATGATGCAGCTCTATAAAACTCTAGTTAGGCCACACTTGGAGTACTGTGTCCAGTTCTGGTCGCCTCACTATAGGAAGGATGTGGAAGCATTGGAAAGGGTACAAAGGATATTTACCAGGATGCTGCCTGGTTTAGGGAGTATGCATTATGATCAGAGATTAAGGGAGCTAGGGCTTTACTCTCTGGAGAGAAGGAGGATGAGAGGAGACATGATAGAGGTGTCAAAGATATTAAAAGGAATAGACAGAGTGGACAGCCAGCACCTCTTCCCCAGGGCACCACTGCTCAGTACAAGAGGACATGGCTTTAAGGTAAGGGGAGGGAAGTTCCAGGGGGATATTAGAGGAAGGTTTTTTACTCAGAGAGTGGTTGGTGCATGGAATGCACTGCCTGAGTCAGTGGTGGAAGCAGATACACTAGTGAAGTTTAAGAGACTACTAGACAGGTATATGGAGGAATTTAAGGTGGGGGGGTTATATGGAAGGCAGGGTTTGAGGGTCAGCACAACATTGTGGGCCGAAGGGCCGTTACTGTGCTGTATTATTCTATGTTTCTATGTTGTTTGCGTCATCCTTCCCCTCCAGGTTTTACCTATCACCTTGTCTTTCTCCCTCTCCTTCCCCCACCTTCTAACTCTCCTCTCATCCTTTTTTCTTCAGTCCTGCTAAAGGGTCTTGGCCTGAAACATCAACTGTTTACTCTTTTCCGGCATTTCCTCCAACATTTTGTGTGTTTGCAAATGATCATAAAATGGCCGACCTGGTGTCGAAGGTCAATTGCTTAGCAACGCAATAACAAGTAATGAACAACAGCTGTAAACTTACAAGTGACATCTAGTGGCCGGAAATAAAATAGCAAAGCAAATCAGGAGAGACACAACACTCCCCGCCTGGTATCTGTAAAGGATGCCACCAAGTGAACACAGGACTTTCACCAAATAAACATTAAACAGAATTAGAGTCAATGCCCCTCAGCAATTGAATAATGCAGTCAAATCCTAAAAACTGATAAAACCACCAACGAGATTTGAAATACAGGAGTAAAATTCTGCCCTTCAAGAGGGATCAACTACACACCGGTTTTAACAGCTGTTGGAAATCCATGCACTTTAAAAAATAGTCACAATTTAATGGTTTGAAACAGGTCTTCCTCTAAACTGAGGATTGTGTACCAGATGCATTATACATTTCAAAATTTTTAGAAAATCTCAAACTCTGTGCCACTGTCCCAGCGGTAGAAGTGGCAGAAGTGATCACTGATGAAATCGATGACAAACTTGATGCCGTGACACTCCACTCGGATTCCAAGGTGGTCCTGGGGAATCACAATGAATCCTGAGGCTTCTACGTCTACGTGAATAACAGGGTGCTGTGTAAGAGGAGATCAACCGGGCCAGAGCAGTGGAAATTCATCTCGACTGACCAGCTCCAGCCAGTCATCGAGCTCATGGCATTCATATCCAAAAAGTGTTGGCCTTCCACTTTCCACTTTCTATACGTGAAGCTCTAACTGTTGTGTTTGGCCTCTACTCATCACATTTACTTTCAGTTTGCCTTTGGGAGACATTTTTTTGGCCTGTGTAGGTCTTTAGCATCACTGAGGTCTTCTCTAATGGTTTCTTAGAAACAGTCTGTTGTATCTAGTTCCATTTCCAGTTTTACACCAGATACATCTATTGTGATATGTTGTCTGATTCTGATTTGCATTTGGTAGCTTTATGCATTTGCTTAGTTTTGTGTTTGAGACTTTTCACTCGGTTGTGTCTTTTGTCTGTCTGGTCTATCCCCTTGTCTGTGACACTTCCTGCAGATACTTTCCTTGAACCAACAGTTATTTGCGTCATCAGAGGATTTGCCACATTGATATCATTTTCGGCTTTTTGCACCATTCAAGGACATTTCACATTCTAATCTCCTTTGCTGTAATTGTGTTGCATCCTTTGCTGCAGTCTCTAACGATATTGCAATGGTCAATGCCCATTCTAAGGTTTGGTCTCTTTCTGCCAGTAGCCTCATTTGAGTGCTTTGACTATACATGCCACATACAAGCCTGTCCCCTAATGCATCAGAAAGTCCCCCTCTAAAGTCACAGTACTGGGAAAGTTTGCGCAGTTCTGCAATGTATTCAGAAATGTATTTTGACTGGTTTCCTTTGTAAAATCTAAATCTCCCAGCAATTGCCAGTGGCTTAGGGCTCAAGTGATTTTGTAAAATTGCAGCTACTTTGTTGAATGTCTAGCTTACTGGCTTTTCAGGGGTTACTAGGTGGCTTAAGAGATTCTGTCCTCGGACACATTAAGCTAAGAAGCATGGGGGCTTTCCTTTGCTCCTCCATATTGTGCACATGACAGTACAGTTCAGCCCTCTCAATACACAATTCCAGCCTTCATTAGTGCTACTTGATTTGTCAACCTTCCCAAGTGAAGCCATCACCACTTTATTTTCACTTTAGATTGAACTTGTTTTTCACTTTTACTCACGGGTCCGTCGGCTTTCTCGTACTGTTGAACTCTTGCTGGTTTGTCCTGTAACTGTCGGTGCAGTTCATGATATTTTCTGACAATCAGGTTCGTTCTCGTTGCTAATTTTTTGTGTCTATGCACAACTATCTACCAATTAAAGAAAAGCACACGCACAGATATGGCTTTAACTGGTGTATTCACGTTGCACAGAGAGGGAGAGAGAGAGAAAGAGAGAGAGAGGGAGAAAACATGCGTAGACAACAGATCAATGCTAAGTGTGGGGTGGGGGGGTTCATTGCTCTAAAAGAAATAGATTCATACATTACATTTCTGTCTCCATGTTGGACCTGTGGACAGATCTGTTTCCGGTGACGACTGAGAATTATATTTCCACAGCGTACTCAATGCATCTCACTGGAGTGATATATTTGTTAACTGCACCTTAAGTTTTTGGCCCTCTGTGATTTCTACTCATTCTATAAAACTGATATATAAAGGAGAGAGGAAAGGGAGGAGAAAGATGTAAATTCTAGGGGATTATAGGGGATTATAATTTTCCACACATTGATTGGGACTCCCATACTGTTAAAGGTCTAGATGGGTTAGAGGTTGTAAAATGTGTTCAGGAAAGTTTTCTAAATCAATATATAGATGTACCAACGAGGGAGGATGCAATATTAGATCTCCTATTAGGAAATGAGTTAGGGCTGGTGACAAAAGTGTGTGTAGGGGAACACTTTGGTTCCAGTGATTATAACTCCATTAGTTTCAACTTGATCATGGATAATGACAGATCTGGTCCTTGGGTTGAGGTTCTAAACTGGAAAAAGGCCAAATTTGAAGAAATGAGAAAGGATCTAAAAAGTGTAGATTGGGACAGGTTGTTCTCTGGCAAGGATGTGATTGGTAAGTGGGAGGCCTTCAAAGGAGAAATTTTGAGAGTGCAGAGTTTGTATGTTCCTGTCACGGTTAAAGGCAAAGTGAATAAGAATAAGGAACCTTGGTTTTCGAGGGATATTGGAACTCTGATAGAGAAGAAGAGAGCGATTTATGACATGTATAGGCAACAGGGAGGAAATAAGATGCTCGAGGAGTATAAAAAGAGTAAGAAAATACTTAAGAAAGAAATCAGGAGGGCTAAAAGTAGACATGAGGTTGCTTTGGCAGTCAGGGTGAAGGATACCTAAGAGCTTCTACAGGTATGTTAAGAGCAAAAGGATAGTAAGGGATAAAATTGGTCCTCTTGAAGATCACAGTGGTTGGCTATGTATGGAACCAAAAGAAATGGGAGAGATATTAAATGGGTTTTTTGCATCGGCATTTACTAAGGAAACTGGAATGGAGTCTATGGAAACAAGGCAAACAAGTAGGGAGGCCATGGAACTTATACAGATTGAACAGGAGGAGGTGCTTGCTATCTTGAGGCAAATCAGAGTAGATAAGTCCCCAGGACCTGACAGGATATTCCCTTGCACCTTGAAGGAGACTAGTGTTGAAATTGCAGGGGCCCTGGCAGAAATATTTAAAATGTTGATACCCACAGGTCAGGTGCTAGAGGATTGGAAGATAGCTCATGTCGTTCCGTTGTTTAAAAAAGGCTCAAAAAGTAAGCCGAGAAATTATAGGCCAGTAAGTTTGACATCGGTAGTAGGTAAATTATTGGAAGGAATACGAAGAGACAGGATCTACAAGTACTTGGACAGACAGGGACTTATTAGAAAAAGTCAGCATGGCTTTGTGCGTGGTAGGTCATGTTTAACCAATCTATTAGAGCTTTTCGAGGAGGTTACCAGGAAAGTGGATGAAGGTAAGGCAGTGGATGTTGTATACATGGACTTCAGTAAGGCCTTTGACAAGGGCCCGCATGGGAGGTTCGTTAGGAAGATTCAGTCACTAGGTATACATGGAGAGGTAGTAAATTGGATTAGACATTGGCTCAATGGAAGAAGCCAGAGAGTGGTAGTGGAGGATTGCTTCTCTGAGTGGAGGCCTGTGACTAGTGGTGTGCCACAGGGATCACTGCTGGGTCCATTGTTATTTGTCATCCATGTCAATGATCTGGATGATAATGTGACATATTGGATCAGCAAATTTGCTGATGATACAAAGATTGGAGGTGTAGTGGACAGTGAGGAAGGTTTTCAAAGCTTGCAGAGGGATTTGGACCAGTTGGAAGAATGGGCTGAAAAATGGCAGACGGAGTTTAATACAGACAAGTGTGAGGTATTGTACTTCAGAAGGTCAAAACAAGGTAGAACATACAAGGTGAATGGTAGGACACTGAGGAGTGCAGTAGAACAGAGGGATCTGGGAATACAGATACATAATTCCCTAAAAGTGCCATCACAGGTCGATAGGGTCGTTAAGAGAGCTTTTGGTACATTGGCCTTTATAAATCAAAGTATTGAGTATAAGAGTTGGAATGTAATGGTGAGGTTGTATAAGGCATTGGTGAGACCGAATTTGGAGTATTGTGTGCAGTTTTGGTCACCTAATTACAGGAAGGATATTAATAAGGTTGAAAGAGTGCAGAGAAGGTTTACAAGGATGTTGCCGGGTCTTGAAAAGCTGAGTTACAGAGAAAGGTTGAATAGGTTAGGACTTTATTCCCTGGAGCATAGGAGAATGAGGGGTGATTTAATGGAGGTGTATAAAATTAGATAGAGTGAATAAAAGCAGGCTTTTTCCACTGAGGCTAGGGGAGAAAAAAAAACAGAGGTAATTGGTTAAGGGTGAAGGGGGAAAAGTTTAAAGGGAACATTGGGGGGGGCTTCTTCACACAGAGAGTGGTGAGAGTGTGGATTGAGCTGCCAGATGAAGTGGTGAATGCAGGTTCACTTTTGACATTTAAGAAAAACTTGGACAGGTATATGGATGAGAGGGGTTTGGAGGGATATGGCTCATGTACAGGTCAGTGGGACAAGGCAGAAAAATGGTTCGGCACAGCCAAGAAGGGCCAAAAGGCCTGTTTCAGTGCTGTAATGTTCTATGGTTCTATGGTTCTGGCCTGGGCTAGACGTTCTGAGTGGCCTGTTTCTGTTCTCAACATTCTTTCTCAAGCTGCCAGAAACTCATCACTGGACAGTTCATCTAACCATGTCAGGAGTCTTGTACTCTGTCTCTCAAATCCATTCCATTGACCTCAGTGGTGCTGTCAATGAATTTCTGGGCAATTCTGTTGTACCAAGTTTAAAGTTCAAAGTCAATTTATCATCAAAGTACATATCTGTCACCAGGTACTGCCCTAGATTCATTTCTTTGTGGGCGTTCACAGTAGACACAATAGAATCAATGAAAACTACACGCAAAAAAGATGGACAATGTGCAAAAGGTGACAAATTGTGCAAACACAAGAAGAAAAACAAAATAATGATAATAAATAGTATCGAGTAATGGAGTTATAGAGTCCTTGGCATTCATTACCATCATCCCCACAAATCCGATCCATAAGCTTCAAGACCTTCCCTCAACTTCTGCAATTGGATCCCTGATCTCCTCACTTGCAGTTCGAATTGGCAACAACATCTCCTCCACGATCTCCATCAGCACAGGTACAAGACAAGCCTGTGTGCGTAGACCCCTGCTCTACTCACTTTACACTTTTGACTGTGTGGCTGAGCACAGCTCAAATGTCATATTCATCTTTGCTGATGACACCACTGTCATTGACCAAATCAAAGGTGGTGATGAATCAGTTCATTAGGGAGATTGACAATCGGGCTGAGTGGTGCCACAGCAACAACCTCTCACTCAATGTCAGCAAGACCAAGGAGCTGATTATTGACTTCAGGAGGAGGAAACCAGAGATCCATGAACTAGTCTTCATCAGATGTGGTGAGGGTCAGTAACTTTAAATTGCTGGGTGTTAATATTTCAGAGTACTTCTCCCGGGCCCAGCAACTAAGGGCAATTATGAAGAAAGCATGAGGAAAGTAGTGGAGAGAATATTGACTGTTTGACGGTCTGGTATGGAAACACTAATGTCCTTGAATGGAAAATCCTACAAAAAGTAGTGGATACAGCCCAGTCTATCATGGGTAAAGCCCTCCCCACCAGTGAGCACAACCACTAATGGCTACAACGTCATAATTCCAGGACTTGTCCATTCCCTGAGCTCATCCGTCTATCCTATGATATTTCTTGCATTGAAAAATACGCAGCTCAGGACATTAGTCGCACCGTGATCAAACATTTGACCCCTGACTTTGTCTGAGATTTTAGCAATATCTATCTCCACAACCTCTCCACTATCTGGCATTCTGGTTCCCATCCCCCTCCAACTCTAGTTTAAACCTGCCTTCCTCCCCCTCCCCCCTCCCCCACACATCCTATGCAGTACTAACGAAGCTTCTTGCTAGGACATTAGTCCCATTTTAGTTCAGGTGCAAACTGGTCTCACCTTCCCTGCAAGAAAGCCCAGTGATCCAAAGAGCTTATGCCCTCCCTCCTACACCAACTCCTTAGCCACATGTTGAAATGTATAACCTTCCTATTCCTGGCTTCACTAGCACGTGGCACCCTTGAGATCCTGTCCTTTAACTCAGCACCTAACTCCCTGAACTCACTTTGTAGAACTTCGCCACACGCCCTACCCATGTCATTGGTACCTACATGGACCATGACCTCTAGCTGCTACCCCTCCCACTTAAGAATGCTGAGGACTCGATCTGAGAAGTCCCGGCCCCTGGCACCTGGGGGAGCAACATTCCCTCTGGGAATCTCATTGTCAACCACAAAAACTCCTTTCTGTTCCCCTAATCCCCTATCACCACAGCTCGTCTCTTCTGCTCCCTTCCTTTCCGAGTCACAGAGGTAGACTCAGTGCCAGAGACCCAACCACTGTGACTTTCCTCTGCTAGGTCATCCACCATCCCAACAGTATCCAAAGTCGACCTGTCGTTGAGGGGGATGGCCACAGGGGTATTCTGCACTGGCAATTTAACCCTTTCTCCTTCCTGACGGTCACCCAGTCTCCTGTGTCCTGCACCCTGGGTGTAACTACCTCTATCCTATCAGTCCTGTATGTCCCTTCAACCTCTTGAATGATCTGAAGCTCATCCAGTCCACTCCTTGATGAAGCCTCAGAATCTCCACTTTAACTCTGATCATTCCAATGATGGCTAGTCTTAAATGGCCGCTCCCCTAGCCTCTGCCTTATTTAATTTGTTTTTGTCAATCCCAAACGCCTATTGGCCACTTCTCAAGCTCCAAACTGCCGCGAGTTGATGCCTTTTCTACCCAATTACCAAACCTGAGTGAACAATGTCTTCTCAGGCTTTGAATTTCCAATTGGATGCTGCTCAAAGCATACACATACTTTGATGATAAATTTACTTTGAACTTTGAGACAACAACCTGGAACCAAGACATTGTCCTGCTCCTGTCAGACTGGTAATGACACGATGTAAACGGCAGAGGGCGGCATTGCCACACGGAGAAACTCGGAACGACAGAGGCTTCCGAGCTGAAATCTTCCCCGCAGCCGCTGTAAAAGATTGTGTTTTCCTCTCTCAGTCACCTCGATCAGCTCTGGGATGCCAGACCGTCAAACTAGCCCAGAAGTCAGAACAAGGGAATGAAACACCAATGTACCAGATTAATTTATTTTCCTTGCTGATACAATAAAGGTGAGGAAACATTTACTGTAAACAGGCTGATAATTCCCTGGCTGCCGACGATTTCACATTCTGGTGGATGTTTTAATCGATGACGTGGAGTATTTGATGGTTTGGTACTCTTAAATAATTAAACTTTTGAGAGAGAGAGAGAGAGAGATTTTCTCCTGTTTCCACAGCTGACAGACTTTGAATCAATTTGGAAAATGCGAGAAGACCATAAGATATTTAGGACTGGAATTAGGCCATTTGGCCCATCAAGTCTGCTCCATCATTTCATCCTGTCTGATCTTCTTTCTCCTCGGTCGCAGTCTCCTGTCTTCTCCTTATGTTCCTTTGTGTCCTGACTAATTATGATTCCATCAATCTCTGCCTTAAATATATGTAACACGTGTGTAGCACCGGTCTTATTGTGTGTGACTCAATCTCAGGATTGCTACCTGTGCCACGTGCGAGTGAGGCAAGGAACAGAAAAATTATAAAGATTAATACGTGGCTGAGAGGATGGTGCAGGAGGGAGGGCTTCAGGGACGGTTTACACCTGAACTGGAGCGGTACTAACATTCTTGCAGGGAAGTTTGCTCGTGCTTCTTGGGGGGGGGGGGGGTTTAAACTAAATTTGCAGGGGGCGGGGATCCAGAATGTGAGAGAGGATAGCGAGAGGAAGAATAAAGGACAGGTGGAGACTACACGGTTCCGGAATATTAAGTGTGTAGTAGAGAAAGGTGAGGCGGAACAAGAGATAAGGAGGACACATGTACAGAGGGATGGTCTGACGGAACGTGGAGTTAAATGTGTTGAAAGAATAAGTAAATTTAGGAAGGACAACAAAATTCTAGGGGCGTATAGCCCGATGGGAGTTCGGGGAGCTGGGTTAAGCACAATAGGCAGCGATTCAAACAGAGGGAGGAGAAATAGGCTAAAAATTCTATATCTGAATGCATGAAGTGTCAGAAATAAGGCGGATGAGCTTGAAGCCCAGGTGCGAATGGGTAACTATGATGTTGTTGGGATAACGGAGACATGGCTGCAGGGAGATCAGACCTGGGAAATTAACGTACAAGGGTATACATGCTATCGTAGGGACAGAAATGCGGGCAGAGTGGGTGGGGTGGCCCTGTTGGTGAGGAATGAGTTTCAGTCCTTTGCAAGGGGGGACATAGGATCAGGAGAAGTAGAATCTGTGTGGATAGAACTGAGGAACAGTAAGGGCAAAAGGACCCAAATGGGTGTTGTCTACAGGCCACCAAACAGTAGCATGGATATTGGGTGCAAGTTGAATAAGGAGTTAACATTGGCATGTGGCAAAGGTAATGTCGCAGTAGTTATGGGGGATTTCAACATGCAGGTAAACTGGGAGAATCAGGTTGGTGCTGGACCCCAGGATAGGGAGTTTGTAGAGCACCTACGGGATGCATTCTCTCCATACTAGTATCTTTCCTGTAATACCATGGGTTCTTATCTTGTTAAGCAGCCTCATGTGTGGCACGTTGTCAAAGGCCTTCTGAAAATCCAATTACACCATATCCACCGATTCTCCTTTGTCTATCCTGCTTGTTATTTCCTCAAAGAATTCCAACAGATTTGCCAGGCAAGATTTTCCCTTAAGGAAACTATACTGCCTTCAACCAATTTTATCAAGTGCCTCCAAGTATCCCGAAAGAATGCGCAGAAAACAGTGGGATATGGACAGTGTGTAGGTAGGAGTGACTAGTTTAATTAGACGTGTAATTACTAGTTTAACTGGTTCAGTACAACAGGATGGGCAGAAGGGCCTGTTCCTGTGCTGTACTGTTCTGTGTAAGTGCTGGTAAATGGATTTGGTGTAGATGGGTACTTGGTGGTCAGTACAGACATGTTGGGCCAAATGGCCTGTTTCTGTCTCTGACAGAGAGGAATAGAGCACTGAGTCTGTGCTGGTTAACAGAGCAATCTCATTCCTGTGATCTATTCCCCCCCCCCCCCAGATTGTACCCCTCACCTACACATTAGGGACAATTTACAGCGTCCAATTAACCCACACGTCTGGAAACCCACATGGTCACGGGAGGACGTGCAAACTCCACACAGACAGTACCTGAGGACAGGATTGAATCTGGCTCTCTGGGGCTGCCCTGCTGTGCCACTGAACTCCCGCATCTCCACACCTGTTTCATGGATCTCTGTCCTGACCAGGGAGGGGTGAGACTGAGAGACAGACTCGTGGTCCCAGGAAAGGAACCGATGGTGATCTGGGTTGTCTCCGGATCGTTATTGACCCCATTGGGAGCACCAAACCATCAAATACTCCACGTCATCGATTAAAACTTCCACCAGAATGTGAAATTGTCGGCAGCCAGGGAATTATCAGCCTGTTTACAGTAAATGTTTCCTCACCTTTATTGTATCAGCAAGGAAAATAAATTAATCGGGTACATTGGTGTTTCATTCGCTTGTTCTGACTTCTGGGCTAGTTTGACGGTCTGGCATCCCAGAGCTGATCGAGGTGACTGAGAGAGGAAAACACAATCTTTTACTGCGGCTGCAGGGAAGATTTCAGCTCGGAAGCCTCTGTCGTTCTGAGTTTCTCCGTGTGGCAATGCCGCCCTCTGCCGTTTACATCGTGTCATTACCAGTCTGACAGGAGCAGGACAATGTCTTGGTTCCGGGTTGTTGCCTCAAAGTTCATAATTCAAAGTAAGTTTATTATCAATGTATGTATATGTCACCAGATGTTACCCTCAGATAACAATCTTCATTACATTGATGGCAAGGCAGTGCCTCTATCTTCTTAGAAGTTTCTGAAGATTTGGCATGTCACCTAAAATTTTGACAAAATTCTGTAGATGCTTGTCTCTAAGGAGCCCTGTCGCAGGAAAGCAGCATCCATCATCAGGGACCCCCATCTTGCTCTCTTCTCACTGCTGCCATCGGGAGGAGGTACTGGTGAGTTTGGCGCCACAAAACCAGATTCAGGAACATTTGTTACCCCTGAACCATCAGGCTCCTGAACCAGTGGGGATAACGTCACTCAAATTCACTCACTCCAATACTGAACTGATCCCACAACCTATGGACTCACTTTCAAAGTTCAAAATACATTTATTATCAAAGTACATATATGTCACCATATACAAGCCTGAGATTCATTTTCTTGTGGGTACACACAATAAATCCATAATAGAATAATAACCATAGAATTAACAAAAGACCACACCAACCAGGGCATTCAGCCAGTGTGCAAAAGACAACAAACTGTGCAAATACAAAAAGAAAAAAAGAAAAATAATAAATAAATAATCAACAAACTATCAAGAGCATGAGGTGAAGAGTCATTGAAAGTGAGTCCATAGATTGTGGGAACATTTCAATGATGGGACAAGTGAAGTTGAGTGACCCGTTTGGTTCAGGAGCCTGATGGTTGACGGGTAATAACTGTTCCTGAACCTGATGCTATGAGTCCTGAGACTCCCGTACCACCTTCTAGATGGCAGCAGTGAGAAGAGAGCATGACCTGGGTGGTGGGGGTCCGCGATGATGGATGCTGCTTTCCTGTGATAGTGTTTCATGTTATCCCCTTTATCCCCACATCTATAGGTGTCTCAGGGCCAAAGAGGTTTACCAGGATGCTGCCTGGTCCAGGGGTTCTTATCCAGAAGGAGGGATTGATTATTGGTAAAAGAAACCAGAGGTCCATGAGTCAGTCCTTATCAGGAATCAGAAGAGGAGAGGATCAGTAACTTTAAATTCCTCAGTGTTATAATTTCAGACCATCTGTCCTGGGACCAGTAATAAGTGCCATTACAATAAAACATGACATCGCCTGCACTTTGTTCGAAGTTTGCAAAGATTTGCTAAGTTATCTAAAAGTTTTTTGAACTTTTATTGATGTACAGTGGAGCGTCGACTGACCTGTATCATGATGTGGTATGGAAACACCATTCTACTTGTATAGAACAACCTACAAAAAGTATTGGATACATCCCAGACTGTCACAGGTAATGTCCTCCCCACCACTGAGCACATGTACAAGGAGCCCTGTCGCAGGAAAGCAGCATCCATCATCAGGGACCCCCATCTTGCTCTCTTCTCACTGCTGCCATCGGGAGGAGGTACAGGTGAGTTTGGTGCCACAAAACCAGATTCAGGAACATTTGTTACCCCTGAACCATCAGGCTCCTGAATCAGTGGGGATAACGTCACTCAAATTTACTCACTCCAATACTAAACCGATTCCACAACCTATGGGCTCACTTTCAAAGTTCACCATATACAACCCTGAGATTCTTTTTCCTGCAGGCATACTCAATGCCCATAAGGAGCTGGTTGTAGATTACAGGAGGAATGGAGACGGGTGAACTGCTATTGACATCAATGGATCTGGGGCTGAAAGGGTGAACAGCTTTAAGTTACATGGTATCAACATCACCGAGGACCTCTCGTGGTCTGTACACACCAACTGTGTGGTGAAAAAGGCATAACAGCACCTCTTTCACCTCAGACGGTTGAGGAAGTTTGGTATGGGCCCCCAAATCCTAAGGACTTTCTACAGGGACACAATTGAGAGCACCCTGACTGGCTGCATCACTGCCCGGTATGGAAACTGTACCTCCCTTAATCACAGGACTCTGCAGAGAGTGGTTCGGACAGCCCAGCACATCTGTAGCTGTGAACTTCCCATGATTCAGGACATTTACAATGAAAGGTAAGTAAAAAGAGCTCAGAGGATCATTGGGGACCCGAGTCACCCCAACTACAATGTATTTCCAGCTGCTACCATCCAGGAAACGGTACCGCAGCAAAAAAGCCAGAAGCAACAGGCTCCGGGACAGCTTCTTCCACCAGGCCGTCAGACTGATTAATTAATGCTGACTTGAGTGTACTCTATGTTACATTGACTGTTTATTTATTATAAATTACTATGATTGCACATTTAGATGGAGATGTAGCATAAAGATTTTTACTTCTTGTGTATATGAAGGATGTAAGAAATAAAGTCAATTCAATTCAATTCATAGAATAATAAGCATGACAGAATCAGTGAAATGACCAGGGCATTCAACTAGTGTGCAAAGGACATTAAACTGTGCAAATACAAAAAGAAAGAAATAATAATATTAAATAAGTAAATAATAAATATCAATAACCTGAAATGAAGAGTCCTTAAAAGTGAGTCCATGGATTGTGGGAACATTTCAATGATGGGTTTGTGAAGTTGAGTGACCCATTTGCTTCAGTGCCTGTTGGTTGAGGGGCAATAACTGTTCCTGAACCTGGTGGTGTGAGTCCTGAGGCTCCTGTACCTTCTTCCTGAGAAGTCATCCTCAGTGACAGGTGAGACACCGGAGGATTGGAGGGTTGCCAACTGTTCCTGAACCTGTTGGTGCGAGTCTCTCTGATGTCAGCAGTGAGAAGAGAGCATGTCCTGGGTGGTAGGGTCCCTGATGATGGATGCTGCTTTCCTGCGACAATGCTTCGTGTGGATGTGCTTCGTGGGGAGGGCTTTACCTGTGATGGACTGGGCTGTATCCACTACTTTCGTAGGATTTTCCATTCAAGTGCATTGGTGTTTCCATACCAGACTGTAAATCATACAGTCAATATTCTCTCCACCACACACCTTACCTTAGAAGTGCGTCGAAGTTTTAGATGTCATGCCAAATCTTTGCAAACTCCAACGTAATCGACACACTACTGCACTTTGTTCATAATTGTACTAATGTGCTGGGCCCAGGACAGGTCCCCGAAATGATAACTGTGAAGAAGTTAAACCTTCTCCACCTCTGATCTTTTAATGAGATCTAGCTAATAGACTTCTGCTTTCCTCCTCCTGAAGTCAGTAGCTGACTCCTTGGTCTTGCTGACATTGAGTGAGAGGTTGTTGTCGCATAACTCAGCAGATTTTCAGTCGCCCTCCTATATGCTGATTTGTCACCTCCTCCGGTCCAGCCTACAAGTGAGTATAGCAGGGGTCTAAGCACACAGGCTTGTCTTGTACCTGTGCTGATGGAGATCGTGGAGGAGATGTTGTTGCCAATTCGAACTGCAAGTGAGGAGATCACGGATCCAATTGCAGAAGGAGGAGTTGAGGGCAAGGTCTTGAATCTTATTGATCGGATTGAACATCCATCTCGAAGGCCCCTCACTACCCAGGACATGCTCCCTGCTCATTACTACCATCAGGGAGGAGGTACAGAAGATTGAGGGCACACACTCGGTGTTTTAGGAACAGATTCTTCCCCTCCGTCATTATATTTCTGAACGGCCCATGAACATCAGCTCACTATTTTACTCTCCTTTTGTGCTTTTTATTTAGTTATTGAAACTGAAAGTATTTTTTAATGTTGCACTGAACTGCTCCAAAACAAATTCCACAACAGCACCCATCATCCAGTCCACACTCTCTTCTCACTGCTGCCATCGGGAGGAGGTACAGGTGAGTTTGGTGCCACAAAACCAGATTCAGGAACATTTGTTACCCCTGAACCATCAGGCTCCTGAACCAGTGGGGATAACGTCACTCAAATTCACTCACTCCAATACTGAACTGATTCCACAGCCTATGGACTCACTTTCAGGGACTCTACAACTCATGTCCTCAATATTATTTTTCTCTTTTTCAATATTTTTATTAATTTCTACATAGAAGGATACAGAGTACAAGAAGATAGATAAGTAAAAAAAATACCAAATACACTATATTTGAATCGTACTTGCAATCTCATTACATTGCAATCTCATTCATGTAAAGTAAATCAAATCATAATATTGAAATGTGATAATTTTATTATACAAAAAAAACAATCTAAGCCTGATACCAAGATCGAAGCTGTTTGGTAAAGAAAGAAAAAAGGGAAAAAAATCTTTATCATATAGTGAAATATGTTATTAGCCAACATCTGTACTTTAACAGCAAATCAAAGGTTTGAAAATAGTTCAAAAATGGTCCCCACAAGGTTTAAAAGTCTTGACTAGATTCAGAAGTTGAACAACGGATCTTCTTGAACTTTAAGCATGACATAACCATTCAGCGTGAGTAGGCACAGCGACGTCCTTCCATATTATTTTTCAATTATTTAATATTATTATTTGTTTTGTTTGTATTTGCACAGTTTATCCTCTTTTGCACGTCTTTGTTGTTTATCTATGTTTGTGTGTAGTTTTTCAGTGATTCCATTATATTCCTTTGTATCGACTGTGAATGTCCAAAACAATGAATCTCAGCGTAAGCACAAGGAAATCTGCAGATACTGGAAATTCAAGCAACACATACAAAATGCTGGTGGAACACAGCAGGCCAGGCAGCAACTATAGGGAGATGACGAAGGGTCTCAGCCCGAAACATTGACAGCGCTTCTCCCTATAGATGCTGCCTGGCCTGCTGTGTTCCACCAGCATTTTGTGAATCTCAGGGTAACATCTGGTGACAGAAATGTACTTTGATGATAAATTTACTTTGAACTTTGAGACAACAACCCGGAACCAAGACATTGTCCTGCTCCTGTCAGACTGGTAATGACACGATGTAAACGGCAGAGGGCGGCATTGCCACACGGAGAAACTCGGAACGACAGAGGCTTCCGAGCTGAAATCTTCCCTGCAGCCGCAGTAAAAGATTGTGTTTTCCTCTCTCAGTCACCTCGATCAGCTCTGGGATGCCAGACCGTCAAACTAGCCCAGAAGTCAGAACAAGCGAATGAAACACCAATGTACCAGATTAATTTATTTTCCTTGCTGATACAATAAAGGTGAGGAAACATTTAGCGTCACAGAGAAGTACAGCTCAGAAACAGGCCCTTCAGCCCATCTAGTCCATGCCGATCCATTTAAACTGCCTACTCCCATAGACCTGCACCAGGACCATCGTCCTCTATACCCCTCCCATCCATGTACCTATCCAAATTTCTCTTAAACTTGAAATTATACTCACATACACTGCTTCCACTAGCAGCTCGTCGACACTATTATGATCCTGAGTGAAGAAGTTTCCCCTCACGTCCCCTTAAACTTTTCATTTTTGACCCTTAACCCATGACCCCTAGTTGAAGTCCCACCCAACCTCAGTGGTAAAAATCTGCCTGCATTTTCCCTATCTGTACCCCTCATAATTTTGTATGCCTCCATCAAATCTCCCCTCAATCTTCAATGTTCCAAGGAATAAAGTCCTAACCTATTCAATCTTTCTGTCATATGGTGGACATTGGAAGTGGACACAAAAGCAAGACACAGACACTGAACTACCAGGAACAGGACGAGGCGTGAGAAGGAAGCAAAGGAAGTGGGGAAGAAAGGACGCTGGACATGACACAGGCCCTGGACAAGTCAAGAATTCCGGGCCTGGGCTAGGACTTGACGAGGATAGCGGGACCAGGACATGGAACCAGGAACTAGGAGCCTGGGCTTGGACTCCAAGCCAGAGACTGGACAAGGCCTTGGGTTTTGACATGGGCTCGGACTCCGGAACTAAGCGAGGACAAGACGTGGCTACAGGACGAGGAGAGGCAACCGGACTGGATGTGAGACTCCTGGACAGGACAAGGGAACCCCAGCACCGGGCTGGGCAAGGTATTCCTGGGCTGGGTGAGGCACATGGACAAGACGAGAACACAGAGCCATGGCTTGGACAGGACAAGGTTCTTGGATGTGGCTAGGACTGGACGAGACACTGAAGCCTTGGTCAAGGGAGAGACAGGAACGCAGAGCCTGGGTTGAGGGAGAGACAGGAACATGGAATACAGAGCCAGGACCCTTCCTTGGGTACAGGACGTAGGGCCGGAACTCATCACACAGAATGCAGAATAGGACAAGATGGTTCTCAACACAAGGTAGCGGCGGACAGCCGGACCTACCCAGCAAAGGCGTGGACACAGACTGTTCCCAACACAAGGTAGTGGCAGACGGCCAGACCTACCTAGTGAAGGCATGGACACAGAGACAGTTCAAAACAACAAAAGACAGTTCCTTATCTTGGTCCAGTGCTTGAACGACACCAGTGAAGGCAAGGCAAGGCAGAGGCAAGGCGAGGTGAGGCTCCAGGAGGAAGGTGAAGGGAAGGGATACAGACAGGGTGTTTGGACAGGAACAATCCAGCAGCCAGAGGCTGAATCCTGAAGCTATTTATGAAGCCAGCCCAAATGAGAATCAGCTGCCTCAACAGAAACTGGGGAAAACCAGAAAACCTGGAATAAGGAACCTGAACCAGACCGTGAACTGAAATATGGACTTTATGGACCAGACCATGACACTTTCCTCATCACTTAGCATCTCCTGACCCAGCAACATCTGTGTAAATTTTCTCTGTATGCTTTCAATCTTACTTACACCCTTCCTGTAGGTAGGTCACCAAAACTGTACACAATAGTACAAATTTGGCCTCATCAAAATCTTATACAACTTCAACATAACATCCCATCTCCTTTACTCAATACATTGATTTATGAAGGCCAATGTGCCAAAAGCTTTCTTTACAACTCTATCTACCTGTAAGGGTACTTTCAATTAATCATGGACCTGTATTCCCAGGTCACTCTGTTCCCCCACACTCTTCAGTGCCCGACTATTCACTGTGTAAGACCTACCCTGGTTGGACCTCACACTATCTGCATTTCATACTTTCACATGACTGATGTCAGACTCACCGGCCTGAAGTTTCTGGTTTATTTTTAGAGCCCTGCTTAAACAGTGAACCAGCATTGTCAGGCCCTGGGGAGTTATTCACCCTGATTTGCCTCGGGACAGGAAACATCTCCTCTGTAATCTGTACAGGGTCCATGAAGTTGATGCCTCACTTCTATAGATGCTGCGTCCACCTCCTGAGTAAATACACACATGAGGCTGCTTACTAAGATATGAGCTCATGGTATTACAGGAAAGATTCTAGCATGAGTAGAGCAGTGACTGGTTGGCAAAATGTAAAGAGTGGGAATGAAGGGAGCCTTTTCTGACTGGCTGTCAGTGACAAGTGGTGTTCCACAGGGGTCTGTGTAGGGACCGATTCTTTTTATGTTTTAAGTCAATGATTTCAAGGACAGAATTGATGGTTCTGTGGCCAAGTTTGAAGACAATATGAAGATAGGTGATGGGGCAGGTATTGTTGAGGAAGCAGAGAGGTCATAAAAGGACAAAGACAGGTTAGAAGAATGGGCAAAGAAGTGGCAGGTGGATGCAGTTTTGGGAAGTGTTTGGTCACATTGGTGGAAGAAGTGATAACTGTGAAGAATTTAAAGTTGCTAACCTTCTCCACCTCTGATCTTTTAATGAGATCTGGCTAATAGACTTTTGCTTTCCTCCTCCTGAAGTCAGTAGTTGACTCCTTGGTCTTGCTGACATTGAGTGAGAGGTTGTTGTCGCATAACTCAGCAGATTTTCAGTCTCCCTCCTATATGCTGATTTGTCACCTCCTCCGGTCCAGCCTACAAGTGAGTAGAGCAGGGGTCTAAGCACACAGGCTTGTCTTGTACCTGTGCTGATGGAGATCGTGGTGGAGATGTTGTTGCCAATTCGAACTGCAAGTGAGGAGATCAGGGATCCAATTACAGAAGGAGGAGTTGAGGGCAAGGTCTAGAATCTTATTGATCGGATTGAACATCCATCTCGAAGGCCCCTCACTATCCAGGACATGCTCCCTGCTCATTACTACCATCAGGGAGGAGGTACAGAAGATTGAGGGCACACACTCGGTGTTTTAGGAACAGATTCTTCCCCTCCGTCATTATATTTCTGAACGGCCCATGAACATCAGCTCACTATTTTACTCTCCTTTTGTGCTTTTTATTTAGTTATTGAAACTGAAAGTATTTTTTAATGTTGCACTGAACTGCTCCAAAACAACAAATTCCACAACAGCACCCATCATCCAGTCCACACTCTCTTCTCACTGCTGCCATCGGGAGGAGGTACTGGTGAGTTTGGTGCCACAAAACCAGATTCAGGAACATTTGTTACCCCTGAACCATCAGGCTCCTGAACCAGTGGGGATAACGTCACTCAAATTCACTCACTCCAATACTGAACTGATTCCACAGCCTATGGACTCACTTTCAGGGACTCTACAACTCATGTCCTCAATATTATTTTTCTCTTTTTCAATATTTTTATTAATTTCTACATAGAAGGATACAGAGTACAAGAAGATACATAAGTAAAAAAAAACCAAATACACTATATTTGAATCGTACTTGCAATCTCATTACATTGCAATCTCATTCATGTAAAGTAAATCAAATCATAATATTGAAATGTGATAATTTTATTATACAAAAAAAAACAATCTAAGCCTGATACCAAGATCGAAGCTGTTTGGTAAAGAAAGAAAAAAGGGAAAAAAATCTTTATCATATAGTGAAATATGTTATTAGCCAACATCTGTACTTTAACAGCAAATCAAAGGTTTGAAAATAGTTCAAAAATGGTCCCCACAAGGTTTAAAAGTCTTGACTAGATTCAGAAGTTGAACAACGGATCTTCTTGAACTTTAAGCATGACATAACCATTCAGCGTGAGTAGGCACAGCGACGTCCTTCCATATTATTTTTCAATTATTTAATATTATTATTTGTTTTGTTTGTATTTGCACAGTTTATCCTCTTTTGCACGTCTTTGTTGTTTATCTATCTCTGTGTGTAGTTTTTCAGTGATTCCATTATATTCCTTTGTATCGACTGTGAATGTCCAAAACAATGAATCTCAGCGTAAGCACAAGTAAATCTGCAGATACTGGAAATTCAAGCAACACATACAAAATGCTGGTGGAACACAGCAGGCCAGGCAGCAACTATAGGGAGATGACGAAGGGTCTCAGCCCGAAACATTGACAGCGCTTCTCCCTATAGATGCTGCCTGGCCTGCTGTGTTCCACCAGCATTTTGTGAATCTCAGGGTAACATCTGGTGACAGAAATGTACTTTGATGATAAATTTACTTTGAACTTTGAGACAACAACCCGGAACCAAGACATTGTCCTGCTCCTGTCAGACTGGTACTGACACGATGTAAACGGCAGAGGGCGGCATTGCCACACGGAGAAACTCAGAACGACAGAGGCTTCCGAGCTGAAATCTTCCCTGCAGCCGCAGTGAAAGATTGTGTTTTCCTCTCTCAGTCACCTCGATCAGCTCTGGGATGCCAGACCGTCAAACTAGCCCAGAAGTCAGAACAAGCGAATGAAACACCAATGTACCAGATTAATTTATTTTCCTTGCTGATACAATAAAGGTGAGGAAACATTT
This sequence comes from Hypanus sabinus, assembly GCF_030144855.1. Taxonomy (NCBI): domain Eukaryota; kingdom Metazoa; phylum Chordata; class Chondrichthyes; order Myliobatiformes; family Dasyatidae; genus Hypanus; species Hypanus sabinus. The sequence goes on along the minus strand of NC_082738.1, from coordinate 18,682,478 downwards.
ACTGTAAACAGGCTGATAATTCCCTGGCTGCCGACAATTTCACATTCTGGTGGAAGTTTTAATCGATGACGTGGAGTATTTGATGGTTTGGTGCTCCCAATGGGGTCAATAACGATCCGGAGACAACCCAGAACACCATCGGTTCCTTTCCTGGGACCACGAGTCTGTCTCTCAGTCTCACCCCTCCCTGGTCAGGACAGAGATCCATGAAACAGGTGTGGAGATGCGGGAGTTCAGTGGCACAGCAGGGCAGCCCCAGAGAGCCAGATTCAATCCTGTCCTCAGGTACTGTCTGTGTGGAGTTTGCACGTCCTCCCGTGACCATGTGGGTTTCCAGACGTGTGGGTTAATTGGACGCTGTAAATTGTCCCTAATGTGTAGGTGAGGGGTACAATCTGGGGGGGGGGGAAATAGATCACAGGAATGAGATTGCTCTGTTAACCAGCACAGACTCAGTGCTCTATTCCTCTCTGTCAGAGACAGAAACAGGCCATTTGGCCCAACATGTCCGTACTGACCACCAAGTACCCATCTACACCAAATCCATTTACCAGCACTTACACAGAACAGTACAGCACACGAACAGGCCCTTCTGCCCATCCTGTTGTACTGAACCAGTTAAACTAGTAATTACACATCTAACTAAACTAGTCACTCCTACCTACACAATGTCCATATCCCACTGTTTTCTGCACATTCTTTCGGGATACTTGGAGGCACTTGATAAAATTGGTTGAAGGCAGTATGGTTTCCTTAAGCGAAAATCTTGCCTGGCAAATCTGTTGGAATTCTTTGAGGAAATAACAAGCAGGATAGACAAAGGAGAATCGGTGGATATGGTGTAATTGGATTTTCAGAAGGCCTTTGACAACGTGCCACACATGAGGCTGCTTAACAAGATAAGAACCCATGGTATTACAGGAAAGATACTAGTATGGAGAGAATAAATCCCGTAGGCGCTCTACAAACTCCCTGTCCTGGGGTCCAGCACCAACCTGATTCTCCCAGTTCACCTGCATGTTGAAATCCCCCATAACTACTGCGACATTACCTTTGCCACATGCCAATGTTAACTCCTTATTCAACTTGCACCCAATATCCATGCTACTGTTTGGTGGCCTGTAGACAACACCCATTTGGGTCCTTTTGCCCTTACTGTTCCTCAGTTCTATCCACACAGATTCTACTTCTCCTGACCCTAAGTCCCCCCTTGCAAAGGACTGAAACTCATTCCTCACCAACAGGGCCACCCCACCCACTCTGCCCGCATTTCTGTCCCTACGATAGCATGTATACCCTTGTACATTAATTTCCCAGGTCTGATCTCCCTGCAGCCATGTCTCCGTTATCCCAACAACATCATAGTTACCCATTCGCACCTGGGCTTCAAGCTCATCCGCCTTATTTCTGACACTTCATGCATTCAGATATAGAATTTTTAGCCTATTTCTCCTCCCTCTGTTTGAATCGCTGCCTATTGTGCTTAACCCAGCTCCCCGAACTCCCATCGGGCTATACGCCCCTAGAATTTTGTTGTCCTTCCTAAATTTACTTATTCTTTCAACACATTTAACTCCACGTTCCGTCAGACCATCCCTCTGTACATGTGTCCTCCTTATCTCTTGTTCCGCCTCACCTTTCTCTACTACACACTTAATATTCCGGAACCGTGTAGTCTCCACCTGTCCTTTATTCTTCCTCTCGCTATCCTCTCTCACATTCTGGATCCCCGCCCCCTGCAAATTTAGTTTAAACCCCCCCAAGAAGCACTAGTAAACTTCCCTGCAAGAATGTTAGTACCGCTCCAGTCCCTGAAGCCCTCCCTCCTGCACCATCCTCTCAGCCACGTATTAATCTTTATAATTTTTCTGTTCCTTGCCTCACCCGCACGTGGCACAGGTAGCAATCCTGAGATTGAGTCACACACAATAAGACCGGTGCTACACACGTGTTACATATATTTAAGGCAGAGATTGATGAAATCATAATTAGTCAGGACACAAAGGAACATAAGGAGAAGACAGGAGACTGCGACCGAGGAGAAAGAGGATCAGACAGGATGAAATGATGGAGCAGACTTGATGGGCCAAATGGCCTAATTCCAGTCCTAAATATCTTATGGTCTTCTCGCATTTTCCAAATTGATTCAAAGTATGTCAACTGTGGAAACAGGAGAAAATCTCTCTCTCTCTCTCAAAAGTTTAATTATTTAAGAGTACCAAACCATCAAATACTCCACGTCATCGATTAAAACATCCACCAGAATGTGAAATCGTCGGCAGCCAGGGAATTATCAGTTTGTTTACAGTAAATGTTTCCTCACCTTTATTGTATCAGCAAGGAAAATAAATTAATCGGGTACATTGGTGTTTCATTCGCTTGTTCTGACTTCTGGGCTAGTTTGACGGTCTGGCATCCCAGAGCTGATCGAGGTGACTGAGAGAGGAAAACACAATCTTTTACTGCGGCTGCAGGGAAGATTTCAGCTCGGAAGCCTCTGTCGTTCTGAGTTTCTCCGTGTGGCAATGCCGCCCTCTGCCGTTTACATCGTGTCATTACCAGTCTGACAGGAGCAGGACAAAGTCTTGGTTCCAGGTTGTCTCAAAGTTCAAAGTAAATTTATCATCAAAGTATGTGTATGCTTTGAGCAGCATCCAATTGGAAATTCAAAGCCTGAGAAGACATTGTTCACTCAGGTTTGGCAATTGGGTAGAAAAGGTAGCAACTCGCGGCAGTTTGGAGCTTGAGAAGTGGCCAATAGGCGTTTGGGATTGACAAAAACAAATTAAATAAGGCAGAGGCTAGGGGAGCGGCCATTTAAGACTAGCCATCATTGGAATGATCAGAGTTAAAGTGGAGATTCTGAGGCTTCATCAAGGAGTGGACTGGATGAACTTCAGATCATTCAAGAGGTTGAAGGGATGATAGGTAGGACATACAGGACTGATAGGATAGAGGTAGTTACACCCAGGGTGCAGGACACAGGAGACTGGGTGACCGTCAGGAAGGAGAAAGGGTTAAATTGCCAGTGCAGAATACCCCTGTGGCCATCCCCCTCAACGACAGGTCGACTTTGGATACTGTTGGGATGGTGGATGACCTAGCAGAGGAAAGTCACAGTGGTTGGGTCTCTGGCACTGAGTCTACCTCTGTGACTCGGAAAGGAAGGGAGCAGAAGAGACGAGCTGTGGTGATAGGGGATTAGGGGAACAGAAAGGAGTTTTTGTGGTTGACAATGAGATTCCCAGAGGGAATGTTGCTCCCCCAGGTGCCAGGGGCCGGGACTTCTCAGATCGAGTCCTCAGCATTCTTAAGTGGGAGGGGGAGCAGCTAGAGGTCATGGTCCATGTAGGTACCAATGACATGGGTAGGACGTGTGGCGAAGTTCTACAAAGTGAGTTCAGGGAGTTAGGTGCTGAGTTAAAGGACAGGATCTCAAGGGTGCCACGTGCTAGTGAAGCCAGGAATATTTGCAAAACCCTACATAGTACTCAAGGGGCTGAGTAAAAAGACAGTATTTCATGGTGTTCTCAGGAGAGATGGATTCAAATATTGACTGGTAACAACGTGCTTCTGACCGAGAGCAAATGGAGAATGATCATAAAATGGCCGACCTGGTGTCGAAGGTCAATCGCTTAGCAACGCAATAACAAGTAATGAACAACAGCTGTAAACTTACAAATGACATCTAGTGGCTGGAAATAAAATAGCAAAGCAAATCAGGAGAGACTCCCCGCCTGGTATCTGTAAAGGATGCCACCAAGTGAACACAGGACTTTCACCAAATAAACATTAAACAGAATTAGAGTCAATGCCCCTCAGCAATTGAATAATGCAGTCAAATCCTAAAAACTGATAAAACCACCAACGAGATTTGAAATACAGGAGTAAAATTCTGCCCTTCAAGAGGGATCAACTACCCACCGGTTTTAACAGCTGTTGGAAATCCATGTGTGGTAAATTACATATACCTCTGCTGACTGCTCCTGAGGCTCCTCCCATGGACCCCGGTTTAAAGGCGATTGGAGGCACAGCCCTGGTCTCAGTCTCCAGGATGTAGTGTGGTGGTCAACTGCTGCTTGTTCTTTCTTCCAACCAATAAAAGCCTATATCTCACCTCACGTCTCGGAGAGTTATTGATGGTGCATCAATTTTATTGGCTGGAAGTTTTAAAACATGGAAAGTATTTTACATCCTGAAAAATTAGTCTTGGACCCCCAAGCCCCAGAAGCAGCTCTTGCCTTTGAACTCTGGCTTGCATGCTTCCAATCATACTTGGAAGCGATTCCAGTGACTGAGCCTGCCACAATGTACAAAATACTACTATCCAGAGTAAGTCCGAAAGTATTCTCCCTTATCAGAGACCTGCCGACCTACAAAGGGGCACTGGACGCCCTCAAAAGACAGTACCTACGGCCAGTGAACACTGTCTACGCAAGACATCGTTTAGCAACGCGGCGGCAGCGACCCGACAAGTCAAGCGCTGAGTTTCTCTGAGCCCTACAGACACTCGTGCGAACTTGCGACTGCAAAGGTCTGCTAGCGGAACAACACGTGGAGCTGCTAGTACGAGACGCCTTCGTTACGGGGATCAGGTCAGTGTACGTGCACCAGCGGCTGCTGGAAAATGCCGATCTTACCTTACGCTTGGCGATTGAGACGGCCGAAACGCTGGAGGCAGCTCTGCACAACCTTGACACTGTCCAGCTGCGTGATCCCCCGCCAGTTCCGTGGACACTGCAGACCCCACTGCCACCACCCGCGAGCAAATTCGCCACCGCCGCTGCCAGTCGCGAGTCCACGAACTCCCCAAAACTGACCACAGCTGCTGCCAGTTGCAAGTCCATGCAGTGTTACTTCTGCGGACTCGAAATGCGCCCCCAAAAAAGCTGCCCGGCCCGAGAAGCGACCTGCTCCATCTGTGGGAAGAACGGCCATTTCGCCAAGGTCTGTAAGTCTGAACCACGAGCAGGGTCAGGCAGCGCTGCGTGTGATGCATGGGGGCTGCCATCTTGGTCGCCGCCATCTTGCCTGCCCGCCTCGTGCGAGACATGGGGGCGGCCATCTTTGTCGGCGCCATCTTGCCCCGCCCCTGACCCACGGGTGCTTACCGGGCACCAAGACGGCGGTTCAACTCTGGCCACCGTAACCCTCGACCAAAGCGCCCCACACCAGCTCGCAAGGTCAATGATGGACATCCTGGTGGAGGGGCACAGGACTAGCTGCCTGTTTGACACGGGCAGCACTGAGTGTTTTATTGACCCGGACACTGTGCAATGCTGAGGACTCGTGACACGGCCAGTAAGCCAGAGGGTCACCTTGGCTTCTGGGTCATATTCCACAGACATCCAGGTGGGTTGTGTAGCGACATTGGTGGTGCAGGGCACAGAATATCGGGACTTTGCGCTACTGGTCATGCCTCAACTGTGTGCGCCTATGCTATTGGGGCTGGACTTCCAGAGCCACCTCGAAAGTGTGACTATGGCATTTGACGGGCCTCTCCCACCACTCACTGTCAAGAATCCTCAGTTTTGTGGGACTTCGCCATATACCCCACTACTGACCACACACACACACCGACCCACACATCCCACCCAGCACCATGCCGACCGCTGCACTACTGACACCACTTGCAGCCTCTCCACCCTCAAGATCCCTCCCCCACCGCTGTTCACCAACCTGATCCCCGTCTGTAAACCTGTGGCAACTAAAAGCAGGGGGTACAGTGTGGGGGACAGGGCATTCATTAAGTCGGAGGTGCAGCGGCTGCTCAGGGAGGGGATCACTGAGCCAAGCACAAGTCCTTGGAGGGCCCAGGTGGTTGTTGTTCGGACTGGGCAGAAAAATAGGATGGTCGTGGACTATAGCCAGACCATCAATAGGTTCACGCAGCTTGACGCGTACCCCTACCCCGCATCGTGGATATGGTCAACCAGATAGCTCAGTACAAGGTGTACTCGACAATAGACCTGAAATCCGCTTATCACCAGCTCCCCATCCGCCCAGAGGACCACCCCTACACCGCCTTCGAGGTGGGCGGCAGGTTCTATCACTTCCTGCGCATCCCCTTCGGTGTCACGAATGGTGTCTCAGTCTTCCAGAGGGAAATGGACCGGATGGTGGACCAGTGCCAACTGAAGGCCACGTTCCCAGATCTGGATAACATCACCATCTGTGGTCGCGACTAGCCGGATCACAACACCAACCTCCAACGATTTTTCCAAGTGGCCGAAGCCCTGAACCTTACTTATAACAGGGACAAGTGTGTGTTCGGAACCACCCGACTCACTATCCTTGGGTATGTCGTGGAGAACGGGGTCATTGGCCCTGATCCTGACCGTATGCGCCCCCTGTTAGAACTCCTTCTTCCCACCACCCTCAAAGCCCTCAAACGGTGCCTGGGTTTCTTTTCCTATTACGCCCAATGGGTCCTTCATTACGCAGACAAGGCCCGCCCCCGGTCAAGTCTACCACATTTCCCCTCTCTGCCGAGGCCCGCGCGGCCTTCAGCCGCATTAAAGGTGACATTGCCAAAGCAACGATGCATGCGGTGGACGAGACCATTCCCTTCCAAGTAGAGAGTGACGCCTCCGATTTCACGCTGGCTGCTACCCTCAGTCAGGCAGGCAGGCCAGTCGCATTCTTTTCTCGTACCCTTCAAGGCCCTGAAATTCGGCACTCCACGGTGGAGAAAGAAGCCCAGGCCATAGTGGAAGCTATTAGGCACTGGAGGTGAAAGCCCGGAACTTGCCGTACTCCCTTGAGGACATCAGGACGATGACCAGGGATTGCCAAGTCTGCGCTGAGTGCAAACCGCACTTCTACCGTCCTGAAAAGGCGCAACTTATCAAGGTCACCTGCCCCTTTGAGCGACTGAGTGTTGACTTTAAGGGCCCCCTTCCCTCCACCGACTGCAATGTCTACTTTCTCAACATTATCGACGAGTACTCGCGTTTCCCCTTTGCCATCCCCTGCCCCAACACCACTGCCACGTCTGTCATAAAAGCCCTGCACCAGCTCTTCACTCTGTTCGGATATCCCTGCTATATCCACAGTGATAGAGGGTTCCTTTATGAGTGACGAGCTGCGCCGGTACCTGCTGGCTAGAGGCATTGCTACTAGTAGGACCATGAGTTATAAACCCCGGAGAATTCGACAGGTGGAGAGGGAGAGTGCCACTGTGTGGAAGGCCACACTTTTAGCCCTTAAGTCAAAAGGGTTGCCGGTCTCTCGATGGCAGCAGGTCCTCCCTGAGGCACTCCACTCTATCCGCTCTCTGTTATGTACGTCCACCAATGCCACCCCTCACGAACGCCTATTCTCTTTTCCCAGGAAGTCTGCCACTGGGACCACCCTACCGGCTTGGCTGACATCCCCAGGGCCGGTGCTGCTGCAGAAGCATGTGAGAAGCAATAAATACTCCCCACTGGTTGAGAGGGTTCACCTTCTACATGCGAACCCCCAGTATGTCTACAAGGTCTTACCTGATGGGCGACCTGGTGCCCGCAGGAGCAGCAGACCACTACCCCGAACACTCCACGGTAACTATGAACCCTGTACCCGAGGTGACACCGCGCACACCGAGCCCTACACAGACTCCTCACGACACTCCTAAACCGGGCGTGTCACATGCGTATATACCAGGCGCCTCGCACACGCATGAGGGATCACTGACGCCTAGTGGGCTGACACCTCCAGTTAGGCCGGAACCATCACAACCACCGTCTCCGGTGCAATCACCACTGGCACCTGTGCAATCACAGCCGGTGCTACGTAGACAGATTCGACCGCCTGATAGACTTAACCTGTAAATATACTTGTAAGAAACTTTGCCCCATGGGGACTCTCTTTTAAAACAAAGGGGGGTGGGTGAATGTGGTGAAATACATATACCTGTCTGGACACTGCTGACTGCTCCTGTGGCTCCTCCCATTGACCGTGGCTCCTCCCATGGACCCCGGTTTAAAGGCGATTGGAGACACAGCCCTGGTCTCAGTCTCCAGGATGTAGTGTGGTAGTCAATTGCTGCTTGTTCTTTCTTCCAGTCAATAAAAGCCTATATCTCACCTTGCATCTTGGAGAGTTATTGATGGTGCATCACTATGCTCTTTAAAAAATAGTCACAATTTAATGGTCATCGTCTAAACTGAGGATTGTGTTCCAGAGGCATTACGCATTTGGCAACATTTCAGAGAATCACATTGACAATAATTCTTAAACCTTTTTTAAAATGGCAAATCACTCCCCCAAAATCAAACCCATTTTATCAAAAAGTCTGGAGAATACTATAGAACTATCTGCCTATCATTTTGTTTCAGTTTACACACGTAGCAAAATGTGGCAGGGAAAGACTTGTATAAAACACCAGTTAAAGTTAGTTCCAACTTTCTGCAAAGGCAGTTGCTAAAAATGTAAAGAGGGAGAGAAAAGAGGTTATCCCAACCCAGATTGCAAAATATGCCAATTTGTGTCCAATATACTGTACAAAAGAAAATCCAAAACAAATCTGGAATCTGCAGAGACTGAAAATACTGTCTTTGTGTTTACAGATTTGTAACCAATATTCCCGTTTCAATCATTTTCCGACAGTTTATTTCTCTATTTATACTGATCAGCTCCTGCTCACTGGTGTTCTGCAGGCTCTCTGCGTGATACTCCTCGTAGGATTCGGAGAAGTCTCTCTGCAGGAATTCACTGCCATCGTTTCCACTGTCCTGATCTCCCTTGTCCAGCTCTTCCTCCTTGCTCGTCTCGTCCAACTTGTTGACACTCTTGGGGCAGACGCTGGTGTTGAGGTCGGGCTCCTCCTGGTTGTGTTCCTCTCCTCACCCTGTAGACCGAGAGCGATGATGGTCTTGGCAAAGTCGCCCAGGGAGCAGGGACCCTAGTAGACAGTCCCTTACAGTCGCTCTTTCATGCCAATGATTCAGCGATGTGTGAGAGCCTTCCTGTGGCCTGGATTAATTGATCTCTTTATAAGACCATAAGGTATAGAAGCAGACTTAGGCCATTTGGCCCATTGAGTCTGTTCTGCCATTTCATCATGGCTGATCCAATTTCCTTCTCAGCCCCAATCTCCTGCCTTCTCCCTGTATTTCTTTATGCTCTGACCAATCAAGAACCTATCAACCTCTGCCTTAAGTACACAAAAAGACTTGCCTTCACAACTGCTTGAGGCAAAGAATTCATAGATGCACCACTCTCTAGCTAAAGATATTCCTCCTTATCTCTGTTACAAAAAGAATGTTGCTCTATTCTGAGACTCTCCCACCGTAGGAAATATCCTCTCCACATTCACTCTATTAAGGCCTCATTCACTCTATTAAGGCCTTTCACCATTCTATAGGATTGAACGAATGAAATCCTTCATTCTTCTGAATTCCAGTGTATACAGGCCCAAAGCCATCAAATCCTCTTCAAAAGAGAAGCGAATCAATCTTGGAATTATTTTCATGAACCTCCTTTGAACCCTCTCCAGTTTCTGCACATCCTTTCTGAGATAAGGGGCCCAAAACTGCTCACAATATTCCAAGTGAGGGCTCACCGGTGCATTATGAAGCAACAACATTACATCCTTGCTTTTGTATTCTAGTCCTCTTGAAATGAATGCTGACGTTGCATTTGCCTTCCTCACCACCGACTAACCTTTAGGGAATCCTGCACAAGGACTCCCAGGTCCCTTACATCTCAGATTTTTGTATTTTCTCTCTATTTAGAAAACAGTTGACCCTTTCATTTCTTCTATCAAAGTGCATGATCATACACTTCCTGGCATTTTTTTCCATCTGCCATTTCTTTGCCCATTCTCCTAATCTGTCTGTGTCCTTCTGTAGCCTCTCTACTTCCTCAACACTACCTGCCCCTCCAACTATCTTTGTATTGTCTGCAAATTTGCAATAAAGCCATCAATTCCATCACCCAAGTCATTGACATATAATGTAAAAAAGAATCGGTCCAAACACAGACCCCTGTGGAACACCACTAGTCACAGACAGCCAATCAGAAAAGGCTCCCTTTATTCCCACTCTTTGCCTCCTGTCAATCAGTCACTGCTTTATACATTCTAGAATCTTTCCTGTCATACCATGGGGTCATAGCTTTTTTAGCAGCTTCATGTGTGACACCTTGTCAGAGGCCTTCTGAAAATCCAAGTACACAACATCAACTGGTTCTCCTTTGTCTATCCTGCTTGTTATTTCTTCCAAAGAATTCCAACAGATTTGTCAGGCAAGATTTTCCCTTGAGTAAACCATGAGTAAACAGCCTATTTTATCATATGCATTCAAGTACCCAAAACCACATGCTTAATAATCATCTCCGACATCTTCCCAACCACTGAGGTCAGGCGAACTGGCCTATAGTTTCCTTTCTTCTGCCTCTCTCCCTTCTCGAAGAGTGGAGTGACTATTGCAATTTTCCAGTCTTCCGGAACCATTCCAGAGTCTAGTGCTTCTTGACAGATCATTATTAATGCCTCCACAATCTCTTCAGCTACCTCTTTCAGAACCTTGGAGTGTAGTCCATCTGTTCCAGGTGACTTATCGACCTTCAGACCTTTCAGCTTCCCAAACACCTTCTCTCTTAGTTATGGTAACTTCATTCACTTCTGCCCCGACACTTTTGAACTTACTGCTAGTGTCTCCCACAGTGAGGACTGATCCAAAATACTTCTTCAGTTCATCTACCATATCCCTGTCCCCATTACTACCTCTACAGCATTGTTTTCAAGGGGTCTGATATCCTACCCTCGCCTTTCTTTTATACATTATGTATCTGAAGAAACTTTTGATATCCTCTTTAATATTAGTGGCTTGCTTACTTTCATATTCCATCGTTACCTTTGTAACGCCCTGGGAAAGGTCTCATTGCTGTAGCAGCAGTGTTTGAGTTATGGTTAGAGGTAATGGGGGCTTTGGAATGTGAGCCGTCCAATGAGGGGAGTGGGTTTTTTGTGCTGTGTGCCTGATGCTGAGGTGATCTGGGTCTTTTGTTCAGCGGGAGATGGAGAGAGAAGACATGAGGGCGGAGTGGATTTGGAGTGGGGCCAGGAGTCGACTAGGTCCCGGGGAGATCGATGGAGGGGAAACCGTGAGATCCAATTTGGGCACATTAGACTGTTTCATTAAAATGGGCCCTTTTCTTTTTTTTCTTCACTAACCCTTGAGTCAAATTAAGAATTATAAAGCTAAATTGTTTAATTGTATATGGTGTACTGTCTGTCATTTCGTGGTACTGATTTGTAACGGGGGGGGGGGGGTTGCACCTCAACCTGATGCATTATCTTCCCTAGATTTATGCAGCCCACAGAACCTGGGCCTCTGTACCTCCCTCTGCAATTGGATCCTCAACTTCCTAACCAGAAGACCACAGTCTGTGCAGATTGGTGATAATATCTCCTCCTCACTGACAAACCGGACTGATGCACCTCAGGGGTGTGTGCTTAGCCCACTGCTCTTTCCTTCTTATACCCATGACTGCATGGCGAGGCACAGCTCAAGTACCATCTATAAATTTGCTGATGATACAACCATTGTTAGTAGAATCTCAGATGCTGATGCGAGAGTGTAAAGGAGAGAGATATTCCAACTAGTGGAGTGGTGCCGCAGCAACAACCTTACACTCAACGTCAGTAAGACGAAAGAGCTGATTGTGGACTTCAGGAAGGATAAGATGAGGGAACACATACCAATCCTCATAGAGGAACCAGAAGTGGAGAGAGTGAGCAGTTTCAAGTTCCTGGGTGTCAAGATCTCTGAGGATCTAACCTGGTCCCAACATACCGATGCAGTTATAAAGAAAGCAAGACAGCGGCAATACTTCATTAGGAGTTTTGAAGAGGTTTGGTCTTTCACCTGAAACACTTGAAAACTTTACCGTGGAGAGCATTCTGACAGGCTGCATCACTGTATATGGGGGGGGGGGGGCACTACTGTACAGGACCAAAAAATGCTACAGAAAGTTGTAAAATTAGTCATCTCCATCTTTGCTATGGTAGCCATCAACACCGTGGCAAAGAGTACATATTGACCTTGCTGGGCTATTCATGGGCTCCATGTTTCTGATTGCTGTGGATGCTCATTCGAAGTGGCCGGAGGTTATACCAAAGAAGTCAACCACCTCAGCAAAGACTGTCTCCACTCTGAGGACTGTCTTTGCCAGAAAGGGATTACCACAACAAATTGTGGGTGACAAAGGACCACAATACACGTCAGAAGAATTCTGGCTGTTCATGAAGGAAAATGACATTTCAAGTCAGTTCCTCACCATCCAGCAATGAATGGGTTAGCTGAAAGGTTTGTCCAAACATTCAAGAAGTCCATTAAAGTGATGGACAAGGAGGACATTTCTCTACAGCACAAGGTGGACAACTTCCTTTTTGTGTATCGGAACTCTGCTCAAGCAATGACAAGTCAAACACCAGCAATGCTGTTCATGAACAGGAATCTGAGATCTCACACAGACCTCCTGGAACCAGACATCCGGAGGGAAGTACAGAATAAACAGTTCAGATAGTTGCCAAGTGAAGCAGCAAGGAGTTTCGAGATTGGACAGGAAGTCCTAGTGCGTGATTACCAAGAAGACAAGTGGACACCCAGTAGGACAGCTACAAGACCTGGACCACTGACGTACCCAGTGGATGTTGGAGATCAGACAGGGAGATGTCATGTGGACCAGATACAGGATGTTCAACTGAAGAACACACCCGAGTCAAGAGCAAGACAGACACATTACAGTCACCAGACGTGTCTCCCAGTGACGATCATGTCACCGAAACCAGAAACCAAGAACGTTGTCTTAGACAAGACACCTACCAAATTCGATGCCACTCCACAGGTCCAGAAGCACAATGAGAAAGATTTGCTAAATCTGATTCCACTTCACAGGTCCAAAATACTAAATATTTAGAATTGTAAAGTTATTTAGGGACTGATATTGTGAAAGCGTGTTTATTTGCAATATGGGTTTATAAAAGGGAATTTGAATGTTATGTACAGACACGGTTTTGTGTTCCACTAATCTAAAGGGGGAGGAAGTGTAATGTCTGAGTATATTTCCTTGAAAGCTATGACCCCCCCCCCCAAGCACTACGTATTAAACTACTGTTTGCGCAAGCGCTGTTGTCAATGCATGCGCACTGTTCTCTTTCCCTCTCTCTCTCACTGCAATGTGAACACACCTGTGTGTGTGCTTTTATTTAATCAATATGTAGTTGTGCCCAGACACAACGGTTCCAAAATACTTCACCTCTTCAGTGGAGACGCCCTACACCAGACGATTTGTCGACAGTGAACAGCCAGTTTCATCTGTTTTGATTCGCTGCCCCAGTAATCATTCAGGGACTCTGCTTCCTTCGAGAAATTCCCTTGGAGACCAGTGATTGGGATGCTCCTCTGCCAGATGAAAGGTTCAGGGAGTGGAAGCTGTGGTGAGACTCCTTGAAGGAGTTTGAACAAGTAAACATTCCACGCAGTATACCTCCGTGTCTCTCAGGCAAGCACACAGAAAGGAAATGTGCATTTTCTATGAAGCATCCACGATCACCATCATTGACACAGGTTACCTGATGAGGATGGCAGCTCCGATCTTGGTTTTATGTTTGGCATGGCCAAGCTTGCCTCGTGTCCTGAAATTACAGTCCCCTGGCTCAAACTCTGTGCCACTGTCCCAGCGGTAGAAGAGGCAGAAGTGATCACTGATGAAACCGATGAAAAACTTGATGCCGTGACACTCCACTCTGATTCCAAGGTGGTCCTGGGGAATCACAATGAATCCTGAGGCTTCTACGTCTACGTGAATAACAGGGTGCGGTGTATGAGGAGATCAGCTGGTCCAGAGCAGTGGAAATTCGTCTCTACTGACCAGAACATGCTGACCAGTTCCAGCCAGTCATCGAGCTCAGGGAACAAGGTTCACAGGTCCAGGGTCTTGTTCACATCAGCTGAGACAGACACCACTGTTCCACAGTTTGACCTGATTGACCCAGAATCTGATGCTGAGATCTGCCCACAGGTCACAAGCCATGCTACTAACATCTCCAGCAACTGATTAGAACACAAATGCTTTGAGAGGTTCTCAAGCATGAGAACACCATGAAACTCTGTCTTTTTACTCAGCTTCTTGAAAACGTGACAGCACCTCCATTCAATAGCATTAGTGTTTCCATATCAGGCTGTGTTGCAACCAGTCAGTCTACTCTCCACTGTCTATCTTCAGAAGTTTGTCAAAGTTTTAGTTGACTTACCGAATCTTCACAAACTTCTAACAAAGTGGAGGTGCTGCCATATTTTCATTGCACTGGCACTAATTACTGGTCCCAGGACAGATAGTCTGAAATGATAACACTGAGGAATTTAAAGTTACTGATCCTCTCCTCCTCTGATCCCTGATGAGGACTGGCTCATGGACCTCTGGTTTCTTTTGTCAATAATCAGCTCTGTGGTTTTGCTAACGTTACAATGCCGAGCAAACATGCACGGTGATTGTGATTATCCTGACCATTATCAACTATTATTTCAGAGGACCAGTCCTGGGCCCAGTTTATAAGTGTGCTGACGAAGAAAGCATGGCAGTGTCTCTATTACTTAGGAGTTTGTGAAGATTCAGCATGACAGCTAAAAGTTTGACCAACTACGATCGATGTGTAGAGGAGAGTACAACTTTAACTTGTGTTTTATACCAGACTTTCCCTGCCACATTTTGCTACATGTGTAATCTGAAACAAAACTATAGGCAGGTAGAGGAGATGTACTCTCTACGCTTTTTGATAAAATGAGTTTGATTTTGGGGGAGTGATTTGTCTTTTTTTAACAAATATGTTCTTTTTGTCATTTTATTGTTAATGTGATTCTCTGAAATGTTGCCAAATGTGTAATGCCTCTGGTACACAATCCTCAGTTTAGACAATGACCATTAAATTGTGACTATTTTTTAAAGTGCATGGATTTCCAACAGCTGTTAAAACCGGTGTGTAGTTGATCCCTCTTGAAGAGCAGAATTTTACTCCTGTATTTCAAATCTCATTGGTGGTTTTATCAGTTTTTAGGATTTGACTGCATTATTCAATTGCTGAGGGGCATTGACTCTAATTCTGTTTAATGTTTATTTGGTGAAAGTCTTGTGTTCAGTTGGCGGCATCCTTTACAGATACCAGGCGGGGAGTGTTGTGTCTCTCCTGATTTGCTTTGCTATTTTATTTCCAGCCACTAGATGTCACTTGTAAGTTTCCAGCTGTTGTTCATTACTTGTTATTGCGTTGCTAAGCGATTGACCTTCGACACCAGGTCGGCCATTTTATGATCATTCTCCATTTGCTCTCGGTCAGAAGCATGTTGTTACCAGTCAATATTTGAATCCATCTCTCCTGAGAACACCATGAAACACTGTCTTTTTACTCTGCTCCTTGAAAACATGAAAATGTGACAGCACCTCCATTCAACAGCATTAGTGTTTCCATATCAGGCTGTGTTGCAACCAGTCCGTCTACTCTCCACTGTCTATCTTAAGAAGTTTGTCAAAGTTTTAGTTGACTTACCGAATCTTCACAAACTTCTAACAAAGTGGAGGTGCTGCCATATTTTCATTGCACTGGCACTAATTGCTGGTCCCAGGACAGATAGTCTGAAATGATAACACTGAGGAATTTAAAGTTACTGATCCTCTCCTCCTCTGATCCCTGATGAGGACTGGCTCATGGACCTCTGGATTCTTTTGTCAATAATCAGCTCTGTGGTTTTGCTAACGTTATAATGCAGAGCAAACATGCACGGTTATCGTGATTATCCTGACCATTATTAACTATTATTTCAGAGGACCTGTCCTGGGCCCAGTTTGTAAGTGTGCTGATGAAGAAAGCATGGCAGTGTCTCTATTACTTAGGAGTTTGTGAAGATTCAACATGACAGCTAAAAGTTTGACCAACTGTGATCGATGTGTAGAGGAGAGTATGTTGACTGTCTGTATCACAGCCTGGAACGGAAACACCAATATGTATTCTGCCCTTGCTCAAGGGTTCATTCTCCATTTTCTCAAGCTGGGGAGACATGCAAACTTCAGTCCAGGAGTGATTGTAGTTCGAAGGTGGTTTTATTGTTCACCAACGTGTTACAGTACTCAAGGAGCTGAGTGAAAAGACAGTGTTTCATGGTGTTCTCAGGAGAGATGGATTCAAATATTGACTGGTAACAACATGCTTCTGACCGAGAGCAAATGGAGAATGATCATAAAATGGCCGACCTGGTGTCGAAGGTCAATCGCTTAGCAACGCAATAACAAGTAATGAACAACAGCTGGAAACTTACAAGTGACATCTAGTGGCCAGAAATAAAATAGCAAAGCAAATCAGGAGAGACACAACACTCCCTGCCCTCTGATTCCAAGGTGGTCCTGGGGTGGAATCACAATGAATCCTGAGGCTTCTATGTCTACGTGAATAACAGGGTGCAGTGTAAGAGGAGATCAGCTGGTCCAGAGCAGTGGAAATTCATCTCTACTGACCAAAACATGCTGACCAGCTCCAGCCAGTCATCGAGCTCAGGGAACAAAGTTCACAGGTCCAGGGTCTTGTTCACATCAGCTGAGACAGACACCACTGTTCCACAGTTTGACCTGATTGACCCAGAATCTGATGCTGAGATCTGCCCACAGGTCACAAGTCATGCTACTAACATCTCCAGCAACTGGCTAGAACACAAATGCTTTGAGAGGTTCTCAAGTTGGCAGACGCTGTCACAGGTCACAGCAAAGCTCTCACACATCGCTGACTCATGGGCAGGAGTCCGTGCCAGGTAAAAAAGCAAGTCCTAGCCGGCCGGCTCTCCCGTCCATTCTGCTCTCCAATGTCTGCTTGCTGAGGGAATCGGGCCTGCAGTCCTCGGAGTCGCCTGATGCCGGTGGCCGGAGTTGAGGACATCATAGGCGGTGTGCGAGGAAGCAGAAGCGAGGCGAGTGGGCAGGAGTCTGTGCTGGAAAAAAGCAAGTCTTAGCCGGCCGGCTCTCCCGCCCATTCTGCTCTCCAGTGGACATTAAATTGGACTGCATTGTGGCAACAAAATACTCGGCGGGAGTACAGAAACGGACAGAATCCCAGATGCCACCATTCAGCTGATTATTTATGTAACAGACTTTCCCCCAAGCCATCGGACTACCAACCTACTGCCCTCTACTGTGCCTATTGTCTTGTTTATTATTTATTGTAATGCCTGCACTGTTCTGTGTACTTTATGCAGTCCTGGGTAGGTCTGTAGTCTAGTGTAGTTTTTGTGTTGGTTTACGTAGTTCAGTGAATGTGGTAAATTACATATACCTGTCTGGACACGCCCCTCTGCTGACTGCTCCTGAGGCTCCTCCCACAGACCCCTGTATAAAGGCGATTGGAGGCACTGCTCCTCCCTCAGTCTCCAAGATGTCGTGGTCTCTTTTTGCTGCTAATAAAAGCCCATCGTTCACTTCCAGTCTCCGAGAGTTATTGATGGTGCATCAGTGATTTTTTTGTATTGTTCATGTAGCACCATGGTCCTGAAAAATGTTATCTCGTTTTTACTGTGTACTGTACCAGCAGTTATGGTTGAAATGACAATAAAAAGCAACTTGACTTGATGAAAGAGTGACTGTAAGGGACTGTCTACTAGGGTCCCTGCTCCCTGGGCGACTTTGCCAAGACCATCATCGCTCTCGGTCTACAGGGTGAGGAGAGGAACACAACCAGGAGGAGCCCGACCTCAACACCGGCGTCTGCCCCAAGAGTGTCAACAAGTTGGACGAGACGAGCAAGGAGGAAGAGCTGGACGAGGGAGATCAGGACAGTGGAAACGATGGCAGTGAATTCCTGCAGAGAGACTTCTCGGAATCCTACGAGGAGTATCACGCAGAGAGCCTGCAGAACACCAGTGAGCAGGAGCTGATCAGTATAAATAGAGAAATAAACTGTCGGAAAATGATTGAAACGGGAACATTGGTTACAAATCTGTAAACACAAAGACAGTATTTTCAGTCTCTGCAGATTCCAGATTTGTTTTGGATTCTCTGTTGTACAGTATATTGGACAAAAGTTGGCATATTTTGCAGTCTGGGTTGGGATAACCTCTTTTCTCCCCCTTTTTACATTTTTAGCAACTGCCTTTGCAAGAAGTTGATAATAACTTTAACTTTATACAAGTCTTCCCTGCCACACTTTGCTATGTGTGTAAAATGAAACAAAACTATAGGCAGGTAGAGGAGATGTATTCTGTACACTTTTTGATAAAATGTATTTGATTTTGGGGGTGTGATTTGCCTTTTTTTAACCAACATTTTTTGTCCTTTCTGTCAGTTTATTGTAAATATGATTCTCTGAAATATTTCCAAACGTATAATGCCTCTGGTACACAATCCTCAGTTTAGAGGAAGACCTGACTCAAATTATTAAATTTGACGGTCTGGCATCCCAGAGCTGATCGAGGTGACTGAGAGAGGAAAACACAATCTTTTACTGCGGCTGCAGGGAAGATTTCAGCTCGGAAGCCTCTGTCGTTCTGAGTTTCTCCGTGTGGCAATGCCGCCCTCTGCCGTTTACATCGTGTCATTACCAGTCTGACAGGAGCAGGACAATGTCTTGGTTCCAGGTTGTTGCCTCTTAGAAAACATGACAGTGCCTCTATTTTCTTGGAAGTTTGCAAAGATTTGGTACGTCATCTAAATCTTTGACAAACTTCTAAAGATACACAGTGGAGAGTAGACCAGAAACAGTCATGCTCTTGAGCCGAAAAGCCTATAAAAAGGCTTTTCAATCACAGGTAAAACCCGCCCGACGTTGAGCACATCTTCAAGGAGCGTTGCCACAGGAAAGCAGCATCCATCATCATAGGTAAACTCCAGTCCAGGCGTAATTATATTTTGAAGGCGGTTTTATTGTTCTCCAGTACACAAGAAGCTAAGTAAAAAGACAGTGTTTCATGATGTTCTCAGGAAAGATGGATTCAAATATTTATTTAAATTAAATTAAAGTGCTTCTGACCAAGGGCAAATGAATAAAATATACAACAAGAGAAAATCTGCAGCTGCTGGAAATCCAAGCGACACACACAAAATGCTGGAGGAACTCAGCAGGCCAGGCAGCATCTGTGGAAAAGAGAACAGTTGACGTTTTGGGCTGAGACCATTCGGCAGGACTGGAGGAAAAGAGATGAAGAGTTAGAGTTAGAAGGCAGGGAGAGGGGAGAGAGAAACACAAGGTGATAGGTAAACTGGGAGGGGAGGGGGCAGGAGTGAAGAAAAGAACTGGGAAGTTGATTGGTGAAAGAGATAAGAGCTGGAGAAGGGGGAAACTGAGAGGAGAGAACAGAAGACCATGGAAGAAAAGGAAGGTGGAGGAGCACCAGAGGGAGGTGATGAGTAGGTAAGAAGATGAGCTGAGAGAGGGAAATGGGGATGGGAATGGTGAAGGAGAAGTTGGGGGCAATTACTGGAAGTTCGAGAATACAAGGTGTTGCTCCTTCAACCTGAGTGTGGTCTCATTGTGGCAAAAGAGGAGGCCATTGACTGACATGTCAGAATGGGAATGGGGAGTAAAATTGAAATGGGTGACCACCGGGAGATCCCACTGTTTCTGACGGGTGGAACGTAGGTGCTCGGTGAAACAGTCTCCCAATCTAAGCCGAGTTTCACCAATATACAGGAGACCATGCTGCAGTGGCGTATCGAAGGTATGGCAGATATGGCACGTGCCCTGGGCACCACTTGAAGAGAGGGGGGCCACTGAGCAGTTTCTATTAAAGTCAGACAAGCCATCCTCAGATAGTGAAAAGAGAATTTTCTTCAGATGTATGATCTGTCTTTGATTATCATGGGTGAGAAGCACTAGGATGGCCTTATTTCGGAGCATGGTGTAAGAAGACCATTAAATGATTCCTCATGAAGAAGAAGGAAAGTGGAGCTGAAGGACGGAAGAGACGAAAGTTGGAGGCAGAGGAAGCCAAGAAGTCAAGCAAGTTCCTCATGCCCTTCTTTGAAAAGCCCAGAATAAGTAGTTTGACATGTTCCATGGAGTCGCCTGCACCTGCTACAAGTCTGTTAGAATCCGAAGGTGGATCAAGTACAAATGCGTCACAAGCCGAGGAGGAAGTCAAGTCAGATAAATCCGAGTATGACGAGATTAACAGTGAGGCTGCCACAGAGAACGTGGACGTGACAGGAGGGGAAGACGATGGTGGTAGTGATGATGTTGAGTTTATTGACGAGGTTTTACCTGACAAGATCGAGCCTGACGACACTGAACCTGGTGAACTGGATGGTGTCAAAGAGCCTCGAACTGTCATACCAGAAGTGACTGAAGAGCATGATATTGGGCTTCTGAAGTTTGACAAGGATACTGGAAAAGCAATTCTGCCTGACATGTTGAGAACAGAAATAATAAAGCTGGGTTTGAAGTATTTCCAGAACTGTGAGGGGCCTTTCCTACCAACAAATAACCGCTCACTGAACAAAACTTGGTTCAAGAGGAAATTGGGAAATGGTCATGGTGAGGAAGTGACTCGCTCATGGCTGATCTATTCCCCTTCTAAAAAGTCTGCATTCTGAATCTGTTGTCTTCTCTATTCCCGGTCAGACCATCAATCCTCATTGGAGCAGGAAATTGGATTCAACCAGTACCTGAAAGGATTAGTGTTCTTGAAAATGTCAAGAATCATCGGGAATGCTTCACACAGTGGAAAGAAATGGAAAGAAATTTAGCTGGAAACAGAGGAGTTATTGACGCAGTATTTCAGTCACAGATTGAGAAGGAAAAGCAGGTGTGGCATGATATCTTGACGAGAATCCTTCACTGCATAAAATTCCTTGTGACTCAGAACCTGGCTTTGCGAGGACACGGAGTCACTTCAGCTAGACGATGACTCCAATGTGGGAAATTTCCTTGGCTTAATAAAATTACTGGCTATCTGGGATAGCTGGGATAACTGGGAGTCCTTCCTTGGTTTTATCCAGATAAGCCAGAAGGATGCTGAGAGCTTGGTTGAAGACATCTCAAAACAGCTAGAGAAGGACGAAATGGAGCTACAAGATTGTCGATCACAGTGCTATGACTACGCTGCTGTGATGGCTGGACACAGAAGTGGTGTTCCTCAAAGAATAAGTGAGAAAAACAACCTGGCAGTGTTTGTGAATTGTGACAATCATTCACTCAACTTGGTGGGTGTACATGCAGGCAAGCAGGACACAATGATGGTCACATTTTTTGGATCCATCGAAGCTCTCTACGTGTTTTTCTCTCGTTCAACACAGCGCTGGGAAAAACTCAAAAACTCCAAGCCTTTGGTTGTTAAGTCGGAGTCCGATACCAGGTGGAGTGCAAGGACAGAAGCAGTGAAGCCCATCAACAAGTACCTTGAGGAGATACTTCAAGTTCTCTAGGACATATAGACAATGAAAACAAGACCAGTGGAACAAGAAGTGACACAAGGCAGCTGTACAACCACACGTTGAGTTACGATTTTCTGATTTTGCTCGGATTTTGGAACAAAGTACTCATTTGCATTGACCGTATTCAAAAGAGGCTGCAGGTCCAGGATCCTAGCATGAACTTCCACGATGCTGCCCTGGATTTGAAAGCCCTCCAAGATCTTTTTTATGATGAAAGAGGAGTGTTGGTCAGTGAGTCACTCAAAGAAAGAGTCAGTCTCTGTCAAGAATGGAATACTGAAGTTGAAAGACGTCAGAGACGAAAGAAACAAATGGCTGATGAGAACGAGAGACGCTGGGTTAACAGCTAAGGAGGAAATGGAAAGAGTCATGAAGGGAACACTTGACCATCTTCACAGAGAAATGGACAAAAGGTTCGCTCATTTGCACGACACTGACGCCAAGTTTGGATTCCTTCTCGAAGTCGAGGGACTGTGTTACGGCACCGACAGTAACAACCTAAAGAATGAAGTGTGAAAATTTGGGCAAATTGTACAGCTCTGATGTTGATGGACAGCAGCTATATGAAGAAATTTTGGATTGCAGAATGTTGCAATCAAGGCGGGTCAACATGAAAATATCAAGACCTGAAGAGCTTCTTGAAGTTATTGCTCAGTATGGAGATGAGAGCATCTTCCCCAATCAGACCTATTCAGATAATGCTAACCATCACAGTTTCCATCGCCAGCTGTGAGAGATCATTCAGCAAGTTTAAACTAATACTTTTGTGTTTGAGAGCCTCCATGGGTCAAGGCAGACTCTGTGATCTTGCTCTGCTGAGTGTAGAAAGAGAAGAAAGTGAAAAAACTGACTTTGATCACATCATAGACCAATTTGCGTCAGTGAAAGCAAGTATATCATTTATGCAGTTATAATTTTCCTGTAGTGCCATAATTTGTTAATTAATAGATTAATGAGCTTGACTTGTATTTTTGAGCTGATATTATAGCAAAGTTATCTAAAAGATGGGTGTCAGACGTTTGGACAGGGGCGCAATTTCAGTGCTTGCCATAGGTGCTATTTTCCGTAGATACGTCCCTGACACACTGGGAGCACCGGACACAGCATATGACCCCAACGGACTCACAGGTGAAGTATCACCTCACCTGGAAGGACTGCTTGGGGTTCTGAGCGGTAGTGAGGGAAGAGGTGTAGCACTTGTTCCACTTGCAAGGATAAGTGCCAGGAGAGAGATCAGTGGGGAGGGACAAATGGGCAAGGGAGTCTGTGGAAAGCAGAAAGTTGGGGGGAGGGAAAGATGTGCTTGGTGGTGGGATCCCATTGGAGGTGGCGGAAGTTACGGAGAATTATGTGCTGGATTCAGAGGCTGGTGGGGTGGTAGCTGAGGACAAGGGGAACCCTAGCCCTGGTAGGGTGGCGGGAGGATGGAGTGAGAGCAGACGTGTGTGAAATGGAAGAGATGCAGTTGAGGGCAGCGTTGATGGTGAAGGAAGAAAAGCCCCTTTCTTTGATGAAGGGGGACATGTCCTTCGCTCTGGAATGAAAAGCCTCATCCTGAGTGCAGATGCGGCGGAGACAGAGGAACTGAGAGAAGGGGATGGCGTTTTTGCAAGTAACGGGGTGTGAAAAGATATAGTCGAGGTACCTGTCAGAGTCAGTGGGTTTATGATAGACATCAGTGGATAAACTGTCTCCAGAGAAAGAGACAGTGAGATCGAGAAAGGGGAGCGAGGTGTCAGGAGTGGACCAGGTAAATTTGGTGAACAATAAAACTGCCTTCAAACTACAACTATGCCTGGACTGGAGTTTACTGATCACCTTAGCTTGAGAAAATGGGGAAAACTCTTGAGTGAGAGCAGAATATTGAAAAGACACTCAACAATGATTCCATCCACAGTGGGTAAGATAATAACTCTGGAAACTCCCACATGACAGAAAGCTAAAATGTCGGCAACAGAAGAAAAACCATGAAACCAGGTCTGTGGTTTGTTTCATAGAACATAGAATAGTATAGGCCCTTCATCTAGATCATGGAGACAGTCCAGCAGCTCAGCAGCAAGCCTGGTGGCACTGGAAACCCATACTGGGGCCCGAGCTGCACGAAACAGGGCATCATTTGCACAAAGAGAGTTTGATGTTAAAGTAAGACAGACAGAATCGGAAGTGAAAATATTCAACGCTGCCCTCAACGGCATCTCTTCTATTTCACGCACGTCTGCCCTTACCCCACCTTCCCATCACCCTACCAGGGATAAGGTTCCTTTTGTTCTCACCTACCACCCCACCAGCTTCTACATCCAGCACATAATTCTCCGTAACATCCCGCCACCTCCAATGGGATCCCACCACCAAGTACATCTTTCCTTTCCCACCCCCTCCGGACTTTCTGCTTTCTGCAGGGATCACTCCCTACACAATTCTCGGCGCTTATCCTTGCAAGCAGAACAAGTGCTACACCTGCTCCTACACCTCCTCCCTCACCACCATTCAGGGCCCCAAACAGTCCTTCCAGGTGAGGTGACACTTCACCTGTGAGTCTGTTGGGGTCACCTACTGTGTCCGGTGCTCCCGGTGTGGCCTCTTGTGTATGTCAGCAAGACCCGATGTAGAGTGGGAGACCGCTTTGCCAAGCACCTACGCTCGGTCCGCCAGAAAAAGCAGGATCACCCAGTGGTCACCCAATTTAATTCCACTTCCCATTCCCATACCAATATGTCCAGCCTTGGCCTCCTCTACTGTCAAGATGAAGCCACACTCAGGTTGGAGGAACAACACCTTATATTCTTTCTGGGTAGCCTCCAACCTGATGGCAAGAACATTGATTTCTCAAAATTCACCACTTGCCCCCCACTTCACTATTCCCTGTCTCCATTTCACTCTCTCACATTATCTCCTTGCCTGCCCATTGCCTCCTTCTGTGCTCCTCCCCCCTTTTTTTTCTTCCATGGTCTTCTGTCCTCTCCTATCAGGCATCCCCTCCCCTTCTCCAGCCCTGTAACTCTGTCACCAATCAACTTCCCAGCTCTACCACACAGTAGGCTTATTCAAAAAGTCAGAAGGCATGGGATCCAGGGAAGCTTGGCCAGGTGGATTCAGAATTGGCTTGTCTGCAGAAAGCAGAGGGTCATGGTGGAGGGAGTACATTCAGATCGGAGGGTTGTGACTAGTGGTGTCCCACATGAATCTGTTCTGGGACCTCTACTTTTCGTGGTTTTTATTAACGACCTGGATGTCAGGGTAGAAGGGTGAGTTGGCAAGTTTGCAGATGACACAAAGGTTGGTTGTGTTGTGGATAGTGTAGAGGATTGTCGAAGATTGCAGAGAGACATTGATAGGATGCAGAAGTGGGCTGAGAAGTGGCAGATGGCGTTCAACCCAGAGAAGTGTGAGGTGGTACACTTTGGAAGGCCAAACTCCAAGGCAGAGTACAAAGTAAATGGCGAGATACTTGGTAGTGTGGCGGAGCAGAGAGATCTGGGGGTACATGTCCACAGATCCCTGAAAGTTGCCTCACAGGTAGATAGGGTAGTTAAGAAAGCTTATGGTGTGTTAGATTTCATAAGTCGGGGGATAGAGTTTAAGAGTCGCGGGGTAATGATGCAGCTCTATAAAACTCTAGTTAGGCCACACTTGGAGTACTGTGTCCAGTTCTGGTCGCCTCACTATAGGAAGGATGTGGAAGCATTGGAAAGGGTACAAAGGATATTTACCAGGATGCTGCCTGGTTTAGGGAGTATGCATTATGATCAGAGATTAAGGGAGCTAGGGCTTTACTCTCTGGAGAGAAGGAGGATGAGAGGAGACATGATAGAGGTGTCAAAGATATTAAAAGGAATAGACAGAGAGGACAGCCAGCACCTCTTCCCCAGGGCACCACTGCTCAGTACAAGAGGACATGGCTTTAAGGTAAGGGGAGGGAAGTTCCAGGGGGATATTAGAGGAAGGTTTTTTACTCAGAGAGTGTTTGGTGCATGGAATGCACTGCCTGAGTCAGTGGTGGAAGCAGATACACTAGTGAAGTTTAAGAGACTACTAGACAGGTATATGGAGGAATTTAAGGTGGGGGGGTTATATGGAAGGCAGGGTTTGAGGGTCAGCACAACATTGCGGGCCGAAGGGCCGTTACTGTGCTGTATTATTCTATGTTTCTATGTTGTTTGCGTCATCCTTCCCCTCCAGGTTTTACCTATCACCTTGTCTTTCTCCCTCTCCTTCCCCCACCTTCTAACTCTCCTCTCATCCTTTTTTCTTCAGTCCTGCTAAAGGGTCTTGGCCTGAAACATCAACTGTTTACTCTTTTCCGGCATTTCCTCCAACATTTTGTGTGTTTGCAAATGATCATAAAATGGCCGACCTGGTGTCGAAGGTCAATCGCTTAGCAACGCAATAACAAGTAATGAACAACAGCTGTAAACTTACAAGTGACATCTAGTGGCTGGAAATAAAATAGCAAAGCAAATCAGGAGAGACACAACACTCCCCGCCTGGTATCTGTAAAGGATGCCGCCAACTGAACACAGGACTTTCACCAAATAAACATTAAACAGAATTAGAGTCAATGCCCCTCAGCAATTGAATAATGCAGTCAAATCCTAAAAATTGATAAAACCACCAATGAGATTTGAAATACAGGAGTAAAATTCTGCTCTTCAAGAGGGATCAACTACCCACCGGTTTTAACAGGTGTTGGAAATCCATGCACTTTAAAAAATAGTCACAATTTAATGGTTTGAAAGAGGTCTTCCTCTAAACTGAGCGTTGTGTACCAGAGGCATTACGCATTTGGCAAGATTTCAGAGAATCACATTGACAATAAACTGACAGAAAGAACACAACATATTGGCAACAGAAGGCAAATCACTCCCCCAAAATCAAACACATTTTATCAAAAAGTCTGGAGAATACTATAGAACTAACTGCCAACACGAGTAAATCTGCAGATGCTGGAAATTCAAACAACACACACAAAATGCTGGTGGAACGCAGCAGGCCAGGCAGCATCTATAAGAAGAAACACTGTCAACATTTCAGGCCGGAACCCTTCATCAGGACGAACTACCTGCCTATAGTTTTGTTTCAGTTTACACACGTAGCAAAGTGTGGCAGGGAAAGACGTGTATAAAGTTAAAGTTATTTCCAATTTTCTGCAAAGGCAGTTGCTAAAAGTGTAAAAAGGGGGAGAAAAGAGGTTATCCCAACCCAGAATTCAAAATAAGCCAATTTGTGTCCAATATACTGTACAACAAAGAATCCAAAACAAATCTGGAATCTGCAGAGACTGAAAATACCGTCTTTGTGTTTACAGATTTGTAACCAATATTCCCGTTTCAATCATTTTCCGACAGTTTATTTCTCTATTTATACTGATCAGCTCCTGCTCACTGGTGTTCTGCAGGCTCTCTGCGTGATCCTCCTCGTAGGATTCGGAGAAGTCTCTCTGCAGGAATTCACTGCCATCGTTTCCACTGTCCTGATCTCCCTTGTCCAGCTCTTCCTCCTTGCTCGTCTCGTCCAACTTGTTGACACTCTTGGGGCAGACGCCGGTGTTGAGGTCGGGCTCCTCCTGGTTGTGTTCCTCTCCTCACCCTGTAGACCGAGAGAGATGATGGTCTTGGCAAAGTCGCCCAGGGAGCAGGGACCCTAGTAGATGTGCCATCCCTTACAGTCGCTCTTTCATGCCAATGATTCAGCGATGTGTGAGAGCCTTGCTGTGACCTGTGACAGCGTCCGCCAACTTGAGAACCTCTCAAAGCATTTGTGTTCTAACCAGTTGCTGGAGATGGTAGTAGCACAGGAACAGGCCATTCAGCCCACAATGTTGTGCCAAACCAGTTAAAAAACAAATCAAAAACACCCAAACATTATCCCTCCTACCTACTCCAAGCCCATATCCTCCATCTTCCTTACTTACATCCATGTGCCAATCCAAATATCCCGTGTAAGTCTCTAATGTACTTTCCTCTACCACCAAGGTTGTGGCTGAGGGGGAGTAAAAAGACAGAGTTGCTGGAGATGTTAGTAGCATGGCTTGTGACCTGTGGGCAGATCTCAGCATCAGATTCTGGGTCAATCAGGTCAAATTGTGGAACAGTGGTGTCTGTCTCAGCTGATGTGAACAAGACCCTGGACCTGTGAACCTTGTTCCCTGAGCTCAATGACTGGCTGGAGCTGGTCAGCATGTTCTGGTCAGTAGAGATGAATTTCCACTGCTCTGGACCAGCTGATCTCCTCATACACCGCACCCTGTTATTCACGTAGACGTAGAAGCCTCAGGATTCATTGTGATTCCCCAGGACCACCTTGGAATCCGAGTGGAGTGTCACGGCATCAAGTTTGTCATCGGTTTCATCAGTGATCACTTCTGCCTCTTCTACCGCTGGGACAGTGGCACAGAGTTCGAGCCAGGGGACTGTAATTTCAGGACACGAGGCAAGCTTGGCCATGCCAAACATAAAACCAAGATCGGAGCTGCCATCCTCATCAGGTAATCTGTGTCAATGATGGTGATCGTGGATGCTTCATAGAAAATGCACATTTCCTTTCTGTGTGCTTGCCTGAGAGACACGGAGTGTCTCTCGTGGAATGTTTACTTGTTCAAACTGTGGGGTAACGTGTTTAGTGGAAATGTACATAAATCACAACCACCATCTTTGAGATGGGGTTCACTTTAAGAGCCTGGTCAGTCGTGATGGCTTAATTATGTGAAGTAGGGTTACCTCACTTTGTGTTCAGGTTTTGGAGTTCAACTAATGAGCTGTTACTTTTTTTAAAAACATAAAATTCTTCCGCTTTTTTTATTTGCAAAACCCTACATAGCACTCAAGGGGCTGAGTAAAAAGACAGTGTTTCATGGTGTTCTCAGGAGAGATGGATTCAAATATTGACTGGTAACAACGTGCTTCTGACCGAGAGCAAATGGAGAATGATCATAAAATGGCCGACCTGGTGTCGAAGGTCAATCGCTTAGCAACGCAATAACAAGTAATGAACAACAGCTGTAAACTTACAAGTGACATCTAGTGGCCGGAAATAAAATAGCAAAGCAAATCAGGAGAGACACAGCACTCCCCGCCTGGTATCTGTAAAGGATGCCGCCAACTGAACACAGGTCTTTCACCAAATAAACATTAAACAGAATTAGAGTCAATGCCCCTCAGCAATTGAATAATGCAGTCAAATCCTAAAAACTGATAAAACCACCAATGAGATTTGAAATACAGGAGTAAAATTCTGCTCTTCAAGAGGGATCAACTACACACCGATTATAACAGCTGTTGGAAATCCATGCACTTTAAAAAATAGTCACAATTTAATGGTCATTGTCTAAACTGAGGATTGTGTACCAGAGGCATTACACATTTGGCAACATTTCAGAGAATCACATTGACAATAAAATGACAAAAAGAACATATTTGTTAAAAAAAGACAAATCACTCCCCCAAAATCAAACTCATTTTATCAAAAAGCGTAGAGAGTACATCTCCTCTACCTGCCTATAGTTTTGTTTCAGATTACACACGTAGCAAAATGTGGCAGGGAAAGTCTGGTATAAAACACAAGTTAAAGTTATACTCTCCTCTACACATCGATCGTAGTTGGTCAAACTTTTAGCTGTCATGCTGAATCTTCACAAACTCCTAAGTAATAGAGACACTGCCATGCTTTCTTCGTCAGCACACTTACAAACTGGGCCCAGGACAGGTCCTCTGAAATAATAGTTGATAATGGTCAGGATAATCACAATCACCGTGCATGTTTGCTCTGCATTGTAACGTTAGCAAAACCACAGAGCTGATTATTGGTAAAAGAATCCAGAGGTCCATGAGTCAGTCCTCATCAGGAATCAGAGGAGGAGAGGATCAGTAACTTTAAATTCCTCAGTGTTATCATTTCAGACTATCTGTCCTGGGACCAGTAATTAGTGCCAGTGCAATGAAAATATGGCAGCACCTCCACTTTGTTAGAAGTTTGTGAAGGTTTGGTAAGTCAACTAAAACTTTGACAAACTTCTGAAGATAGACAGTGGAGAGTAGACTGACTGGTTGCAACACAGCCTGATATGGAAACACCAATGCTATTGAATGGAGGTGCTGTCACGTTTTCAAGAAGCTGAGTAAAAAGACAGAGTTTCATGGTGTTCTCATGCTTGAGAACCTCTCAAAGCATTTGTGTTCTAATCAGTTGCTGGAGATGTTAGTAGCATGGCTTGTGACCTGTGGGCAGATCTCAGCATCAGATTCTGGGTCAATCAGGTCAAACTGTGGAACAGTGGTGTCTGTCTCAGCTGATGTGAACAAGACCCTGGACCTGTGAACCTTGTTCCCTGAGCTCGATGACTGGCTGGAGCTGGTCAGCATGTTCTGGTCAGTAGAGACGAATTTCCACTGCTCTGGACCAGCTGATCTCCTCATACACCGCACCCTGTTATTCACGTAGACGTAGAAGCCTCAGGATTCATTGTGATTCCACCCCAGGACCACCTTGGAATCCGAGTGGAGTGTCACGGCATCAAGTTTGTCATCGGTTTCATCAGTGATCACTTCTGCCTCTTCTACCACTGGGACAGTTGTACAGAGTTCGAGCCAGGGGACTGTAATTTCAGGACACGAGGCAAGCTTGGCCATGCCAAACATAAAACCAAGATCGGAGCTGCCATCCTCATCAGGTAATCTGTGTCAATGATGGTGATCGTTGATGCTTCATAGAAAATGCACATTTCCTTTCTGTGTGCTCGCCTGAGAGACACGGAGGTATACTGCGTGGAAAGTTTACTTGTTCAAACTCCTTCAAGGAGTCTCACCACAGCTTCCACTCCCTGAACCTTTCATCTGGCAGAGGAGCATCCCAATCACTGGTCTCCAAGGGAATTTCTCGAAGGAAGCAGAGTCCCTGAATGATTACTGGGGCAGCGAATCAAAACAGATGAAACTGGCTGTTCACTGTCGACAGAACTCCGCCTTGTGATCTTATGTCACAACTTTCTGAGGATATGATTTGATTTTTCTCAAACAGAGCCACCCCTGCCTACCTGCCTGTCCTTTCGATGCAATGCGTATCCTTGGACACTGAGCTCCCATCTATAATCCTCTTTCAGCCACGATTCAGTGATGCCCACAACGTCATTCATGCCAGTCCCTAAGTTCATCTACCTTATTCAGTACACTATGTGCATTCACATATAACACATTCAGCACTGTATTCATCACCCTTTTCGATTTTGTCCCCCTTTCACACTGCAACTCATCCTGTTGGCTGCAATTTTGCCCTATCATCAGCCTCTCCTTGCTAGGAGTCTCACTACACATTGCCTCCGTTTGTGAACCGACTACTTCATCCCTCCCGTTCCCACTCGCCTGCGAAATTAGTTTAAACCCTCCCAAACAACTCCAGCAAACCTGCCCACAGGGGTATTGGTCCCCCTCGGGTTCAGGTGTAGCTGATCCCTTCTGTACAGGCCATACTTTCCCCAGAAGAGATCCCAATGATCCGGAACTCTGAACCCCTGCTCGCTGCACCAGATCCTCAGCCACTCATTCATCTGCCAGATCATCCTGTTCTCACCCACACTCGTATGTGGCACAGGCAGCAATCCAGAGATTACCACCCTGGAGGGCCTGTTTTCCTGCTTTCTACATAGCTCTCTAAATTCTCTTTTCAGGACCTCCTCACCTTTCCTATCTATGCAATTGGTGCCGATATGTACATCTGGCTGCTCACCCTCCCCGTTAGAATGTCATGGACCCGATCTGTGACATCCCTGACCCTGGCACCAGGGAGGCAACATCTCTATAATGGTCATCCCATCACAGGAAGCATGAAGCAACTGGGGGGGGGGGCATCCTTCCTGTAAAGGTCACTGGAATGTCTAATACGAAGGGGCATGCATTCAGGGTAGAGGGGGCAAGTACAAAGGAGATTTGCAGGGCAAGTTTTTCACTCAGAGATCAGTAGATGGTTTAATATCACTGGTATATGTCATGAAATTTGTTATCTGCGTCAGCAGCACAATAGATAATAATAGGGAAAAAACTGTGATTTACAGTAAGTATATGCGGCCTCCGTCGGTTGTGGTTGACCGTGGGTACTGCGCCTCTGGTAGTCACTGAGAGTGGCCTCTCCAGGGCGCAAGCCAGGGCAGAGTTGATATGGAGATCTGTCTGTTGCCCATGCAGTGGGACCCCCCCCCCCCTCCATGCTGATGACAGGTCCAAAGGAACAATGAAAGGCGATACAGTTTGGTGCCGGTGCTGGGTACAGCGGTCATCCGCCTTCAGGACTCCAACTCCCGATTTTCACTTGGGGTTTACTCCCGAAGCCTTTCCCGTGAGTGGGTATAGCCACAAGGCAGCACAGGTTTGAAATCGGAGTTTTCCCTCTCCCAGATGTGCTGACGAGCCCCATCTGCCCGGAGCGATTGGTTTTAAGGCGCCAGTGGCCCACCTTTGCCCCTTCTCCTGTCAGTGAGAACAGCTCTGCCAGGCATAAGAACTATGCCACACGTGAAGGCCAGGAGTTGGACTTGGTTGTCAGAGGCTGTTTGAGACGCATGGCATGAAGATCATTTGTTTAGCAGTCAGAGATCGTTCCCACTACCACTATACATATATAAAATAGTTAAATTAAATAAGTAGTGCAGAAACAGAGGGGAATAATAGTGAGATTCTAACTCTCCCCTACACCCCTGGAGCAAATTAGTGGCCAATTACAGCCTACTGACCTGCACATCTTCGGTCTGTGGGAAGAAACTGACACAGTCACACAGTCATCAGAATCAGAATCAGGTTTATTATCACCGGCATGTGACATGAAATTTGTTAACTTAGCAGCAGCAGTTCAATGCAATACATAATCTAGCAGAGAGAGAAAAATAATAATAAATAAAATAAAACATAATAAATAAACAAACATATATCAAATAGATTACTTTTAAAAATGTGCAAAAGCAGAAATACTGTATATTAAAAAAAGTGAAATAGTGTCCAAAGCTTCAAAGTCCATTTGGGAATCGGATGGCAGAGGGGAAGAAGCTGTTCCTGAATCGCTGAGTGTGTGCCTTCAGGCTCCTGTACCACCTCCCTGATGGTAACAGTGAGAAAAGGACATGTCCTGGGTGCTGGAGGTCCTTAATAATGGACGCTGACTTTCTGAGACACCGCTCCCTGAAGATGTCCTGGGTACTTTGTAGGCTAGTACCCAAGATGGAGCTGACTAGATTTACAACCTTCTGCAGCTTCTTTCGGTCCTGTGCAGTAGCCCCTCCATACCAGACAGTGATGCAGCCTGTCAGAATGCTCTCCACGGTACAACTATAGAAGTCTTTGAGTGTATTTGTTGACATGCCAAATCTCTTCACACTCCTAATGAAGTATAGCCACTGTCTTGCCTTCTTTATAACTACATCGATATGCTGGGAGCAGGATAGATCCTCAGAGATCTTGACACCCAGGAATTTGAAGCTGCTCACTCTCTCCACTTCTGATCCCTCTATGAGGATTGGTATGTGTTCCTTCATCTTACCCTTCCTGAAGTCCACAATCAGCTCTTTCATCTTACTGACATTGAGTGCCAGGTTGTTGCTGTGACACCACTCCACTAGTTGGCATATCTCTCTCCTGTACACCCTCTCATCACCACCCAAGATTCTACCGATAATGGCTGTATCGTCAGCAAATTTATAGATGGTATTTGAGCTGTGTCTAGCCACACAGTCATGTGTATATACAGAGTAGAGCAGTGGGCTAAGCACACACCCCTGAGGTGCACCAGTGTTGATCATCAGCGAAGAGGATATGTTATCACCAGTCCGCACAGACTGTGGTCTTCCGGTTAGGAAGTCGAGGAACAATTACAGAGGCCCAGGTTCTGCAACTTCTCACTCAGGATTTTGGGAATGATGATATTAAATGCTGAGCTATAGTTGATGAACAGCATCCTGACATAGGTGTTTGTGTTGTCCAGGTGACCTAAAGCCGTGTGGAGAGCCATTGAGATTGCATCTGCCATTGACCTATTGTGGTGATAGGCAAATTTCAGTGGGCCCAGGTCCTTGCTGAGGCAGGAGTTCAGTCTCGTCATGACCAACCTCTCAAAGCATTTCATAACTGTAGGTGTGAGTGCTACTGGGTGATAGTCATTAAGGCAACCCACATTATTCTTCTTGGGCTCTGGTATAATTGTGTCTTTGAAGCAGGTAGGAACAGTAGCAGTGAGAGGTTGAAATTGTCCTTGAATACTCTCACCAGTTGGTTGACACGGGTTTTCAGAGCCTTACCAGGTACTCCATCAGGGCCTGCAACCTTGCCAGGGTTCACTCTCTTTAAAGACACCCTAACATCGGCCTCTGAGACAGAGTCACTGGGTACTGTCTAGTCCCTCATAGCTGTAGCTTTATTCTCCCTTTCAGAGTGAGCATAAAAGGCATTGGGGCTCTTCTGGGAGTGAAGCATCACAGCCATTCATGATATTAGATTTCAATTTGTAGGAAGTAATGGCATGTGAACAGTGGGATATGGACATTGTGTAGGTAGGAGTGACTAGTTTAGTTAGACATGTAATTACTAGTTTAACTGGCTCAGTACAACAGGATGGGCAGAAGGGCCTGTTCCTGTGCTGTACTGTTCTGTGTAAGTGCTGGTAAATGGGTTTGGTGTAGATGGGTACTTGGTGGTCAGTACGGACATGTTGGGCCAAATGGCCTGTTTCTGTCTCTGACAGAGAGGAATAGAGCACTGAGTCTGTGCTGGTTTACAGAGCAATCTCATTCCTGTGATTGATTCTCTCTCATTCTCTCTCTCTCTCTCTCCCTCCCCCCTCCCTCTCCCTCTCCCTCTCCAGGATACTGTTCTATACTGAGAAATAGAGCACTGAGTCTGTGCACATGACCAGGGAGGGGTGAGACTGAGAGACAGACTCGTGGTCCCAGGAAAGGAACCGATGGTGATCTGGGTTGTCTCCGGATCATTATTGACCCCATTGGGAGCACCAAACCATCAAATACTCCACGTAATCGATTAAAACATCCACCAGAATGTGAAATTGTCGGCAGCCAGGGAATTATCAGCCTGTTTACAGTAAATGTTTCCTCACCTTTATTGTATCAGCAAGGAAAATAAATTAATCTGGTGCATTGGTGTTTCATTCGCTTGTTCTGACTTCTGGGCTAGTTTGACGGTCTGGCATCCCAGAGCTGATCGAGGTGACTGAGAGAGGAAAACACAATCTTTTACTGCGGCTGCAGGGAAGATTTCAGCTCGGAAGCCTCTGTCGTTCTGAGTTTCTCCGTGTGGCAATGCCGCCCTCTATCGTTTACATCGTGTCATTACCAGTCTGACAGGAGCAGGACAATGTCTTGGTTCCAGGTTGTTGTCTCAAAGTTCAAAGTAAATTTATCATCAAAGTACATTTCTGTCACCAGATGTTACCCTCAGATAACAATCTTCATTACATTGACGGCAAGGCAGCCCCTCTACTTTGTTAGGAATTTGTGAAGTTTTGGCATGTCACCTAAAACTTCAAGAGATGCACAATGGAGAGTCGACTGGTTGAATCACTGCCTGTTACAGAAACACCAATGCCCTTGAATAGAAATTCCTATAAAAGTAGAGGATACAACACAGTCCATCACAGGTAAAGCCCACCCCACCATTGAGCACATCTACATTGAATGCTGTCACAGGAAAGCAGCATCCATCATCAAGGACTCCCCACCTCACAGGCCTGATCTCTTCTCACTGCTGACATTGGGAAGAAGGTAGGGGATCCTCAGAACTCACACCCCCAGGTTCAGGAATAGGTATTACCCCTCAATCAGCAGGATCTGCAACCAACGCGGTTTCCCAGCGTACACGATGAACAAACTCTTCTCGGGCTTCCAGTGATGAAGATGGCAGAGTTTGTTATCACAATGTTGGTTAAAATCCATATCTGTATGCACCTGGAAGCCCGAGAAGAGTTTATTCAGAGTGGATAACTTCATTCACTCCAATGCTGAACTGATTCCACAACCTATGGGCTCACTTTCAAACTTCAAAAAAAATCTTATTATCAACGTACATATATGTCACCATTTACAGCCCTGAGATTCATTTTCTTGCAGGCATACTCAATAAATCTATAATAGAATAATAACCATAATTGAATCAATGAATGACCGCAGCAACTCAAGTGTTCAACCAGTGTGCAAATGACAGTAAGCTGTGCAAATACAAAGATAAATGAATAAATAAGCAATAAATATTGAGAACATGAGATGAAGTGTTCTTGAAAGTGAGTCCATAGGAACATTTCAATGATGGGGCAAGTGAAGTTGATTTGTTTCAATGCCTGATAGATAAGGGGTTCCTGATCCTGGTGGTGTGTGTCCTGAGTCTCCTGTACCACCTTCCTGATGGCAGCAGCGAGAAGAGAGCATGACCTGAGTGGTGGGGGTCCCTGATGATGGATGCTGCTTTCCTGTGACAATGTGCTCCGTGATGGACTGAGTCATATCCACTACTTTTTGGAGGATTTTTCATTCAAGGGCATTGGTGTTTCTATACCAGACTGTGATGCAGCCAGTCAATATACTCTCCACTACACATCTATAAAAGTCCGTCAAAGTTTTAGCTCTCATGCCGAATCTTCACAACCTCCTATAGATGTAGGGGTGCTGCGGTGCTTTCTTTGTAATTGCATTTACGTGCTGGACCCAGACAGATCCTCTGAAATTATAACACCAAAGAATTTAAAGTTGCTGACCCTCTCCACCTCTGACCTTCTGATGAGATCCTAACCATAACACTACAGTCTTTGCAGATTCTAAATAACATCTCCACTTCACTGGCAATCAGCACTGGCTCACCTCAGGGGTGTGTGCTTAGCCCACTGCTCTACACCCATCACTGTGTGGCTAGGCATAGCTCAAATACCATCGATAAATTTGCTGACAATACAACCATTGTTGGTAGAATCTCAGGTGGTGACGAGAGGGCGTACAGGAGGGAGATATGCCAACTAGTGGAGTGGTGTCACAGCAACAACCTGGCACTCAACGTCAGTAAGATGAAAGAGCTGGTTGTGGACTTCAGGAAGGGTAAGATGAAGGAACACATACCAATCCTCATAGAGGGATCAGAAGTGGGGAGAGTGAGCAGCTTCAAGTTCCTGGGTGTCAAGATCTCTGAGGATCTAACCTGGCCCCAACATATTGATGTAGTTATAAAGAAGGCAAGACAGCGGCAATACTTCATTAGGAGTTTTGAAGAGATTTGGTATGTCAACAAATACACTTGCACATTTCTACAGATGTACTGTGGAGAGCATGAGGAGTGGGGGGTGCTACTGCATAAGATTGAAGTGAGTTGCAGAGAGTTGTAAAATGAGTCAGCTCCATCATGGGCACTGATACTACAGTATCAAGACATCTTCAAGGAGCGATGCCTCAGAAAGGTGACATCCCATCATTAGGATCCCCACTACCTAGGACATGTCCTCTTCACGTCGTTACCGTCGGGAAGGAGATACAGAAGCCTGAAGATACACACTCAATGATTCAGGAACAGCTTCTTCCCCTTTGCCATCTGATTTCTGAACGGATATTGACCCCTTGGACACTACCTCTTCACTTTTTAACTACGTATTTACACTATACTGTATATATACTTACCGTAAATCACAGTTTGTTTTCTCTCTATTATTATGTATTGCATCGTGCTGCTGCAGTAATGTTAACAAATTCATGACATATGCTGGTGATACTAAATCTGATTCTGATTTTGATTTTACTGCGGCTGCAGGGAAGATTTCAGCTCGGAAGCCTCTGTCGTTCCGAGTTTCTCCGTGTGGCAATGCCGCCCTCTGCCGTTTACATCGTGTCATTACCAGTCTGACAGGAGCAGGACAATGTCTTGGTTCCGGGTTGTTCTCTCAAAGTTCATAATTCAAAGTAAGTTTATTATCAATGTATGTATATGTCACCAGATGTTACCCTCAGATAACAATCTTCATTACATTGATGGCAAGGCAGTGCCTCTATCTTCTTAGAAGTTTCTGAAGATTTGGCATGTCACCTAAAATTTTGACAAAATTCTGTAGATGCTTGTCTCTAAGGAGCCCTGTCGCAGGAAAGCAGCATCCATCATCAGGGACCCCCATCTTGCTCTCTTCTCACTGCTGCCATCGGGAGGAGGTACTGGTGAGTTTGGCGCCACAAAACCAGATTCAGGAACATTTGTTACCCCTGAACCATCAGGCTCCTGAACCAGTGGGGATAACGTCACTCAAATTCACTCACTCCAATACTGAACTGATCCCACAACCTATGGACTCACTTTCAAAGTTCAAAATACATTTATTATCAAAGTACATATATGTCACCATATACAAGCCTGAGATTCATTTTCTTGTGGGTACACACAATAAATCCATAATAGAATAATAACCATAGAATTAACAAAAGACCACACCAACCAGGGCATTCAGCCAGTGTGCAAAAGACAACAAACTGTGCAAATACAAAAAGAAAAAAAGAAAAATAATAAATAAATAATCAACAAACTATCAAGAGCATGAGGTGAAGAGTCATTGAAAGTGAGTCCATAGATTGTGGGAACATTTCAATGATGGGACAAGTGAAGTTGAGTGACCCGTTTGGTTCAGGAGCCTGATGGTTGACGGGTAATAACTGTTCCTGAACCTGATGCTATGAGTCCTGAGACTCCCGTACCACCTTCTAGATGGCAGCAGTGAGAAGAGAGCATGACCTGGGTGGTGGGGGTCCGCGATGATGGATGCTGCTTTCCTGTGATAGTGTTTCATGTTATCCCCTTTATCCCCACATCTATAGGTGTCTCAGGGCCAAAGAGGTTTACCAGGATGCTGCCTGGTCCAGGGGTTCTTATCCAGAAGGAGGGATTGAATAAACTTGGGATGTTTTCTCCGCAGTTCTAGAGTGTCAGGCAAGAGCTGATGGAGATTTATAAGATGACGAGAGGCAAAGATGGTGTAGACAGCTGGTATCCATTTCCCAGGGCTGGAATGTCTAATACGAAGGGGCATGCATTCAGGGTAGAGGGGGCAAGTACAAAGGAGATTTGCAGGGCAAGTTTTTCACTCAGAGATCAGTAGATGCCTGGAATGTGATGCCAGGGCTGGTGGTGGAGACAAATACGATAAAGGTGTTCAGGTAACTGAACGTGCAGAAAACGGTGGGATATGGACATTGTGTTGGTAGGAGTGACTAGTTTAGTTAGACGTGTAATTACTAGTTTAACTGGTTCAGTACAACAGGATGGGCAGAAGGGCCTGTTCCTGTGCTGTACTGTTCTGTGTAAGTGCTGACAAATGAGCTTGGTGTAGATGGGTACTTGGTGGTCAGTACGGACATGTTGGGCCAAATGGCCTGTTTCTGTCTCTGACAGAGAGGAATAGAGCACTGAGTCTGTGCTGGTTTACAGAGCAATCTCATTCCTGTGATTGATTCTCTCTCATTCCCTCTCCCTCTCCCTCTCCCTCTCCCTCTCCAGGATACTGTTCTATACTGAGAAATAGAGCACTGAGTCTGTGCTGGTTTACAGAGCAATCTCATTCCTGTGATCTATTCCCCCCCCCCCCCAGATTGTACCCCTCACCTACACATTAGGGACAATTTACAGCGTCCAATTAACCCACACGTCTAGAAACCCACATGGTCACGGGAGGACGTGCAAACTCCACACAGACAGTACCTGAGGACAGGATTGAATCTGGCTCTCTGGGGTTGCCCTGCTGTGCCACTGAACTCCCGCATCTCCACACCTGTTTCATGGATCTCTGTCCTGACCAGGGAGGGGTGAGACTGAGAGACAGACTCGTGGTCCCAGGAAAGGAACCGATGGTGATCTGGGTTGTCTCCGGATCGTTATTGACCCCATTGGGAGCACCAAACCATCAAATACTCCACGTCATCGATTAAAACATCCACCAGAATGTGAAATTGTCACCAGCCAGGGAATTATCAGTTTGTTTACAGTAAATGTTTCCTCACCTTTATTGTATCAGCAAGGAAAATAAATTAATCGGGTACATTGGTGTTTCATTCGCTTGTTCTGACTTCTGGGCTAGTTTGACGGTCTGGCATCCCAGAGCTGATCGAGGTGACTGAGAGAGGAAAACACAATCTTTTACTGCGGCTGCAGGGAAGATTTCAGCTCGGAAGCCTCTGTCGTTCTGAGTTTCTCCGTGTGGCAATGCCGCCCTCTGCCGTTTACATCGTGTCATTACCAGTCTGACAGGAACAGGACAATGTCTTGGTTCCAGGTTGTTGTCTCAAAGTTCAAAGTAAATTTATCATCAAAGTATGTATATGTTAGCAGATGATAACCCTGAAAAGCATTTTTTTGGGGCATTCACAGTAGATACAAAGAAATTCAATGCAACCTCTGAAATACGACAAAGATAAACAACCAATATGTGCAAAAGATAAACTGAAAATACAAAAATAAACAAAAAGCACATAACAATAATAATTATAACCATAGATAACCAGCAGTGACTGCAATCAGCCAGTCTACTCTCTACTGCAGATCGATAGAAGTTTGGCAAAGCTTTAGATAACTTCGCAAATCTTCACAAACTTCTAACAAAGTGGAGGTGCTGCCATGTTTTCATTGCACTGGCACTAATTGCTGGTCCCAGGACAGATAGTCTGAAATGATAACACTGAGGAATTTAAAGTTACTGATCCTCTCCCCCTCTGATCCCTGATGAGGACTGGCTCATGGACCTCTGGTTTCCTCATCCTGTCGTCAATAATCACCTCTGCACGGTGATTGTGATCATCCAGACTGACAGAGACAGGATGGTCCTGATGCAGAGTCAAATTCAAAGATAAAGTCGAGTTTATTGTCACGTGCACGAGAACAGGTGTGCACAGGTGTAATGAAAATCTTACTTGTAGCAGCATTCACAAAAATAACATAAATTGTAAAAAATACACTGTACACACAAAAACGAACGCAATCATGACAAAAGCTAAGTCCATTGTAGTGCAAAGTGGTCATCGTGGTCCCAGTGTTTCTACACGGAGGTAGTGATTATCACTATGCAAGTCGGTTCAGGAACCGAATGGTTGAAGGGGTGGCTGTTCCTGAACCTGGTGGTGTGGGACTTCAGGCTTCTGTACCTCCTGCCCGATGGGAGCTGTGAGAAGATCACATGCCTCAGATGGTGTGTTGCCGTCTTGTAGATACTACCGGTGGTGGGGAGGGACGTGCCCATGATCAGTCCACGGCTCTCTGCAGCTTCCTACATACAGAATCTGAACATTTGAATTTTACAGGGAATTATCAGTCTGTTTACAGTAAATGTTTCCTCACCTTTATTGTATCAGCAAGGAAAATAAATTAATCGGGTACATCAGTGTTTCATTCACTTGTTCTGACTTCTGGGCTAGTTTGACGGTCTGGCATCCCAGAGCTGATCGAGGTGACTGAGAGAGGAAAACACAATCTTTTACTGCGGCTGCAGGGAAGATTTCAGCTCGGAAGCCTCTGTCGTTCTGAGTTTCTCCGTGTGGCAATGCCGCCCTCTGCCGTTTACATCGTGTCATTACCAGTCTGACAGGAACAGGTTGTTGCCTCTAAGTTCACATTTCAAAGTAATTTATTATCAATGTATGTATGTATCTGCTACTATATCTACTATCTTAAGAATCTTTTTTTAGGGCTGTCGCAGTAGATAGAAGGAAATTCAATACAACCACTGAAAAACTACACACAATTAAAGGTAGACAACCAATATGTGAATAAGATTAACTGTGAACACACATATAATAATAATAAATAAGTGAAAAATAATATTAAGAACATGAGGTGCAGAGTCTTTGAAAGTGAGCCCATAGGTTGTGAAATCAGTTCAGTGTTGGAGTGAGTGAATATAGAACATAGAAACATAGAAAACCTACAGCACAATACAGGCCGTACGGCCACAAAGCTGTGCCGAACATGTCCCTACCTTAGAAATTACCTAGGGTTACCCATAGCCCTCTATTTTTCTGAGCTCCATGTACTTATCCAGGAGTCTCTTAAAAGACCCTGTCATATCAACCTCCACCACCGTCACCGACAGCCCATTCCACACACTCACCACTCTGCGTAAAAAAAACTTACCCCTGATATCTCCTCTGTACCTACTCCCCAGCACCTTAAAACTGTCCTCTTGTGGCAACCATTTCAGCCCTGGGGAAAAGCCTCTGACTAGCCACACAATCAATGCCTCTCATCATCTTATACACCTCTATCAGGTCACCTCTCGTCCTCCGTCGCTCCAAGGAGAAAAGGCTGAGTTCACACAACCTATTCTCATAAGGCATGCTCCCCAATCCAGGCAACATCCTTGTAAATTTGTAAACTACCAATGGTGAGGAGGGATGTGCCCGTGATCAGTCCACAGCTCTCTACAGCTTCTTACATACCTGAACATTCAAATTCCCGTACCAGACCATAATGCAATTAGTCAGGATACTGTTCTATACTGAGAAACAGAGCACTGAGTCTGTGCTGGTTTACAGAGCAATCTCATTCCTGTGATTGATTCTCTCTCATTCTCTCTCTCCCTCTCTCTCTCCCCCTCCCTCTCCCTCTCCCTCTCCCTCTCCCTCTCCCTCTCCAGGATACTGTTCTATACTGAGAAATAGAGCACTGAGTCTGTGCTGGTTTACAAAGCAATCTCATTCCTGTGATCTATTCCCCCCCCCCCCAGATTGTACCCCTCACCTACACATTAGAGACAATTTACAGCGTCCAATTAACCCACACGGTCACGGGAGGACGTGCAAACTCCACACAGACAGTACCTGAGGACAGGATTGAATCTGGCTCTCTGGGGCTGCCCTGCTGTGCCACTGAACTCCCGCATCTCCACACCTGTTTCATGGATCTCTGTCCTGACCAGGGAGGGGTGAGACTGAGAGACAGACTCGTGGTCCCAGGAAAGGAACCGATGGTGATCTGGGTTGTCTCCGGATTGCTATTGACCCCATTGGGAGCACCAAACCATCAAATACTCCACGTCATCGATTAAAACATCCACCAGAATGTGAAATTGTCACCAGCCAGGGAATTATCAGTTTGTTTACAGTAAATGTTTCCTCACCTTTATTGTATCAGCAAGGAAAATAAATTAATCGGGTACATTGGTGTTTCATTCGCTTGTTCTGACTTCTGGGCTAGTTTGACGGTCTGGCATCCCAGAGCTGATCGAGGTGACTGAGAGAGGAAAACACAATCTTTTACTGCGGCTGCAGGGAAGATTTCAGCTCGGAAGCCTCTGTCGTTCTGAGTTTCTCCGTGTGGCAATGCCGCCCTCTGCCGTTTACATCGTGTCATTACCAGTCTGACAGGAGCAGGACAATGTCTTGGTTCCGGGTTGTTGTCTCAAAGTTCAAAGAAAATTTATCATCAAAGTACATTTCTGTCACCAGATATTACCCTCAGATTCATTCTTGCAGGCATTCACAGTCGATACAAAGAAATTCAATGGAATCACTGAAAAACTACAAATGAAGATCGACAAATGACCAATATGTGCAAAAGCAGATAAACTGCAAATACAAATAATAATAATAAATAAGTGAAAAATAATATTGAGAACATGAGGTTCAGAGACACTGAAAGTGAGTCCATAGGTTGTGGAATCAGTTCAGTATTAGAGTGAGTGAGCTTGGGTGATGTTATCCCCACTGGTTCAAGAGCCTGATGGTTCA
Organism: Hypanus sabinus; assembly: GCF_030144855.1. Classification (NCBI taxonomy): domain Eukaryota; kingdom Metazoa; phylum Chordata; class Chondrichthyes; order Myliobatiformes; family Dasyatidae; genus Hypanus; species Hypanus sabinus. The sequence goes on along the minus strand of NC_082738.1, from coordinate 18,639,367 downwards.
GGGGTAACAAATGTTCCTGAATCTTAAAGAGTGGGACCTCAGGCACCTGTGGCCTGGATGGTGGGGGACCTAGATGATGGATGCTGCTTTTCTGTGACAACATTCCTTGTAGATGTGCTTAATGGTGGGGAGGGCTTTACCTGTGACGGACTGGGCAGTATCCACTAGGCTTTCTTTAGGCTTCTACATTCAAGGAGATTGGTGTTCCCATACCAGGCCGTGATGCAACCAGTCAGCATTCTCTCCACTGTGTATCTGTAGAAAGTAAGCAAAGATTTAGATCAACTTCTTAACCTTTGCAAACTTCTAAGAAATTGTTGTGCTTTCAATGTAATGGCATTTATGTGCTGGTCCCTGGACAGATACTCTAAAATGTTAGTACTGTATCAAGTGACTGAACATATGTCACCCAATACTACCCAGGATTCATTTTGATTACTTGAAATTAACTTTCTCAGTTCTTGCCCAGTTGCCCTGACCTGGAATAGTATTCACTGTATAATCAATATACTCTGCTACCATTGCCTGCAGATCTTCTTCAGAATGCCTGTGACCACAACTCATGGGTTAAAAATGCTTTGGGACATCCTAATAGGAATACAAAAGGCATTGTAAAATGCAGGTGTGTCTTTTCCATGTGAGTATACATTTAATATGAATGGGCTGTCTCATCTTCCATACTCTTACCAATCTGAATAAAGGCAAACGTCTAACTGAGTAATGTGTTAGCAACAACAACCAAATATATCACTGTTCTTTCATCATCGCTGGTTCTGAATCCGCAACACCAGTGAGAGAGCATCTTCACCAGAAGGACAGAAGTAGATTGCCCGCACTTTCTCAAGGGCAATTAGGGATGGACAATAAATGTTGGTCTCACCTGAAATTGAATGGTATCAGGAACATATACCCACTACTGGCCAGGCCATGGCAAGCCATATAATAGTTGTAAATTAATCAGGATCACAATTATTCTGAGGAATCTTAATAAGCAAATTCAAGGTGCCACTGTTTTAATTTCTGCAAAATTTCACTGGGGAAACTTCCATTTATGTGGCACCCTAAACATAACAAAACATCGCAAAGCACCTCGTAACAGGGATTTGTCAAAATAAAACTAAAAATATTACTTAAGGGTCACAGATTGAGGTTTAAGGAGGGTAAAGGAGAGGTTCTGAGAGAGAGTTCCAGAGCTTAGGGCCCTGGTGTACGTTTGCAGATGGACAAGTGAAGAGGAGGGTTTACCAGGACCAAAAATGAGGGAAGGGACAGTCATTGAAGGATTGGAGTGAAAGCAACCTGGAGCATTCATTGAGCTTGGAAACAAGGTTGAGGATTCAAAAACAAGGCATTGGTGGAAAAAGATCTGGAGTAGATCTGTGGGTCAAAGGGCAAATGAGGGGTGAATGGGACCAGTGTGGGTTAGGGCCGAGTGGAGAGCAGAGTTTTGAATTATCTCAAGTGTATGTAGAAGATGAGAGTCAGCCAGGAGAGTTTCGGAATAATTGAGCATGGTTTATTTGCAGCTAATGGATTGAGATGGAGCATGCAAGTGAAATCAGTCAGGATAGCAGTGTTGCAAACAGTTAGGTAGGGGAGAGTCTAAAGCCTGAGATAATGGCTGGAAGTAGAGGTAGTGACGGAGCAGGTACCAGGAGAATGGGGTGTGGGTTAGAGAGTCATTGAATGTTACAGCACAGAAACAGGCCCTTCTGCCAATCTAGTCTGCACCAAACTATTAATCTGTCTAGACCCATCAACCTGCACCCTGACCATAGCCCTCCACACCCCTCCCATCCCGGGACCACTCTGTGGCAAAGTCAGAATCAGAATCAGGTTTATTATCATCGACATGTGACGTGATATTTGTTAACTTAGCGGCAGCAGTTCAATGCAATACAAAATCTAGCAGAGAGAAAAAAATAATAAATAAAATAAAACATAATAATAAACAAATAAATCAGTTACATATATTGAATAGATTTTTTTTTAATGTGCAGAAAACAGAAATACTGTATATTAAAAAAAAGTGAGGTAGCTAGTGTCCAAAGATTCAATGAGTTGGCAACAGCAAATAAAACAAAACACAGTGAACAGCACCAGTGTACGTAAAAACGAGTAAAAGCTACATTAAGTTCAGCACTATATTGAACTCTCTCGCTCGCTCGTCAATTTTATTTTGTTCTCACTCAACCACCAGATGGAGCCAAAAGCAACAAAATTAAATTGCCTTCACGATTACATCTTCTCTCTAATATGGACAAAACTTACAAAAATGTAAAATAAAGTCAAAAAAATAAACAATGCTACTACATTTACATGTGCAATATACCTACAAATAATGCAGCTGGATTTACCATGGCATGTACTCAGAGTTGACATTATCCTAAATGGATGTCACTTATACTACAACAGTTCAAAGTGCATCTTAATGATTGAATGATTGAACCTTTGTCTGACTCAGTGAGCTGACAAGAACGTGGCATGTCAAGAGTTATAAAGAGCTCAACTTCCGTCGATCAGAAGGAAGGGGTATCTATCGATCCCTTCTTCTTTGCTCATTGCCATCTTTTGATCTCCACAGCTCATCCATTTTGTTTTGCCGATGCTGATGGTGCTATCTATCTATATGGCAGAGCAGGTTGACAGGAAACTCAATCAGCTCAATGATACCCACTTCCTGCAGGCTCATCGGCGCTTCGCTAAGCATTTCCTTGAAGCACAGGCAGTGCTTTGAATAACCAAGGCTAACCTTTCCCTTCAGGTGTACTGTCTCACACACAAAATGCTGGTGGAACACAGCAGGCCAGGCAGCATCTATAGGGAGAAGCACTGTTGACGTTTCAGGCCGAGACTCTTCATCAGGACTAACTGAAAGGAAAGATAGTAAGAGATTTGAAAGTAGGAGGGGGTGGGGAAAATGCAAAATGATAGGAGAAGACCAGAGGGGGTGGGATGAAGCTAAGAGCTGGAAAGGTGATTCGCAAAAGGGATTCAGAGCTGGAGAAGGGAAAGGATCATAGGACGGTCTCCCAGTCTGAGGCCTTCTATATATTGGTGGCTGGTGTGATATACTGTGTCCAGTGCTCCTGGTGCGGCCTTCTATATATTGGGGAGACCCGACGCAGACTGGGACACCATTTTGCTGAACACCTACACTCGGTTCACCAGAGAAAGCAGGATCTCCCAGAGGCCACACATTTTAATTCCACGTCCCATTCCCATTCTGATATGTCTATCCGTGGCCTCCTCTACTGTCAAGATGAAGCCACACTCAGGTTGGAGGAACAACACCTTATATTCCATCTAGGTAACCTCCAACCTGATGACATGAACATTGACTTCTCTAACTTCCGTTAATACCCCTCCTCCCCTTCTTACCCCATCCGTGATATATTTAGTTTTTTCCCCCTCCTTTTTTTTTCGCTGTCTCTGCCCATCACTCTGCCTGTTCTCCATCTCCCTCTGGTGCTCCCCTCCCCCCTTCTTTCTCCTGAGGCCTCCTGTCCCATGATCCTTTCCCTTCTCCAGCTCTGTATCGCTTTTACCAATCACCTTTCCAGCTCTCAGCTTCACCCCACCCCACCCCACCCGGTCCTTTCCCATCATTTCAGATTTCCCCCTCCCCCCACTACTTTCAAATCTCTTACCATCTTTCCTTTCAGTTAGTCCTGACGAAGGGTCTCGGCCCAAAACGTCGACAGTGCTTCTCCCTATAGATGCTGCCTGGCCTGCTGTGTTCCACCAGCATTTTGTTTGTGTTGCTTGAATTTCCAGCATCTGCAGATTTCCTCATGTTTGCCTTCAGCTGAATGTTGGCTTTCATGCCTTGAATGCTTCTAAGCTCATCATAAAGTTTTCCAGCTGCTCAGGACTGATTCTACATGCTCACATTCTCTTGCCTTCCTGGCTGCTGGCTCCAAGCTATCAGATTTGGTGTTTGACCTGAGACAATCAAAGAGGGAGCTTTGCTAATCAGTCCTAATCACTACCTCGGCACAGTACCACTATAATCACTTTGATTCCTTTGCTCTAAAATAGATTTAATTTGTTCTAATTGTCTTCTCTCTTGTAAAACTCATTTGTTTTTTCTTGTGAATGATGTACATCTGATTCTAAGTGCACGTGATGCTGCTGCAAGTTTTTTTTGCACTTGTGTACTTGATGTGACAATTAACTTGACTTTGACTTTGCTTCTCTTTCACCAATTTTCACTTCAACCTCACACATGTTGATCACCTTGAACCTTTCCTGGTAAACACTGGTGACATTGTCCCATCTGACATATTCTCATTCTTACATTCTGAAGCACCTTCCATTGACACTTAAACATTTGTTTCTTACATTTTCTTATGAGCAAGGAGGCCTTTCAGCCCATCATGTCTGCCAAATCTTAGAGTTATCCAGCCATTCTCATTTCTCCATTAATATACAAGTAATTGGCCAGCTGGTGGCACAGTAGCATCAGCGCTGGACTTCTGGGCAAGAGGTCCCAAGTTCGAATCAGGCCGGCTCCCTTGCACATCGTAAAAAAATACCTGGCGAGGGATGGGGTCTGCCAGGTTTCAGATGCCCAAGACACACCGTACGATGAGCAATCAGACATGCTTTATTGATCCCGAGGAAAATTGGGTTTCGTTACAGTTGCACCAACCAAGAATAGAGTTGAAATATAGCAAAATAAAACCAGAAATAATTAAATAATAATAAGTAAATTATTCCAAGCGGAAATAAGTCCAGGACCAGCCTATTGGCTCAGGGTGTCTGACACTCTGAGCGAGGAGTTGTAAAGTTTGATGGCCACAGGTAGGAATGACTTCCTATGATGCTCAGTGTTGCATCTCGGTGGAATGAGTCTCTGGCTGAATGTACTCCTGTGCCTAACCAGTACATTATGGAGTTGATGGGAGACATTGTCCAAGATGGCATGCAACTTGGACAGCATCCTCTTTTCAGACACCACCGTCAGAGAGTTCAGTTCCACCCCCACAACATCACTGGCCTTGCGAATGGGTTCAGCATCGTCCAGCAGATGTTAAAGGACCTCAGTCTCCTCAGAAATAAAGACATAGAAACATTGAAAATGGGTGCTGGAGTAGGCCCTTCGGCCCTTCGAGCCTGCACCGCCATTCAGTATGATCATGGCTGATCATCCAACTCAGAACCCTGTACCTGCTTTCTCCCCATACCCCCTGATCCCTTTAGCCACAAGGGCCATATCTAACTTCCTCTTAAATATAGCCAATGAACCGGCCTCAACTGTTTCCTGTGGCAGAGAATTCCACAGATTCACCACTCTCTGTGTGAAGAAGTTTTTCCTCTTCTCAGTCCTAAAAGGCTTCCCCTTTATCCTTAAACTGTGACCCCTCGTTCTGGACTTCCCCAACATCGGAAACAATCTTTCTGCATCTAGCCTGTCCAATCCCTTTAGAATTTTATACATTTCAATAAGATCCCCCCTCAATCTTCTAAATTCCATTGAGTATAAGCCTAGTCGATCCAGTCTTTCTTCATATGAAAGTCCTGCCATCCCAGGAATCAATCTGGTGAACCTTCTCTGTACTCCCTCTATGGCAAGAATGTCTTTCCTCAGATTAGGGGACCAAAACTGCACACAATATTCTAGGTGTGGTCTCACCAAGGCCTTGTACAACTGCAGTAGAACCTCCCTGCTCCTGTACTCAAATCCTTTTGCTATGAATGCCAACATACCATTTGCCTTTTTCACCACCTACTGTACCTGCATGCCCACCTTCAATGACTGGTGTACAATGACACCCAGGTCTCGTTGCATCTCCCCTTTTCCTAATCGGCCACCGTTCAGATAATAATCTGTTTTCCTGTTCTTGCAACCAAAGTGGATAACCTCACATTTATCCACATTAAATTGCATCTGCCATGAATTTGCCCACTCACCTAACCTATCCAAGTCACCCTGCATCCTCTGAGCATCCTCCTCACAGCTAACACCGCTGCCCAGCTTCGTGTCATCCGCAAACTTGGAGATGCTGCATTTAATTCCCTCATCTAAATCATTAATATATATTGTAAACAACTGGGGTCCCAGCACTGAGCCTTGCGGTACCCCACTAGTCACTGCCTGCCATTCTGAAAAGGTCCTGTTTATTCCCACTCTTTGCTTCCTGTCTGCCAACCAATTCTCTATCCACATCAATACTATACCCCCAATACCATGTGCTTTAAGTTTGCACACTAATCTCCTGTGTGGGACCTTGTCAAAAGCCTTTTGAAAATCTAAATATACCACATCCACTGGCTCTCCCCTATCCACTCTACTAGTTACATCTTCAAAAAAGACGGCTCTGACCCTTCTTGTAGACAGCCTCAGTGTTCTTTGAGCAGTTCAGTTTCTTGTCAATTTGTATCCCCAGGTACTTGTAATCCTCCACCATGTCCACACTGACCCTTTGGATGAAAACAGGGGTCAACAGTGCCTTAGCCCTCCTCAGGTCCATCACCAGCTCCTTAGTCTTTTTCACATTAAGCTGCAGATGATTCTGCTCGCACCAAGTGACAAAGTTTCCCACTGTTGCCCTGTACTCTGCCTCATCTCCCTTGCTGATGCATCCAACTATGGCAGAGTCATCAGAAAACTTCTGAAGATGGCAAGACTCTGTGTTGTAGTTGAAGTCCGAGGTGTAGATGGTGAAGAGAAAGGGAGACAGGACAGTCCCCTGTGGAGCCCCAGTACTGCTGACCACTCTGTCTGACTCACAGTGTTGCAAGCGCATGTTCTGTGGTCTGCCAGTCAGGTAATCAATAATCCATGACACCAGGGAAGCATCCACCTGCATCACTGTCAGCATCTCACCCAGTAGAGCAGGGCGGATGGTGTTGAACGCACTGGAGAAGTCAAAAAACATGACCCTCACAGTGCTTGCCGGCTAGTCCAGGTGGGCGTAGACACGGTTCAGCAGGTAGACGATCCTCAACTCCTATTCAGGGCTGGTAGGTGAACTGGAGGGGATCTAAGTGTGGCCTAACCATTGGCCAGAGCTGCTCCAATCACCAAAAAGATCGATGCAAAAAGCTTGTCATGACGGTGCCCTGACGACTCTTCCAGGAGTTAAGGGCGCGCGCACACACACACACACACACACACACACACACACACACACACACACACACACACACACACACACACACACACACACACACACACACACACACACACACACGTAATGCATTCTTTCTCATACAACCATAAACTCTCTCAAATTCTACCAACATACACTCAGGTTAACTCACAGTGACCAATTAACCCATCATCCTCCATGAACTTGGGATGCAGGAACTCCTAGGTGAAATTAATGGGGTCACAGGGAGAATGTGCAAACTCCACACAGAGTTTGTCTGCAGGTCAGCTTCAAACTCAGGGCTCTGGTGCTGTGCTATACCACTGTGCCATTCAGAAATGCAGAAAAGTTCAGTATAATTCTGAACAGTCTATACAATCCATCCAGGATCACCACCTTCTCTGCTCAGTTCGTGAGCTTGCTGCTATGGATATTTTCCTCCCAGTAGACATTGCACTGCTTGATTGCCAGAGTTTGCCTCTATCTTGTTTTGCTCTCAAGCAGACTGCTGACAAATGTCCCTTGATACCACAGTTGTGGCAAACAAATTGTGTTTGCAGTCACAGCTCACTGTCGCAAACTGCCAGTGATAATACCAGCCTTACAGCTGGTGTCTGCCTTTAGCCAAAGATGTAGAAGACCTTAACCTCACCTACACTGCAGGCCTTTATTGGAAGATGTTCTTTCATTGACTGGTGTCTCTATTATCCAGACAATAATAAATGCCTGCTTGAAATTCAGTCTCTTCTCACTGAGCAAAAGTCAAAGTAAAGCAAATTTATTATTAAAGCACGTACACATCAACATATACAACCCCAAGATTTGTTTTCTTGCAGGTATTTACAGGAAAATAAAGCAATACAATAGAATGTATGAAAAACTATGCATAAACAAGGACTGACAAACAAGCAATGAGATAAAGAAGATAGACTGTGCAAATAAATAAGTAATCCTGTACTGAGAACGTGAGTTGTAAAGTCCTTGACGGTGAGTCTCTAAGCCATGTGGGTACGTGGTCAGCAGCAAGTTTTACATCTGTAAAAAAAAACTAGAGAGTGTTGTTCTGTCGGTTGTGGAATCAGTTCAGCGTTGAGGTGAATGAAGTTATCCACACCGGTTCAGGAGCCTGATGTGTGGAATCAGTTCAGCGTTGAGGTGAATGAAGTTATCCACACCGGTTCAGGAGCCTGATGTGTGGAATCAGTTCAGCGTTGAGGTGAATGAACTTATCCACACCGGTTCAGGAGCCTGATGTGTGGAATCAGTTCAGTGTTGAGGTGAATGAAGTTATCCACACCGGTTCAGGAGCCTGATGTGTGGAATCAGTTCAGTGTTGAGGTGAATGAAGTTATCCACACCGGTTCAGGAGCCTGATGTGTGGAATCAGTTCAGCGTTGAGGTGAATGAACTTATCCACACCGGTTCAGGAGCCTGATGTGCGGAATCAGTTCAGCGTTGAGGTGAATGAAGTTATCCACACCGGTTCAGGAGCCTGATGTGTGGAATCAGTCCAGTGTTGAGGTGAATGAAGTTATCCACACCGGTTCAGGAGCCTGATGTGTGGAATCTGTTCAGTGTTGGGGTGAGTGAAGTTATCCACACCGGTTCAGGAGCCTGATGTGTGGAATCTGTTCAGCGTTGAGGTGAATGAAGTTATCCACACCGGTTCAGGAGCCTGATGTGTGGAATCAGTTCAGCGTTGAGGTGAATGAAGTTATCCACACCGGTTCAGGAGCCTGATGTGTGGAATCAGTTCCCGGTTCAGGAGCCTGATGTGTGGAATCAGTTCAGCGTTGAGGTGAATGAACTTATCCACACCGGTTCAGGAGCCTGATGTGTGGAATCAGTTCAGCGTTGGGGTGAGTGAAGTTATCCACACCGGTTCAGGAGCCTGATGTGTGGAATCAGTTCAGTGTTGAGGTGAATGAAGTTATCCACACCGGTTCAGGAGCCTGATGTGTGGAATCAGTCCAGTGTTGAGGTGAATGAAGTTATCCACACCGGTTCAGGAGCCTGATGTGTGGAATCAGTTCAGCGTTGAGGTGAATGAAGTTATCCACACCGGTTCAGGATCCTGATGTGCGGAATCAGTTCAGCGTTGAGGTGAATGAACTTATCCACACCGGTTCAGGAGCCTGATGTGTGGAATCTGTTCAGTGTTGAGGTGAATGAAGTTATCCACACCGGTTCAGGAGCCTGATGTGTGGAATCAGTTCAGCGTTGAGGTGAATGAAGTTATCCACACCGGTTCAGGAGCCTGATGTGTGGAATCAGTTCAGTGTTGAGGTGAATGAAGTTATCCACACCGGTTCAGGAACCTGATGTGTGGAATCAGTTCAGCGTTGAGGTGAATGAAGTTATCCACACCGGTTCAGGAGCCTGATGGTTGTAGGGTAATAGCTGTTCCCAAACCTCATGGTGTGGTAACCAAGACTTTTGCATCCCCTGACTGAAGGTAGCAGTGAGAGGAGAGTATGGCCCGGATGGTGGGGTCCTTGATGGATGCTGCTTTCCTGTAGACGTGCTCCATAGTGGGGGAGGGCTTTGCCTGTGATGGACTGGACTGTTTCTTTATTAACACACACATCATGAATTCCACAAACTGGTGATCCCATTGTTCAACAGTTCATGTCAAACCTGCCTCAGAGACTGCAATAGCTTCAACAGGATACTGGTTCCAACTGCTAGACTGAAACCAGGGAGAACTAGAGAGACACTCACACTGTTCAGCCAGTTTAAACAACATATCAAATGCCTTGTCTCCCGGCATGAAGATGATAGCAGTTCTGATAAGCATTTATTTTACTACCTCTGTGCAAGCAAAATGGGCTTCTTCTCCCCTCTGCATTGTCATTTGCAGAGAAGTGTGTTCCATTCTTTCTACATATTCAATCAATTGCTATTGACATGACCTAAAGTAATGACTGGTCATTCCTAGTTGTACAATCCCATGATACATAAAGTCATCAGAAGCAGAGGTAGACTATCCAGCCTCTCAAATCTACATGCTATTCAATAATATCATAGCTGTTACTTCAACTCAGTGCCATTTTCTGCATAAGACTACAATACCATAAAACTGTGTGGTTTGGAGCCGCCATCAAGCAGGATAGAACCAGACTACAGCGCACAGTGAGGACTGCCGAGCGCATCATTGGAGCCTCCCTGCCCTCTATTGTGGACCTGTACTCTTCCAGGTTGAAGAAGAGGGTGGGGAACATCATAAAGGACTCCTTCCATCCTGCGCACGAACTGTTTGAACTGCTTCCGTCTGGTAGGCGCTTCAGATCCCTCCAGACTAAGACTAATAGGCACTGGAGAAGTTTTTTCCCTGCTGCGGTCACTTTGCTGAACAGTTAACTGCCGATTAACTGTCGGCTAACTGTTACTTGGATTGCACTACTTGTATGTATAATCTATATTTTCATTTATATTTATCATCTGTTATGAGCAGAAAGACAACATCTGCCGGAAGTAAATTCCTTGTATGTGCACAGGTACTTGGCGATTAAAGTCTGATTCTGATTCTGAACATAGGAGCAGAATTAGGGCATTCAGCCCATTGAGTCTGCCCATTCCATCATGGCAGAATTAGCAAGAATGACGAGTCAGCATACAGAGAGGAGGTGCAGCAGCTAATGGACCGGTGCAGAGCCAACAACTTGTCTCTGAATGTGAGCAAAACAAAAGAGATGGTTGTTGACTTCAGGAGAGCACGGAGCGACCACTCTACGCTGAACATTGATGGCTCCTCCATTGAGATAGTTAAGAGCACCACATTTCTTGATGTTCACCCGGCGGAGAATCTCACCTGGTCCCTCAACACCAGCTCCATAGCAAAGAAAGCCCTGCAGCGTCCCTAATTTCTGCGAAGGCTGAGGAAAGTCCATCTCCCAAACCCCATCCTCATCACATTCTACAGCGGATGTATTGAGAGCATCCTGAGCAGCTGCATCACTGCCTGGTTCGAAAATTGCACCATCTCGGGTTGCAAGACCCTGCAGCAGATAGTGAGGTCAGCTGAGAAGATCATCAGGGTCTCTCTTCCCACCATTACAGACATTTACACCACACACTGCAACCCCAAAGCGAACAGCACCCCACGCTGTTAAGGACCCCACGCACCCCCCCATACAAACTCTTCTCCCTCCTGCCAACTGGCAAAAGGTACCAAAGCAATTGGGCTCTCACGACCAGACTATGCAACAGTTTCTTCCCCCAAGCCATCAGACTCCTCAATACTCAGAGCCTAGACTGACATCTACATCATTTATTATTATATTGTAATTTGTCCTCCAATGTGCCTATTGTCTTGTTTATTAATTATTGTACTGCCCTGCACTGTTTTGTGCAGGTCTATAGTCTAGTGCAGTTTTTATGTTGTTTTACGTAGTCTAGTGTAGCCTTGTGCTGTCTCACATAGTCCAGTATAATTTTGTGTTGTTTCATGTAGCACCAGGGTCCTGGAGGAACGTTGTTTCATTTTTACTGTGTACTGTACCAGCAGATTATGGTCAAAATGACAATATAATTGACTTGACTTGATTATCTCTCTCAACCTCATTTTCCTGTCTTCTCATAATCTTTGATTCCCCTGACTAATCAAGAACCTATCAACCTCCACTTTAAATATACCCAGTGACTTGGCCTCCACAGCCACCTGTTCACCACCCTCATCTCTTGATATCCCAGGATGTGGGGATATTCATGATCCGCATATCCTGATTCCTTTGAAACCTCAAATGACAGAACGAAGAGAGCCTAGGCAACAATCTTTCCCTTGATGTCGGCAAAACAGAGGAGCTGGCCACTAACTTCAGGAACACACACAAAATGCTGGTGGAACACAGCAGGCCAGGCAGCATCTATAGGGAGAAGCGCTGTCGATGTTTCGGGCCAAGACCCTTCGTCAGGACTAACTGAAAGGAAAGATAGTAAGAGATTTGAAAGTAGTGGGGGGAGGGGGAAATGCGAAATGATAGGAGAAGACTGGAGGGGATGGGATGAAGCTAAGAGCTGGAAAGGTGATTGGCAAAAGTGATACAGAGCTGGAGAAGGGAAAGGATCATGGGACAGGAGGCCTCGGGAGAAAGAAAGGGGGAGGGGGGAAGCACCAGAGGGAGATGGAGAACAGGCAGAGTGATGGGCAGAGAGAGAAAAAAAACAAACAAGTCAGAGAAGTCAATGTTCATGCCGTCAGGTTGGAGGCGACCCAGCCGGTATATAAGGTGTTGTTCCTCCAACCTGAATGTGGCTTCATCTTGACAGTAGAGGAGACATTTTCAGGAAGTGGGGTGGAGTACATGCTCCAGTCTGAGGTGAAAATGGTTGAAGATGACAGAGAGCTTCAAATACCTAGGTGTAAGTATCACTAATACCTTGACCTGGTACAGCCATGCAGACTCTATGACCAAGAAAGTTAACTAGCACCTTTACCTCCTGAGAAGGCTAAGGAAGTTCAGCTTGTCCATGATGACCATCACCAATTTTCACAGATGTACCCTAGAAAGCACCTAACTCAAATGCCTGATTGATATGGCTAATGCTCTACCCAAGACAGCAAGAAATTGTAGACAGTCAGAAATACAGACCAGATCAGTCTACACTTCCTGCTGCCTCACTAATACTTTCTTAATGATCTGCACTTATTTGCAAGAACAGCATTTATTTCCCATTTCTAATTGGCATTGACCAGCTAATGTATTTCTGGGGAAAGTGTTTCCACAATGCTGTTGCTGAATTGTGTTTGGGGGGGGGGGGGGGGGCTGTAGAGTGTTTCAGGATTTACAATGTTGGAATGAAGAATACATTCTATAATACAATGGCTTCAGTCTGACAGATGGAATCAATATCCCGTTGAAGCTATTGCAGTTTCTGAAGTAGGTTTGAGGCAAACTGTTGAACAATGGGAACATAGGCAAAGCCCTCCCCCACAATGGAGCACATCTACAGGAAAGCAGCATCCATCAAGGACCCCACCATCCGGGCCATTCTCTCCTCTCACTGCTACCTTCAGTCAGGGGGTGCAAAAGTCTTGGTTACCACACCATGAGGTTCAGGAACAGCTATTACCCTACAACCATCAGGATCCTGAACCGGTGTGGATAACTTCATTCACCTCAACGCTGAACTGATTCCACACATCAGGCTCCTGAACCGGTGTGGATAACTTCATTCACCTCAACGCTGAACTGATTCCACACATCAGGCTCCTGAACCGGTGTGGATAAGTTCATTCACCTCAACGCTGAACTGATTCCACAACCGACAGAACAACACTCTCTAGTTTTTTTTTACAGATGTGTGGACCAACCGTTGCTCTGAGCAGGAAATTTTTACACAACCTGAAAACTGCTCTACAACTCACGCTCTTAGTATTATTTCAATCCAATGCACATATTTCCTTCTAATAATGATGGAAGCCCTCCAGCCTATCGAATCTATCACAGAGCAATTCCATCCACTCATTTATTTTCTCTGTATTCTGATGTCCCCACATTCCCATCAACTCCCTCCAGATTCTATCCCTCACCTACACACTAAGGGCAATTTACAGTGACCAATTAACCTATGGACCCTCACATCTTTGGGATGTCGGAGGAAACCTGGGTTCCTGGGGGAAACCCACATGGTGACAGAGCTGTGTCCTCCGCACAGACAGTCCCAGACGTCAGGATCGAACCTGGGTCTCTGTTGCTGTGAGGGCAGCTATCCCACTGTGCTACCCAGTCATTTGGAATGGCAAAGAGTTAAATGGCAAAAGGAATCACGGAGCTGGAGAAATGTGCAACTTTGATGATTCTTAAACCATGCATTGCAGGAGAGAGTTATGTGTGGTTTAAATAATAAATGGGTGCACAAGGAGCCCTACATTTGGCCTAGCTTGCAAAATTACAACCTTGGTGAAAATGGCAGCAAAAAAATGCCAGAGTGAGGTGATGAATTTGTTCCAGGAGTGGAGAACAGAACCAGCCACGAAGGGGAGACATGAGTCAACGGTGAGTTGTGTTAGAATGTAAGATATAACCTCAACACCAGAGACACAAAGATGGCTCAGAAAGTCCACATATCTGAGAAAGCTAGGAAACAGCCTGACCTGTGCAGATGTGAAATATCCTTTCAACAATGGAAAACAATGTAGTATGTAAACAGGTCAGTTGGGTGTGATGCCATAGCAATGTTGGAAATAAGGAAACTAAAGCAGAAGTTGTCATTCATTCCTTTGATCTGACCCACCATTCAACATGATCATGGCTGATCTCCCAGTTCTGTTCTCCAGTTAACATGAGCCTAATTAACCCAATCTCTCCTAATATATCAGCTCAGCCACCCTGGGAGTTTGATAAACCTTTCTTGCACTTTCTTAAGCACATAAGCATAATTTAGTAGCTAGTTTAGTCTCTAATAAAAAAGTAAAACCATGGTTTGAATCTCCAGGTGTATCCTTATCATTCCTATTGATGGTAAATATCAGCTGAGGTGAGGTAGAAATTCTTCTCTCAGAGGGTTGAGATTCTTTGGAACTCCCTGCCACAAAGAAGTGTAGAGTACTTGCCCTCTGTGTTTGAGAGAAATGGATTAAGGGAATTAAGGGTTCTAGAGAAAGAGCAGTAAATTGAGCTTGAAGAGAGTTGAAGCAGCAATTCTTACTGAATGGTGGAGCAGGCACGAGGTGCTGAATGGCAGAACCCTGTTCGAACTTCTTATGGTCTTTCTGTTTTGGTCCTATCTATTGTAATTATACCTGACTCGACAGTTTATTCTGCTAACTCATTCCCATTACCCTTTCACCTTAAACCCATATCCCCTAGCTTTAGACTCCCCCATCCTGGGGAAAAAGATTGTGATTATGAAAAAAAAGAAAAGAAAATGCTGTAAATACTAACTGACTACGTTTCTTCAAAAACCTGCTGAGTATCTCCAGTTGAACATTTCTAGTTATTTGAATCGGTAAAACAATTGTAATATAACAGTACATTTCAGATAATTTCGACAATAAAAATGAGCGCTTTTTTTTGCTTCATTGAATACAAAACGCGAACCACGAGATGCATTTCCCAACCACCGTGAAGTGGGGTGTCACGTGATTTCGATATCCGGGTCCTGTCATTGGTCATTCTCCAACATGGCGGCTTCAGGTAAGAGGTTGGGAGCGCGGAGTGGGGCGGGAGAAAAGAAACAAATCGGGCGCGGTTTCTGTTGGTGTGAGCCGGGTTTTGTGGGAACAGGGTTGATGAATTCCGGGGGGATGATGCGATGGACGTGTGGCTGGCTGGCCAGTCGGCCATTCAGGCGACGGCTGCGAGTAGTGGGAAAGGGAACGAACAAGCGTGCGGGCGGGAGGGAGGCGTGCGGTGAGCCGGCGCGCCGAGGCGGCCTTCCCCACTCACTGAACATGCTGCGTCCCGTCCAGCTGGAGGGAGGGGGGGGGGCAGGCGCGGCATGGGGCGACCACGAGAGAAACTTCACATTTCTAGCAGTACTTCCAACTCCTGAACCAGCATTTCGGCCTGCATTCGTCACGTTGTACGTGGCGTATGCCAGAACTTTTGCCAATAGCAGTGGCGTTATACTGACATCAGACAACGTCGCATATCGTAAAAACGTAAATTCTTGGAGATCTGCTCGTTCTGCGATTAGGCAACTCGAAATTACACCTGTAGCTTACGAGCTTGAAATGGATCATTTGTTATGTGATGTAAATCTAACCCATGTTTATGGTCATCATCTTCATCCTCCGATCTTGATTGGTTTCTCTACTACTATTGCCTCACACGTAGCAAGGTCATCTCTCTGATCAGTTTGTCCTCTGTTGTAATAATTATGCATATCCAAATTGATGATCCCAGTATAATTCCTTTTCTTTCTCTTTTTTCTCCCCCCCCCATATGATTGCAATACGACAGCAATAAATGTTGTAAAGGAAATGGGCTTGAATATATGTGGAATATTACATTAAGCACAATTTAAATACCTTTTTTTTGTTCCCTTGACTTTTGAAAGCTTTAACAAGTTATCTAATTAAGTTGCTTTAAAGTTGAAGGAGATTTGTACAAAGATGCTTTGAAACTTTCTGCAGACAGGGTAACCATGAACAAAAGTATATTATGTTAAAGTTTTCCTCCAAGGGAGGTAATCTATAAGTCTTTATTCTAGAAGTCAGGCTTGTCCCTTAAAAGCTTTTTGATGCTATAATTGGAGTTCTCATGGCTGTCTTGTAGGTTTGTATTTGTATGAAGAGATAAGGAGCTGATCAGGTAAATTGAGTTGAGATGCAGATCAACCTTGATTTAATTAAATGAGGGAGCAGGTTATTGATCCTTTATACAACCTGAGATTGGTCAGCCTTCCCCTACCACTTCACTTCAAGATTCAACAATCTCTCTGGCATTCTTTTCTATTGCTTGCCTGTCTTAATAAAGCTAAGCATTCATGTCTCTTTTTCTTTTTGCTGCCTTTTGCTCTGTAAGCTCATATTTGTGAGGTTCATGGTTCACGTTCTGCTCATTGGGTATTTTTAATAAACTGTTGACCACCCAACTCTTTAGTTTCTCTGCTCTTTTTTTAAATAGGTTTTTTTCCTCTTGCTACATCACCCCCCCCCCCCCCAAGCTGCCATCATCGTGCCACTCCTAGGAAGTAAGCATCTGAAGTCATTCTCTCCTTGCAACCTAACTTCACTTCTCAAAAAGTCTCAAATTTTCACCTTGCACTTCTGTGTATTTGAATCTTTTCTGTTGGAGTTTTCCCCATGCCACTACACTGAATGGCCTTGTACAAAGTCACATGTTACATCACAAATATCATCTTTGTGATCAAGCCCTCTGTGGTCCAGGCAGTTCTTGTCTGCTTCCATAGTCACTTCATATTTAAAAAAGAGTATGACATTATCTTGTGTGGGTCGTGACTAAACAATTGGTTGAATGTGAACTGGTCAAAGCTGGTATGGGTTTGAAAGGGAAATTCAAGTCCAACAAATTAAATTAAGATTTTAATTATTGTATTAGATCAGGCCATGTTATTTATCCAGCAAAGGACTTGGTGGCACAAAATGCATGGAACTGGAGGCAACATCAATTTGGGCAAGGAAACATTTATGTGATAATGGACAGAGAAGAGGGATGATAGTCGTACATTCCAGTTGATAGGATGTGACTAATGCTTCAACTTTTCACTAGTTTATATGTATATAAAGGAATAAAAAGCTGTGTAAATCGAAATTTTCTAACAATAATTAGGTGGCCAAATTTGAATCAATGAAGGATGCTTTGAAAGCTTTGAATGCTATCACCTCTTACTAAGATAAATCCAGCAAAGCAATGTTTTAATCTTCAAAACATCGAGGAACCATCACAAACTCCCACAGCCCCACCGCAATGATCTTGTGATTTCAGTCTCTGAAGCAAATGTGCTAGTGGCCTTCAGGAGGGTGAATCCATGTAAAGTATCCAGCCCAGCTGGGTTAGCTGGCCAAGTACTAAAAACCTGTGCTGACCAACTGACTAGAGTGTTAACTGAGATCGTTAACCTCTTGTTTTGGCAGTGTGTGGTATCCACCTGCTTCAAGCAGATTTGACTTAACCTGGTGCCCAAGGAAAACATGACCTGTCTCAATGACTATCGCCCAGTAACACTTACATCCACAGTGATGAAGTGTTTTGAGAGGTTGGTGATGAAACATATCAACTTCTGCCTGAGAAGTGACTTGAATCCGCTCCAATTTGCCTACTGGAGTAACAGGTCCACAGCAAATGTCATTTCATTGGTTCTTCATTCAACCTTAGAACATCTGGACAGCAACAGTGCATACATCAGGATGCTCTTTATCAAATACAGCTCAGCATTCAATATCATCATCTCAGAACTAATCAATAAGCTCTTAAGAGCTTGGCCTCGATACTTCCTTGTGCAATTGGATCCTGCATTTCCTCACTCGCAGACCCCAGTCATTTTGGATTAACAACAACATCTGCACGATCTCCATCAGCACAGGTGCACCACAAGTCCCCTGCCCTACTTTACATTTATGACTGTGGCTAAGAACAGCTCCGTTGTTATATTCAAGTTTACTGGAGCCACTGTTGTAGGCTGAATCAAAAGGTGGTGATGAATCAGTATATACGAGGGAGATTAAAAATCTAGCTATTTGGGGTGTCAGAACAACTACTACTTACTCAGTGTCAACAAGGCCAAGGAGCTGACTTCAGGAGAAGGAAAGCAAGGGTCCATGAGCTAGTCCTCTTCGGAGGTTCAGAGGTGGAGAGGGTCAGCAGCTTTAACTTCCTTGGTGTTATTTTGAAGGACCTGTCCTAGCCCCAGCCCATTAAGTGCAATAACGAAAGCACGACAGTGCATCCCTACTTGGGAGTTTGCAAAGATTTGGTATGACATCTAAAACTTTGCCAAACTCCTAAAAGTATGTAGTAGAGTGGGTATAGAAACACCAATGTCCTTGAAAGGGAAATCCTGCAAAAGCTAGTGGATACGGCCCAGTCCATCATGGTAAAGCCCTCCCAACCATTGAGCACATCTACGTGAAACGCTGTTGCAGGAAAACACCATCAGGGACCCCTCATCACCCAGGACAGGGGTCGGCAACGTTTACCACTGAAAGAGCCAATATGAACCCATTTCCCACAGAAAAGAAAACACTGGGAGCCACAAAACCCGTTTGACATTTAAAATGAAATAACACTGCATACAACGTTTTTTTTTGCCTTTATGCTATGTATAAACAAACTATAATGTGTTGCATTTATGAAATTGATGAACTCCTGCAGAGAAAACGAAATTACATTTCTGCATGCAACAAAAACATTTTGAACTCCGAAAAAAAGACATTGGGTTGAAGGTTACTCCATTGTTAGCCTACCTTGGATCGAAGAATTAAAAGAAAGCGCGCACTGGCGGGTGTCAGGCATTGGCAGTGGTGATGTATATTAATAGCGATTAAAAAAACACATTGTAGCGGTGTAGCGCAGAGGAATGTTGAAGAAAGCCGAACACAAATCAATCACTGAAAAGTAACTTGCTTCTGGTGGAACATTAGTCAAAAGTGTGTGTGGGTTGGGGACTACCGCTGACCAGTCCTCTACCACATCATTTACCGCTCACAAATCATGCACCAATCTCCACTTAAATTTATCTGTTTTTAAAACCGGCAGCAAAGGGGTATTGCATGGACTGTTTGTTCTTTTAAAATAAAGACACTGCAGTCAAAGGTAACTTTATTCGAACTAAACAGCCTTGCTTTAAAGCCTCCCTCAACCCGTCCCCGTGGGTGCGGATGCTCCAAAAGACACGTACTCACAAACCCCCGTAGGCTATCTCCCTTAGCCGGAACGGTGGCTAATTGTGAGCCAGTTCGGATGTGCCAGGAAGTGGGGTCTCCACAACGTTTTTAGATTGTACAAGATCACCATAATCTTCAAATTTTGAATTACATTTCAAAAACTAACAAACCACGGGGAGCCGCAGCACAGAGATGAAAGAGCCGCGGGTTGCCGACCCCTGACCTAGGATATGCTCTCCTCTTACTGCTGCTATCAAGAGGAAGGTAAAGGAGCCTCAGGACTCATACCACCAGGTTCAGGAACAGTTGTTACCCCTCAGCTATGAGGCCCTTGAACCAAAGGGGATAACCACTCAACTTCACCTGCTCCATCATTGAAATGTTCCCACAACCCATGGACTCACTTTCAATGACTCTATCTCATGTTTTTGATATTTATTGCTTATTTATTTATTACTGTTTCTTCTTTTTGTACTTGCACAGTTTGTTCTCTTCTGCACTCTGGTTGAGCACCCAAGTTTGGCAGTGTTTCATTGATTCTGTTGTGGTTATTCTATAGATTTATTGAGTATGCTCGCAAGACAGTGAATCTCTGGGTTGTATATGGTGACATAAATGTACTTTGATAATAAAATTTGCTTTGAACTTTGACACTAAATTGTGCTGAGAATGGTTGCATAAGGATGAAATAGTGACAATGCAGAATCACACAGATAAAATTGAAGCTAGAAGCATTAAATCAGCATGGGACCCATAGGTTCTTGTATTCCTTAAATGGAGAAGCTTAATACTGGTCCACTTAAGCTGTGCAAGGTGATTTAAACAATTTGGTAGGCCCAGTAAAACTCACTTAACCCACCATGCTCAGGAATTCAGTCCTAGAGGAGCACATCTTCAGACTTTTTTTGTCTGTCCCTTGCCTACTCCATCCCTTAATTAATGATCTAAACAGATTTAATTTACTTTGTTTATATGGTGTTTCCAGTGAACCTGATAGGTCTCAAAGCAGCACAGGATACAAAACCGGGTAAGTTTCAAGGGAGGGTGGTAACCAAGGTCCAATGTGTGCAAGGGGGAATGGAAATTGCACCAGGGCCAAGTGAGGCCTAACCATCAGAATTTCCAAATGATTCGTTAGTATGTTGTTGGTGTTTTATTGTAGATGGAAGCTTTCCTGTGACAGTAGTGTCCAGAACACTGGCTCTGAAAACATGCCAGTGGGAAAACTTTGGACACTAGACTTGCATCTGCTCTTTCATGAAGCAAATCTGGTTCAAATTCTGCAGTATCATTTGTCTTCACTGTTCTATTAGCTCATCTGAAGGCTTCAACCATGCCTTTTTTACTTCCAGATTCTATTATTCCAATGTTTTTATTAGCTTTCATTCTATGCCCTCTACAAATTTGAAGAGAGCAGAAACACTGCAGTTCAAATCATGTATTTGCCCTCAATCTTGTTCTTGCTCACCTATCTTGGCTCCCAGCGTACAATGTCTTTATTTTAAGTGTCATACTTGGGTCCAAATTCTTATTTCCCCACCCTTTCAGTTCTCCCAACCTTGGTTTTTAGATTCAAAAGAGCAAGTTGCAAATGACCAAGAATTTTCAGTGGAAATTGCTTAGAATTATAGCTTAAACATACAGAAGTTTTCAATTTTAATATCAACATATGTGTGTTTATGATACTTGCCTTTTTTATTGTGCCATCATGTTCTGTTTGAAATAAGAAATGTTTGATTTATGCCCATTACCAACACTTTGAGCGGGTGGGGAGAATGAACTGATGAGCATTCTGAAAAATTGTTAAATAGGTTTTACCCTTGTGATTATTCTGATGTTTACCAGTCTCAAAGACTGCAGGGGCCCAAAGTCAGACTTGCTGAATCCATCTTTGTTGTTATTAACTTTTATCTATGGGTTCAGAGAATGTGGGTAGTTAAATTATAACAGTATCATATTTGAACAAGCAGCTTCTTTGTGTCCTTTCAGTTTATGGCCTGTTTTAAATGCTCACTTGAGTTCTTCATGGCATGCTGGGATAGAAATTATTGGCAGCGCAATAGTCCATGGCCAGGTTAGAATGGCCTGGAGAATTGAATTGACAGGCAGTAGGAAGCTTGTGCTCAGCCCTGTTGACTGAAGGTGTGTGCTCCACAAAGCAGTCTCCCATCTGTTTTGCACTGTGGTCACAATGTCTATGGCTAACCCTGTTGGTATGGGTATGTTACTTAAATTTAAAACTACTAATATTGGAGTTAATCTAGGAGCAGTCATTTTGTGAGTCATGTCAAAAATGTGTCACATACAGTGGGGATCTGCAGTGAAATGAGTGATAACGGACCACTGCATTAGAACTCATTGACAATAGATTAGGGAAATTTTGTATAATGTCTGTCCCCAATATATCTGTAGTTAAGACTTTTTAATGCTGTTTGTATATAACATTTTAAGTTGTTAATTCAGTATAATGAACATAATGGCGGGGTTGAGTTTGAGTGCAACTCTTAGCCAGACTATGCATGAACATTGTTTTTAGCATCTGCAAAGCAGTAAGCCTTGCTTTAAAGTTCCACAGATTTCTTGTACTAAACTTGAATGTGAGTTAAACCTGAGTACAAGCTCAAAAGTAAGATTGTTCCAGCAGTCCATTGGAATGAAATTATAATTTCCTGTTTGTTATGAATGTTACTGCAGCTGGTGACCCTTTCCAAAAGGGCAATGGCAGCAGTGTCTAAATATTTTAAAGCAGAGATGGATTGATACTAGATGTGCAAAAGGGTGAAAAATTGCCACAAGTGGACAAGAATGCAGCCATGATCTTATTAAGTGGTGGCTCTGAGGGACCAAGTGACCAACTCTTAATTCTTAACTATGTGTTAATTTATTAGTGCATTACAAAATTTAAAATGCTAAAAACACATCATTACATCTTTGCCCAGTGTCGGCATTGAAACAGCTCTGATCAGTAAATAATACTGCTTTCTGAATATCACTGGATTAACTTCCTGGAACTTTCCACACCCTTTGTGGTTGACACAACCATCAACATTTACTATTGTACATATTGTAACTCCATTCCCAATTGTTAATTTTTATACATAATTCTGTGCCCATGCCCTCCAAAGTTTGACCTCCAAGTGCATTGATTAAAGTGTGCAAAATTTCCTTGGTTTTGCTGTATTCATTTAAGATTATTTTTAGCATGGGTAGATTCTTTTTTTCTGCTATGTGTTTATTGCATAGTTTTTCAACTATTTTGAAAATTTGGCCTTTGTGACATGCTCCTTTAAAATCCAAACCAATCTGAATGGCTAAAGAGGGTGTCTAGCAGATCACAGAAGCGGATCAATGTATTTTTCTTCCATTTCACCAGTATAGTTGGGGCAGTAAAAATCAGTGTACAATGGTGAATGTTCTATTAGTGAGAATTAATAAAAGCAGCTACTGTTAAGTCCAACTTACGGTTGTAAAAATAAAATGCCTAAACTTCATCAATATTCAGTACTTATTTCTTAATGCTACTTTTTCAGATAGCCATAATTTGAACTGAGGAAGCTTACCTGACTAAACCACAAGCAGCTATATTCAATAAATCTATGCTGATAATTCATTATTAGCATTTTGGTAGCTAGTTGGTTATTCTGTTAAAATTCACGACTTCCAAAAAGTTTGTTATTTTTAACTACTTGAAGAGTATTTGTTTGGTAGTATGTTACAGATAAAATGGTAGATTTTGAATCTGGAATGATGTTAATTTTCTCAGGTAATAAAAGCTCTCCAAAATTCTATATAATAACACTGGTCCAGTTGAATTAGTATCCTAACATTCTCTTTTTTTATATATAAGTGCTTATTCTAGAACAGCAGATCCCAACCTGGATGCTAAGACTCCATGGCATAAAGAAGGTTGGGAATCCCTGTTGTAGAGGAACAGATATGAGGCTTAATATTCATTCTCATAATATAACTCATTTATCTAGTATCTTTTATGATCTCAAGATGTCCCAATGCACTTTCCATCTAATTAAATTCAAAGGATTCAAAGCATGTGTAAGTAATACAACCTTGAGATTTGTCTGCTTACAGGCAGCCACCAAGTAAGAAACCTCCAAGAATGATCAAAGAAAGCGGGGGGGGGGGGGGGGAACCACAAGTCGTGTAAACAATAAAAGCACTAACAATAACAGCATTCCAAACCAAACTGAGTCTGTAGACCTGAATCCTGGAGTAGGCCCATAGCCTCTTTCTCAGTTCATCATGTAATGGGGTGAATCGTTGCAGAACTCACAGGCACGAAGTGTGTAGTAGCCAGAGCAGTCTCTCATCCTCCGTGCCGAGGACAGTGGAGTAAAATGTCATGGAGCAGAACCAGATAGACCCTCTCCTCGGCTCCCAACACCCTGCACTTTCAGTCGATCTGGCCCGGCATTTAAATTGTCCAAATGCTCCGACCTGGGCCCTTTACTGAAGGGCAGTCACTATAGTAATGAGCATGATGTAGCAGACAATTTAAAGACAGCATGTTCCTCCAACAACAAAATAATAACCCCATTTGTTTTGATGCTTATTAAGGGGTAGATATTAGCCAAGCCACTCGGGAAAATTCCGTGCTATTTTGAAATAATGCTGTGGGATCTGTAACATCCACTTAAGCAGGTGTAGAGATTGGCTGAATAAGTCCTCCAAAGTGCAATCCCTTATGATCAGTGCAGCACCAGAAGAGAGCTGCACTGAGTGTCAACTTGGATTTTTGTGTTTTCTGTGGAGGCCTTTTAAGCTAACAACCTAATGACTGGAGTGAGAATATCACTCTAAGCATGAATTACTTTCATTTTGTTCTTTAGTTACTTGATCCAAATAGAGCTTTTTAAGCATTTTCTTCTTTTTATAAGAAGGAAATCTTATTTAATACTCAAGGGAAATTGGAAACTTTAAAAATTGAGAAACTGAAGTAGTAAATTCTATGGAGAAAAATAAACATTTTGACATTAAAGTAAACATGTATGTTTATTGGTTTGTAAGTGTCAAATTTAATGTTTAAAGTTATGGAAGTGATTTTGTGATTGTATAGTATTGATCACAGTTGCAGACTAGTCCCTTGAGCATTTTGTTTTGCAGCAGAACTGGTTTGAATAAGATCTGTTCATTCTTTCACTTCCTGGCTTTTATTTCTAAATGCGAATCATACTCAATCCTGAATCTCCAATCATCTCTTCCTCGCTTTCCAATTATGGCACACTTATGACCTTTCACTTGATGTGAAATTTGCATATAAGCTGGTTAAGCCCAACCTTAATGACTGAAATTAGTTATCAGTCATGATTTCCATTAAAGTTTTATTCTTTCACTTTATCTGTAATTGTTTGCATATTGACATTGAGTTGGACTTGTCTTTTAATGGTCATATCACATTAATATCATTATAAACCATCTAGCAGAAAAACAAAGTATTGTAATCTTTGGAAGAACATACAACATGAGTATGACCTCCTCCCAATTTAGAAGAAAGGCCAAGCCAGTCCGATGACATTTGTTGCCCAAAGCATGTTGCTTTAACAAGTTACAGTGCTTGAAGGAGGGGAAAATGACCATTACAGCTTGCTACAATCAAACATTTCTATGCACTTTAATATGGGAGTGTACCAAAGCAGAGAGCCCTGGGGACTGGTGTATAGTGTGCCAAGTTTTCATTATTGAATCTCTGTGACTTTGGTCTTTTACTTTCATGGTGGCTTTAAACTGAAGTTCCTCCATCTTTAGAAGCCTGGTTTAAACTGATAGTATTGGCAGATGTGCTCTTTTTCTGAGAAATTGGTAGTGGGTGGGGAAGTAATTCTCATTTTCTGTACAATACGAAGAAAGATGCGGTAATTTTCTTATCACAGTTCATGCATGCATTTTCCTGAATTCTATGGCTGCCAACCTCTATCCAATAAGAGTTGCCAGTTGCAAAATTCTTAAATAATTTCCTTGTGTATTGCATAGTTTGCATGTTTAAGTTGTTGTTTGGTTATTTTTCATGTTTTGCATTTTCCAGTGGAGGAGGTTTATTTTGTGTTTTTTTTCCCATTTACCACCTCCTCTGGTTCTGCCTTTGTCTCTGTAGTAATTTGTGGTACATGAGCTCTGCATCAAAGAAATCCTGCCCGATAATGTTGGCAGAGGACAAGGGCACCTTAGTTAGCTGAGTAGCAGCTGTTAAGGATTGAGATTTTATATTTATGTAAACCTGGAGCCATAAAATATGTGCATCCAGTTTTTTTCCTTTGAGGGTAGAAGGTGCAGGGCAGGAGTTGAGGGGGGAATTATCAAAATGTCAGCCAGGTAATATAGGCAAACAATGTTTCCTAGTGCAGTACATTAATGTTGTAAGTTAGTTTTCAAATTTTGTACTTCTTCCATTTTAGGGAAGAAAAAGCAGAAAAAGGGAAAAACCCTTACCTTAACTGACTTTCTGGCAGAAGATGGAGGAGGAGGGAATGCCCCAGTCTACATTCACTCAAAGCCAGTAAGTTGGGCAGATGAGACAGATGACTTGGATAATGAAGGTAAGATCATTTAGCAATTAAGAAATCCTGACTTGTGGCCCATAGTATAAAATACTTGCAACCTGAGGCTTCATCAGTTGATTGTTTGCTGAATACTGTTCTGCAGTCCACAGTACCCCTGGAGCATGCTTCTAACACGGCCTTTCTAAATGTGAGTTCTGTGTTTTTGGGGTTTCATGTTAAATTTTTTTTTTTGCTTTGGAGCTGCAGGTCATTCTTGCAAAATGTTCAAGCTGGCGTTTTTTTTAAAGTCGCGTCCATCTCCAAGTCCACTTTGGCAAGAATTCCGCACCCCTCACTGATGAACCCTTCTGCTGTCTCCAACCCACCACCACCTCTTGGCCACCCTGCTCTGGGTCTTTTCATCTTAAATTGCTGACAAGACAGCAACCATCTCAACTTCAGTACTCCTCTCTCATCCTCTGAATGTACTGCTATCCACACTATCAAACCTGCAGACAAATGGGGTGCTGTTGTAATGTGGCGGACTGACTTCTACCTTGCTGAGGCCAGGTGGCAAATCTCAGACACCACCTTATAGCTACTCCTTGAAGAAAACACCGTTCCAGGCTATCAGAAATCTGTCTCTGACACCATCATGGACCTCGTCTCTCAAATTCCCATCCACTGCCAGCAAATTCATAGTTCACTTATTCCACAGTGCTTACTTCTATTTCCTACCCAAAATCCACAATCCTGACTGTCCAGGTAGACCTATTGTCTCTGCCTGCTCTTGTCCCACTAAACCCGTGTCCTCGTACCTCAACTCCATTCTATCCCCTTTGATTTAGTCCCTTCCCACCTACATTCGAGACACATCTCATGCTCTTGATCTCATTAACTTTCCTTCCATGGCCCTAACCCCCTGATTTTTACCATGGATGTCCAGTCCCTATACACTTCTATTCCCCCATCAAGAAGACTTGAAACTTCCACTTCTTTCTCAATAAACTAACCAACTCTTCTCCCTCCACCACCATGTTCCATCTGGCATAAGTGGTTCTCATGCTCAACAATCTTTCCTTTGGCTCTTCACACTTTCTTCAAACTCAGAGTAGCCAGGTGCACAAGGTATGCTTGCCTCTTTGTTGGCTACTTAGAACAGTCCATGTTCCAAGCCTTCCCTGGTAATACTCCCCAACTCTTCCTCCACTACATTGATGACTGCATTGATGCTGCTTCATGCACCCGTGCTGAGCTCATCAATTTCATTAACTTTGCTTCTAACTTCCACCCTGGACCAATTGAATTTAAGGACATTTCTGACACCTCCCTCCTCTTCCTCAATCTCTTTGTCTCCATCTTTGGAGACAACTGTCAACTAACTCTTTGTAAACCCACTGATTCTCACGGTTATCTTGACTATGCCTTTCTCACCCTGTCTTTGGTAACAAAAAAATCCCTTTTCTCAGTTACTTCGTTTCTATAGCATCTGTTCCCAGGATGTAGCTTCCCTTTCCAGGACATCAGCGATGTCCTCCTCCTTCAAATAACAAGGTTTGGAAGTTGACCTGTCCAAGACCGGAAGAAGCTGCAGAAGATCATGAACGTAGCCCAGCACATCACACAAACCAGTCTTCCATCCTTGAACTCACTTTACACCA
This sequence comes from Hypanus sabinus, assembly GCF_030144855.1. Taxonomy (NCBI): domain Eukaryota; kingdom Metazoa; phylum Chordata; class Chondrichthyes; order Myliobatiformes; family Dasyatidae; genus Hypanus; species Hypanus sabinus. Next base: position 18,611,826 of record NC_082738.1, on the reverse strand, counting down.
CATGCTGTCGGAGCAGTGCTGCCAGGATAATCAAGGATAAGTCCCACCCAACCAACACACGTTTTGTTCCACTTCTCTCCAGGGGAAGGTTCAGGAGCATGAAGATAAGTACGGCCAGATATGGGAACAGCTTCTTTCCAACTGTGATAAGACTGCTGAACGGATCCTGACCCGGATCTGTGCCGTACCTTCTAAATATCTGGACCTGATTTGCACTACCGTACTTCCCCTTTTCTGTTTTCTAATTATGGTTTATAATTAAAATTTTTATTATATTTACTTCGATGAGGACCCCCAGACAGTAGTAAGGATTACAAACTACAAATTACAATTGAAATAGAAAATGCATGCCAAAAGGGAAATGTTATAATAGTTATGGGGGACTTCAATAGGCAGGTAGGTTGGTACTGGATTATAGGTGGGGGAATTTCTAGAGTGCCTCTGAGGTGTCTTACAGAAGCATGAGGGAGAGGAGTTGACCAGAATTGATTGCAAAAGAACACTGGCATGGATGAGCAACAATGGCTCGAATTTCTGGAAGCAATATGGATGGCACATGATATATACATCCCAAAGAGGAAGAAGTATATGTTGGGGAGGCTTTAAAGTAATATGGCACGGGGGTGGGAACCCACTCAGAAAGTTAGAGTTACTGTTGAAAAAAGTAAGAGTAGAGTGCATAAAAGTAAAAATCGCATAGGTCACTAGATTCTAAAAGGACAATGAGTATAAGGGCACTTTATCTAAATGCCTGTAGTATTAGAAACAAGGTTAGTGAACTGGACACACAGATCAGTACCAAGGCATATGATTTAGTAGCCATTACAGAAACCTGGTTGCAAGTTGGAGATGACTGGGAATTAAATATCCAAGGGTATCAGGTAATACGGAAAGATAGGCAGGAAAGCAGAGGTGTTGTGACGCTCTGGATTTGGGATGAGATCGTGGCGATTGTGAAAGACAATATAAGATCTATGGAGTAGAATGTTGAGTCCATCTGGGTAAAGATTAAGAATAGTAAAGGGAAAAAATCTCTGGTAGGTGTTGTCTATAGGCCACCTAATAAAAATATTGCAGTGGCAGAGGTGATTAAACCAAGAAATAATTGAGGCTTGTAAGAACAGAACAGCAGTTGTCATGGGGGATTTTAACTTCCACATAGATTAGGTGAATCGGGCTGGTCAAGGAAATCTTGCTGGACTTCATAGAATGCATCTGTGATGGCTTTCTTGAGCAGCATGTTAGTGAACCTACAAGGGAAAATACTATCTTAGATCTAGTCCTGTGCAATGAGATGGGTAAGATTAATGATCTTGTAGTCAGGGACCCTCTTGGAAAGAGTGATCATAGTATGATTGGATTTTTGCATTCAGATGGGGGATGAAATAGTGTATTATGCTTGAACAAAGGAGACTACAACGGGATGAGAGAGGAGTTGGCTAATGTGGATTGGGAGCACAGGCTGTTTAGTAGGACAGTTGAGGAACAGTGGAATACTTTCAAAGAGATTTTTCACAGTGCTCAACTAAAGTATATTCCAGTCAAAAGTAAGGACAGTAAGTATGGGGAGAGCCAGCCTTGGATAACCAAGGAAATAAAAGATAGTATCAAATTAAAAGCTGATGTGTACAAAGTCACAAAGAGTAGTGGGAGACAGGAGGATTGGGAGAACTTTAAAAAGCAACAGAGAATAACTGAACAAGAAATAAGGAAAGGGAAGATAGAGTATGAAAGTAAATTAGCACAAAATATAAAAACATAGCAAAAGTTTTTATAAATATATAAAGTGAAAAAGGGTGGCAAAAGTCAACGGAGGTCCCTTGGAAAACGATAAGGGGAAATTGATATTGGGTGATAAGTAAATGGCTGAGGCATTGAACGACTATTTTGTGTCAGTCTTCAGGGTGGAGGACCCACGTCTAATAGCCAAAGAAGGATGTTATGGACAAAATGGGAAGTGAGGGCTCGACAAAATCACTGTCACTAAAGAGATAGTGATGAGCAAACTAGAGGGCCTGAAGGTGGATAAGTTCCCTGGTCCTGATGGGATGCATCCCAGGGTGCTGAAGGAATTGGCGGAGGTTATAGTAGATGCGTTAGTAATCATTTATCAAAACTCTGTAGACTCTGGGCTGGTCCCAGCAGATTGGAAGACAGCAAATGTCACACCACTTTTTTAAAAAAGGATGTAGGCAAAAGACAGGCAACTATAGGCCAGTTAGCTTAACATCTATAGTCAGGAAAATGCTTGAAGCATTAAGGAAGAAATGATGAAACATTTAGAAAGGAGTGGTTCCATTAGACAGACACAGCGTGGATTCAGAAAGGGCAGGTCCTGTTTGACAAACTTACTGGAGTTCCTTGAGGACATAATCAGTGCAGTGGATAGAGGGGAACAGGTAGATGGAGTGGATGTGGAGAGGATGTTTACTCTGGTGGGAGAGTCTTAAGACCAGAGGACACAGCCTCAGAATAGAGGGACATCCTTTTATAAAGGAGATTAGGAATTTGTTTACCAGAGAGTGGTGATTCTGTGGAATTCTTTGCCACGTGCAGCTGTGAAGGCCAAGTCACTGGGTATATTTAAGGCAGAGATTGATAAATTCTTGATTGGTCAGGGCATGTAGGGAAATGGGGAAAAGGCAGGCAATTGTAGCTGAGTGGGAAATGAATCGGCTGTGATGAAATGATGGAGCAGACTCGATGGGTGAAATGGCCTAATTCTATTCCTTTTTCTTATGGTCTTGTGGTCTTAGTCACCTACTTTTATGCTTTGAATATCTTGAGTAAATTTACAAAATTGCATATTTAAAGTCATAACACATCCCAGCTAGCAGAGACCCTTTATTATCCAATGTTGATGTTTTTTCCAAAAGTCGTACACTCCAAATGTACTCCTTTTTTGTTAGTGTTGAGGGATGGCACCATGAACATATAACAAGCTGTAAGGTTAAGAGCTAAAACAGATCTGTTGTGCACTGTCCATTAAGAGGCACACCTTTTAACGGTGTGCTAAGAGTAGGAACATTCATCTTTTGTCATCTCTGTAGTTTCAATGGGATAGAGTCAGAATATCCCATTAAATTGTGTACAAGTTTTATTTCTTGAAGACTTATTTTAGTTAATGCACAGTTATGCAATCCATAATGTCATAATGCCAGAATGATCCCCAGCAGTCGTAAGACTTCCCTATGTTCCATCCCACTGAAACGAATGCCAGCATTACATTAGCCATCCCTATTTCCAGCTACACTTGTGTGCAAGCTTTACCTTTCAGGACCTCCAGAATCCCAGCTTTTTTGTAGTGTTTGACCACTAAAGTAAGACAGTTTTCATTTTTCTAAAATGAACAACTTCATAATTTCCCACATTATACTTCATTTGCCAACTTTTTGCCCACTCACCTACTCTATTGATATCGCTGTTAATATTTTGTATCCTCATAGCTTGCCATACCACCAAAGACTGAAAAGTGGAACTCAGCCAATTTATGTTCATGACAGAAGTTTTAAAGGTTTTGATAGTCTGAGAACTGAAAGCTTGTTTACCTTTAGTCTATGTCGGGGGTCGGCAACCTGCGGCTCCCGAGCCATTTGTGGCTCTTTCACCTCTGTGCTGCGGCTCCCTGTGGCTTTGGGAAATAATTGGTCAGTATTTAATTAAAATGTATTTTATGTTAGTTTGTTAGCTTTTGAAATGTAATTCTAAATTTGAAGATTATGGTGATCTTGTACAATCTAAGTGTGGCGACACATTTCCTGGCACATCCGAAACGGCTCACAATTAGCCAGCATTCAGGCTAAGGGAGATAGCCTACGGGGGTTTGTGAGTACGTGTCTTTTGCAGCATCTGCGTCCATGGGGGCTGGGTTGAGGGAGGCTTAAAAGCAAGGCTGTTTAGTTCGAATAAAGTTATTCGACTGCAGTTTACTGACTGCGTGAGCACACCGCTACAACGTGTTTTTATCGCTATTAATATACGTCACCACTGCCAATACCTGACACCCGCCAGTGCGCGATTTCTTTAATTTTTCGATCCAAGGTAAGCCAACTATGGAGAATTCTAAAAAAAGAAAAGTGACTGAAGAAAACAGAACGTTTAATGATACGTGGACAGATTCATTTGCTTTCACTGTTGACGAGACTGGTTTACCGGTATGCTTAATATGCAATGAGAAACTAGCAAACAACAAAAAGTCAAATGTCGCAAGGCATTTCCAGAATAAACACGCAGCCTTTGCTCAAAAATATCCGGATGGAGATGAGAGAAAAAAAGCCGTTTCGGAACTGATGCGGAAGGTTGATCTGAGCAAAAATCATTTCCAGAAATGGATGAAGTCTGGAAAATCAACGACATACGCCAGTTATATTGCCGCTCAGGAAATAGTCAGGCACGGGAAGCAGTTTACAGATGGTGAATATATAAAAGAATCTTTCATTAAGATTTCAGAACATCTATTCACGGACTTTAAAAACAAGAGTGAAATTGTGCAGAAAATCGGGGATATGCCCCTCTCTGCAAAGACTGTCAAAGACAGAACCATAAAAATGGCAGAAGACATCACAAGACAGCAAATTAAAGACATCAATTCAGCTGTGGCCTACTCGATTGCCTGTGACGAGTCTAAAGACAAAGGTGATATTGAACAAATAGCGTTGTTCTGCCGGTATGTAAACTCTGCCGGGCCACAGGAAGAACTGATTGAGTTGATACCTCTAAAAGACCAAACACGGGGGGAGGACATCTGTGAGGCTGTCTTGAATTGTTTAAGAGCCAAAGGAATAAAGACCACCCATCTGGTGTCAGTAGCTACTGATGGGGCACCGAATATGACGGGAACGCACAAGGGATTTGTGGCTTTACTGCAGAAGTCGCTGGACAGAAAGCTGCTGACTTTTCACTGCATCTTGCACCAAGAGACACTGTGCGCTCAAACATTTCCTCCGGAATGCACAGAAGTAATGGATGTTGTCATTCAGATTGTCAATAAAATAATGGCAAAAAGTTTAAATCACCGTCAATTCCGTTTGTTACTGGACGAGCTGGAAAGCGCATATTCTGATCTCCTGCTGCACAACAAAGTCCAGTGGCTGTCCAAAGGGGAGGTGCTGAAACGCTTTGTCGCGTGTCTGGAAGAAGTGAAAACTTTCCTGGGCAGCAAAGGGTTCACCTTTCCTGAGCTGGAACAGCCAGAGTGGCTGGAAAAGCTACACTTCATGGTAGACATGACAGCGCACCTGAACACGCTGAACACAGCTCTTCAGGGGTAAGGACGTACAGCCCTGCACATGTTGGAGGATGTTTTGGCATTCGAGCGCAAGTTGACGTTGCTTGCCAGAGATTTACAGAAAGGCACATTGTCTCACTTCCCCAATTTGAGAGAGTTCAAACAAGGTCACGACTTGATAAATTCGGAGTATTTACATTCTGCAATCATCGCAATGCAAACATCGTTTGGGAAACGCTTCTGTGAGTTCAGAGAGGAAAAAAACACATTATCCTTCCCGGTCACTCCCCTAAGCATCGATCCATCCCTACTGAATACGACTGCATTGTCAGGTGTGAGTCAACCTGAACAAGGATGATAAATATTTTAATTGCCTATTATTTTGCGTATATTCATATGTTTTCATTGTTCAGTGAAATAGTCCTTTTATTTTTCAGGTTGACAGCTGGCTGACGTTATTTTTGGTTTGCTGCTGGCGGCAAATTTAAGTTTGGCGTTTTTCATAAATACAAGAAGGACTCAAATAGACATTGAGTATTTTACTTAAAAGTAACCTTCAACCCAACGTCTTTTTTTCGGAGGTCAAAATGTTTTTGTTGCATGCAGAAATGTAATTTCGTTTTCTCTGCTGGAGTTCATCAATTTCATAAATGCAACACATTATAGTTTGTTTATACATAGCATAAAGGCAAAACAAAACGTTGTATGCAGTGTTATTTCATTTTAAATGTCAAACGGGTTTTGCGGCTCCCAGTGTTTTCTTTTCTGTGGGAAACGGGTCCAAGTGGCTCTTTCAGTGGTAAAGGTTGCTGACCCCTGGTCTATGTTCTCTGCCCTGGAATATAAGTAGTAGGAAGTAGATTATTCAGCCACTTGTTCCTCCTCCATTATTCACTAAGTTCATTGCAGATATTTTACCTTGGTAGCACTTTCCTACATCAGCTCCAGATCCCTTGATGTCTGTAATGTGCAAAATTTGCTGCTCTTCATTGTATTCAGCAGCTGTGTCTCCACAGCCCCCTAAGTAGAGAATTCCAAAGATTCACTGCCCTTTGGTTGAAGAAATTTCTTCCTATCTGTCATTAATGGCTATCCCAGCCAGGGGAAACATCGTCAATAGCTGAAAGAATTTTGTAGTTTGATGAAATTGCCTCTTGTTCCTCTAAACTGCAGAGTACAGGTTCAGTGCCAAATTTGTCCTATAGGAATTCCCCATGCCAGAAATCAGTCTGGTGAAAGGAATAAGCTACTGTTCAAATTGTTCACTTTGTTCCCGCATGTTTTTGTATATATCTAGTGAATTTGTGGGGTGGGGAAGGGATGATAAAGATGCAAATTGCCAATTGTTCAGTGAAATTTTGATGCAGACAAGCCAGAAAAATTGTCTGTGCTAAGAGCACTATGTAACAATTTAGGAGTCCGTGGAGCTCTTTGTCATCGACATTGTTTCATATAGCTAAGTTGAGTACAGGCAGTCCCCGAGTTACAAACATCCGACTTACGGACAACTCGTGCTTACGAAGGAGAACGCTGTCCACACCAGGAACATGTGAAAGGCCCTGCCCCGATGAAAGCTACAATTATTACTAAGCAATGGACTGATTTAATTATTGAAATACATATGTTTCTTAAGTGTTTTATATGCATAGAGAAGTAAAATATATGCTATATACTAAGACAAATGTTTGACTAACTGACTATAAATAATACCGGATGTACCTGTTCTGACTTACATACAAATACAACTTAAAGACAAACTCGGGAGCGGAACTTGTTTGTAACCCGGGGACTGCCTGTATCAGCAAAGTGAGCTAACACTTGCACAGCAGATCTAAAACAATAAAGTTAGCAAGTTTCACACACAAAATGCTGGTGGAATGCAGCAGGCCAGGCAGCATCTATAGGGAGAAGCGCTGTCGACGTTTCGGGCTATGACCCTTCGTTCCACCAGCATTTTGTGTGTGTTGCTTGAATTTCCAGCATCTGCAGATTTCCTTGTGTTTGTACAATTTTTTCATTTCATAAAATGCTTCAGTGAATTACAATTTTGTGTTTGAAAACCAGGAATATTAAACAGCAGCATCAGGCAGTATCCAACAATTGGTAAAATTGACAAACCAATAATATGTTTCACTATCTGAGCTCCAGTTTTAAAGGAGAGACTGTTTGGAAAGAGTTATAACATTCTCTGATTGGAGCAAATGTGACTGGGAGATACCCATCTTTAATTATTTGATTGCTGCAACCAGGAAATTTCATTCTTAATGTGTTTGGGTTTGTATTTAATTATCAAAATAAAAATAATGTGTATAGAAAGTCCAGAACTTTGATTCATTAACAAATAAATATCTAATTGGCAAATCATTGGCTATCTCCTTTCACAATAGCCAAAACAATCAACTGAAGTGACTTTTTAAAAAAAAAATCAAAGTTTGAAATTTTTAATCATAATATAATTTTTGGTTAGGAAAGCTGGCAACAAAAGCTATTTGTTGGTGATCTTTATAACCACTACAGAAACCTGGGGAACATCAAAGCAGACTAAACATTGCAGTTCCTCATTATGACCACCACTGCTTCCATCTTTTACACTGCAACCATTCCTATACATGCATTTTAATCTTGAAAAATTGTAATATCAGAAATAGTCCACATGCAGTGTGTTTTACAAATGTGTTTTTTTGGAGGGACCTTTTATATGCTTAATGTTTCCTTTGCTCTTTTTGTTAGTTTCCACTGCTTGGCCTGGTGTTGATGATGATGTTTACAAGCCTGCCATTAATAGGGCATTACTGCCAACAGCACCTCGAGCAGCTCGAGCACCAGACATTGATATGAGCCGTATTCCTAAGCAGCCACCATACACAGCTTTTCTAGGCAACTTGCCTTACGATGTATCTGAAGAGTCCATCCGCAAGTTCTTCCATGGAATGAATGTAAGTAAATGAGGACATTGGTAAAATTTACTAAAGACCATAATGTTATAAGTTAGGGATTGCTATTTTCTGGCCTCATTGTTAGACTTGGCTTTTACTATATAAAGTTTAAGATTTTTACCCCTTTACGAAGATTGTAGGCTATCCAATTGAGGTATGGAGTAGTTATGAAGAGTTGACAGTTCTATAGCAACTTGGTACAAGTACGTTGCTACTTTTTGGGAAATAAAATCATTTCTGTGTTAATAGACAATAGGTGCAGAAGTAGACCATTCGGCCCTTCGAGCCTGCACCGCCATTTTGAGATCATGGCTGATCATCTACTATCAATACCCGGTTCCTGCCTTGTCCCCATATCCCTTGATTCCCCTATCCATAAGATACCTATCTCGCTCCTTCTTGAGAGCATCCAGAGAATTGGCCTCCACTACCTTCTGAGGCAGTACATTCCAGACCCCCACAACTCTCTGGGAGAAGATGTTTTTCCTTAACTCTGTCCTAAATGACCTACCCCTTATTCTCAAACCATGCCCTCTGGTACTGGACTCTCCCAGCATCTGGAACATATTTCCTGCCTCTATCTTGTCCAATCCCTTAATAATCTTATATGTTTCAATCAGATCCCCTCTCAATCTCCTTAATTCCAGCGTGTACAAGCCCAGTCTCTCTAACCTCTCTGCGTAAGACAGTCCAGACATCCCAGGAATTAACCTCGTGAATCTACGCTGCACTTCCTCTACAGCCAGGATGCCCTTCCTTAACCCTGGAGACCAAAACTGTACATAATACTCCAGGTGTGGTCTCACCAGGGCCCTGTACAAATGCAAGAGGATTTCCTTCCTCTTGTACTCAATTCCCTTTGTAATAAAGGCCAACATTCAATTAGCCTTCTTCACTGCCTGCTGCACTTGCTCATTCACCTTCAGTGACTGATGAACAAGGACTCATAGATCTCTTTATATTTCTCCCTGACCTAACTCTACACCGTTCAGATAATAATCTGCCTTCCTGTTCTTACTCCCAAAGTGGATAACCTCACACTTATTCACATTAAACGTCATCTGCCAAGTATCTGCCCACTCACACAGCCTATCCAAGTCATCCTGAATTCTCCTAACATCCTCATCACATGTCACACTGCCACCCAGCTTAGTATCATCAGCAAACTTGCTGATGTTATTCTCAATGCCTTCATCCAAATCGTTAACGTAAATGGTAAACAGCTGTGGTCCCAATACCGAGACCTGTGGCACCCCACTAGTCACCACCTGCCATTCCGAGAAACACCCATTCACCGCTACCCTTTGCTTTCTATCTGCCAACCAGTTTTCTATCCATGTCATTGTCTTCCCCCCCAATGCCATGAGCTTTGATTTTACCCACCAAACTCCTATGTGGGACCTTATCAAATGCCTTCTGAAAATCGAGGTACACTACATCCACTGGATCTCCCTTGTCTAACTTCCTGGTTACATCCTCGAAAAACTCTAATAGATTAGTCAAGCATGATTTACCCTTGGTAAATTCATGCTGGCTCGGCCCAATCCTATCACTGCTATCTATTTATGCCACTATTTCATCTTTAATAATGGACTCTAGCATCTTCCCCACTACTGATGTTAGGCTGACTGGTCGATAGTTCTCTGTTTTCTCCCTCCCTCCTTTCTTAAAAAGTGGGATAACATTAGCCATTCTCCAATCCTCAGGAACTGATCCTGAATCTAAGGAACATTGGAAAATGATTACCAATGCATCCGCAATTTCCAGAGCCACCTCCTTTAATACCCTATGATGCAGACCATCTGGACCTGGGGATTTGTCAGCCTTCAGTCCCATCAGTCTACTCATCACCGTTTCCTTCCTAATGTCAATCTGTTTCATTTCTTCTGTTACCCTACGTCCTTGGCCCATCCATACATCTGGGAGATTGCTTGTGTCTTCCTTAGTGAAGACAGATCTAAAGTACTTATTAAGTTCTTCTGCCATTTCTCTGTTTCCCATAACAATTTCACCCAATTCATTCTTCAAGGGCCCAACATTGTTCTTAACTATCTTCTTTCTCTTCACATACCAAAAAAAAAAGCTTTTGCTATCCTCCTTTATATTCCTGGCTAAGTTGCATTCGTACCTCATTTTTTCTCCCCGTATTGCCTTTTTAGTTAAGTTCTGTTGTTCCTTAAAAATTTCCCAATCATCTGTTCTCCCACTCCCTTAGCTCTGTCATACTTCCTTTTTTTTTAATGCTATGCAATCTCTGACTTCCTTTGTCAACCACTGTGGCCCTTTTCCCCCCTTTGAATCCTTCCTTCTCCGGGGGATGAACTGATTTTGCACTTTGTGCATTATTCTCAAGAATACCTGCCATTGCTTTTCCACTGTCTTTTCTGCTAGGATATCCGTCCGGTTAACTTTGGCCAGCTCCTCCCTCATGGCTCCATAGTCTCCTTTGTTCAACTGCAACACTGACACCTCTGAGCTGCCCTTATCCTTCTCAAATTGCAGATAAAAACTTATCATATTATGATCACTACCTCCTAATGGCTCCTTTACTTCAAGGTCGCTTATCAAATCCTGTTCATTACATAACACTAAATCCAGAATAGCCTTGTCCCTGGTCGGCTCTCATACAAGCTGTTCCAAGAATGCATCCCTTAGCTACTCTACAAACTCCCTATCCTGGGATCCAGCACCAACCTGATTCTCCCAGTTCACCTGCATGTTGAAATCCCCCATAACTACTGCGACATTACCTTTGCCACATGCCAATGTTAAATCCCTATTCAACTTGCACCCAATATCCATGCTACTTTTGGTGGCCTATAGATAACACCCATTAGGGTCCTTTTGCCTTTACTGTTCCTCAATTCTATCCACACAGACTCCACTTCTCCTGATCCTATGTCCCCCCTTGCAAAGGACTGAATCTCATTCCTCACCAACAGAACCACCCCACCCCCTCTGCCCGCATTTCTGTCCCTATGATAGCACGTATACCCTTGTACATTCATTTCCCAGGTCTGATCTCCCTGCAGCCATGTCTCCTTTATCCCAACAACATCATAGTTACCCATTCGCACCTGAGCTTCAAGCTCATCCGCCTTATTAAGTAATGTAAAAATCCTGAATGTATCAATAATGCACAATTATAAGGAGTAAAATGGTGCGGCATTATGATAGTCATGCCTTCAAGTAATTGTAATGTTTTCCTCACAGTAATTTCACTTTTGAAATTAGTTCCTTGGCTTTGGAGGACTTTGCTGATTCTGAGGCAGACGGCACAAATCATTGTCATTTCGTCTTTCCAATCTGATTTTTGTATCCAATGAATTAAATCTTTTTTCGTGAAGAAGATTTCTAGTAAAATAAAAACTGAACATTTTCAGAATAACACGAGTCTGTTATAGGTTAATAGTAAACGAGATTGAAAAGGGTAGGAGAAAACAAAGACGTGTGAGGTGGTAGAAAATGGGAAGGATTACATAATGAAATGGATGGTGCAGGTTGATGGTGACTCAGTATATCAGGTAACCTCCGCATTATGGGGTGGTTCTGTTTGAAAACAGTTTGTGTCATAATTTTTCATAACACAAAACCAGGTCAGGAAATGTAAGTTAGGAAAAACTTATATTTTGTATTTTTACCTTTATTCGCAAGTTTTGTTTTTGGGTAGTAATTTGTGAATTCTCCAAGGGTAAATTTCCATTACCCAAATGGCTGTGTTGTGGGGTCTCCTATATAATGCAGTAAATAGCAGCAGGAGTATTATGCTCTACTTGTGCCCAAGTCATTGATAAATATCTGGACGCATGAGAATATTGGCAGAATTAATGCTCTTTACGGTCACTTTGGTGCTTGACATTTATGCACAGTGATCCGTTTTAATGTGACACCAGAGAGAAGTTGGTGAACTTTGACCCCATCCCTGGAGAGAGCACACTTCAGGAGGAAGGTTGGAAAATGTATAGTTTGATAGATTCACTTCATGAAAAGTATTTGGTTTATAACAAATGACAGCTTTGTGAAGTTGTGTATAGTAAGATGTATAATTTGCTGTGATGCTTTGCACTTAAAGATCAGTGCTGTGCGTTTGCCGAGAGAGTCCACCAACCAGGATAGACTGAAGGGATTTGGTTATGCTGAGTTTGATGATGTGGAATCGCTGATGAATGCTTTGAGTCTCAACGAAGAGGTATAGTAAATGTATTCAAAGTTTTAATGTGTCATGCTTCTGTTAAAATACCAGGGTGTTCCAAGTTTCTTAATCCATTCATTATTGTTTGTATTGAAGCTGTCTAGTAATGTGAGATGTTACATCTATCTGATAACAGATCTTATATCAGTATTTAGCACCAGTAAGCTATTTTCAATGTTAATGCCAAGCTACTCATTCTCCAAGTAACGGTGGCTTTATTTTTATTTTATTTTATCTTTTGTGGTGTCACACCATATCAAACCATCTCATTAAGAATCACCATTTAATTTCTTGGCCAATTTTCACTGCACCTCAAAAGTTTTTTCTAAAATCAATTTTTTCCTACTTTGTGGACTTATTTCTTGCTCAAATCAGAATGCATCATCTTTACAGAATGTCTGCTACTGGAAGTGAAGATCCATCATTTCTTCAGAACTCCAATAAATTCATGATGAAGCACATCTGCAGTGCCTTGTAAAAGTATTCAGCCCCCACCCTTTGTTCACTCAAATGAATGTTACAACTAGAGATTTTGTTAAATGTAGCTGAGAATTTTTATTTGTGAATCACCTTTTTTTTCCCCCCACAGTAGAGCCCAAAAGACAGGGATATAAAAGATGTAGGAACATAGAAGATTGGATGAGGGGTGTAAGTATGGTAAATGCAAGTTAAACTACCTCTCGCAGCAGTTACATCCAGTAGTCCTTTTGAATCAATCTTTATTAGCTTTACACGGGGTAATGGAGCAAGATTTACCCATTCCTCCTTGCAAAATTGCTCAAGTTGTGCTGGGTTAGTTGGGAAGCAGCAGTGGCCAACAATCTTGATGTCTTGTCAAGAGATGCTCGATCAGGTTAAGGTCAAGACTGACTGGGCTACCCAAGGACATCAATTTTCTTCATTTGAGGCCATTCCATGGTTGCTTTGGATCGTCATCCTACTGAAAGACGAACTTCCTGCTTTCTGGCAGAGGCTAGAAGGCTCTCTCTGAATTTAGCAGCCTTCATCTTCCTGTCAATCCTGATCAGATTTCCCATCGCTGCTGCTGAAAAGCATCCCCATAGCATGATGTTACCTGGTTGATGTGCAGTATTAGGTTTACACCATACGTACCACTTGGTGTTGAGTCAAAAAGCTCCACTTTTGTCTCATCTGACCACAACGTCTCCACATCTTTACAGTATCTTCTGAATGATGCTTTGCATAGTCTTATGTTGGCACATGGCCAAGTGGTTAAGGCGTTCGTCTAGTGATCTGAATGTCGCTAGTTCGAGCCTTAGCTGAGGCTTGCTTGTTGGGTCCTTGAGCAAGGCACTTAACCACACATTGCTCTGTAACGACACCGGTGCCAAGCTGTATGGTTCCTAATGCCCTTCCCTTGGACAACATCGGTGGCGTGGAGAGGGGAGACTTGCAGCTTGGGCAACTGCCGGTCTTCCATATTTAAAAAAAAACCCTGCCCAGGCTTGCGCCCTGGAAACTTTCCAAGGCACAAATCCATGGTCTATCGAGACTAACGGAGGCCTACAAAAAGTCTTTATGGGTAAAGAGATGCTTTTTTTTAAAAGCCAGATTTTCTTGCCATTCTTCCAGAAATATACTTCTGTGCAAGGCCTCAAAGATTATGGAGCAATGAACTTCATCGCCACTGACCCTGCAGCACACTCAGAGTGACTGTTGGTGTCATAAGCCTCTCTTACAAGTGCCATTCTTCTCCAGCATCTTAAGTTTAGAGGGGCGGCCTGACCTAGCCAGTATGGCTACGGTTTCATATTTTTTCCACTTTTTCACGATGGATCTCGCTGAGCTTCAAGATATGTTCAGTGCCTTTGAGATGCTCTTATACCCTTCCCCAGATTTGTGCTTCTCTATTACCATTTTCCTAACTTGAATGGTGTTTAGTCTTCATTTTGGTTTGGCCTGTTGAAACAGAGAGAAGTGATGTTTATTCTTATGAATTCACTCAAAACAGGTGATCCTCCAATTTTCTGTAATACATCAACAAATTGGGTGAGTTGGTAAGGTAATATACTGTCATGCAAAAGTTTGGGCACCCCGGTCAAAATTTCTGTTACTGTGAATAGTTAAGTGTGTAGAAGATGAACTGATCTCCAAATATCATAAAGTTAAAGATGAAACATTCTTTTCAACATTTTAAGCAAGATTAGTGTATTATTTTTGTTTTGTACAATTTTAGAGTGGGGAAAAAAGGAAAGGAGCACCATGTAAAAGTTCAGCACCCCAAGGGATTTGAGCTCTCAGATAACTTTTACCAAGGTCTCAGACCTTAATTAGCTTGTTAGGGCTATGGCTTGTTCACAGACATCGTTAGGAAAGGTCAGGTGATGCAAATTTGAAAGTTTTATAAATACCCTGACTCCTCAAACATTGCCCCAACAATCAGCACCTATGGGCTCCTCTAAGGAGCTGCTTAGCACTCTGAAAATTAAAATAAATGATGCCCACAAAGCAGGAGAAGGAGAAGAGAGCAAAGCATTTTCAGGTAGCCGTTTTCTCAGTTTGTAATGTAATTAAGAAATGGCAGTTAACAGGAATGGTGGAGGTCAAGTTGAGGTCTGGAAGACTAAGAAAACTTTCTGAGAGAGCTGCTCATAGGATTGGTAGAAAGGCAAATCAACCCCCCCCCCCCCCCCCCATTTGCAAAAGACCTTCAAGAAGATTTAGCAGACTCTGGAGTGGTGGTGCACTGTTCTACTGTGCAGCAACACCTGCACAAATATGACCTTCATGGAAGAGTCATCAGAAGAAAACTTTCCTGGGTCCTCACTACAAAATTCAGCATCAGAAGTTTGCAAAAGAACATCTAAACAAGCCTGATGCATTTTGGAAACAAGTCCTGTGGACTGATGAAGTTAAAGTAGAATTTTTTGGCTGCAGTGAGCAAAGGTATGTTTGGAGAAAAATTTCACCACCTCTCCAACTGTTAAGCACGGTAGTGGATTGATCATGCTTTGGGCTTGTGTTGCAGCCAGTGGCATGGGGAACATTTCACTGGTAGAGGGAAGAGTGAATTCAATTAAATATCAACAAATTCTGGAAGCAAACATCACACTGTCTGTGGGGAAAAAAAAGAAGCTGAAGATGAAAAGAGGATGGCTTCTACAACAGGATAATGATCCTAAATACACCTCAAAATCCACAGTGGACTACCTCAAGAGGCACAAGCTGAAGGTTTTGCCATGGTCCTCACAATCCCCTGACCTAAACATCATTGAAAATCTGTGGATAGACCTCAAAATAGCAGTGCATGCAAGACGGCCCAAGAATCTCACAGAACTAGAAGCCTTTTGCAAGGAAGAATGGGCGAAAATCCCCCAAACAAGAACTGAACGACTCTTAGCTGGCTACAGAAAGCGTTTGCAAGCTGTGATACTTGCCAAAGGAGGTGTTACTAAGTACTGACCATACATGGTGCCCAAACTTTTGCTTTGGGCCTTTTCCTTTTTTGTTATTTTGAAAGTGTAGAAGATGGAAATAAAAAAGTAATCTTTTTTAAAATATTAAAGAAATGTATCATCTTTAACTTTATGCCTTTTGGAAACCAGGTCATCTTTTACTTAGCTATTCATAGTAACAGAAGTTTTGACCGGGGTGCCCAAACTTTTGCATGCCACAGTATGTATATTGCACCTCAGGAAAGTTAGTGTAGTAATTAGAAAGGGGATGAATACCTTTTCAGTTTTCCAATTTTGGTTTTTAATTTTCATTAAATTGTTGACAGGTTTTGGATTTTTTTCTTTTGATTTGACATGCCCAATGTTTTGTAGATTAGCTTAAAAATGCTCCCTCAATATATTTTAGATTTAGAAATTGAGACAGCAAAATGTGAAAATAGTTATGGAGGCTGGGTACTTTTCTAAGGCACTGTATATTCATATTTTAGCATACTTTCCCGTAAGTTACCCACATGCACTAACGGCTAGCTGAGCAATAGTTCCTATGCTGCTTTTTTAAAAAATAAGCATTGATGTTAATTATTGTCGGTGCTCCCAGTTCTAACAATTTTGTACAGATTAAGGCAAGGATGAGAATGCCCTCACTGGTTGCATTTCTTATATGAAGTTAATCCGAGTTGTGCATCTTGTAGTCCATCAGTCCAATCCTTGCCTCAGTTGAAACCTTCATGTCATTCTCTACCACGGAGCTTGTTTTGTTTTAGTAGGGAACAAGAAATTGCCCCCCTTTTTTTTCTTTTCTAGTAATGCTACTCCTAAACTCGCCAGCTCCTGTCATGGTGTGCAATCCTGAGATTGATTTTAACGTTTAGCCTTGGTTTGAAACTTCCATTTTACTCATTCCTACACAAACCAGTATCTGCAATTTTCTTCCATTTTCAGAAACTTTTTACTTGATTATGTTCTTCAGGTTTATGCCTGGGAGAGGAAATTTCTTGCAACTTTGTCTGTTGTTCTTGTAGTACTTCTGTGCCTCTTAATGTGGTGGCCATGTTCTTCAGTGCAATGCTTTGTGCCTCAGTTATTATTTTTCTAGATGTAATGTCTATAGACAGCTTAACATCTCCGAGGTTGAGCATCACAAATTTCACCTGTCTTTTATCTCTTCCATCCCAGTGTTACTTTCTGAGGTGTAATCTTTTAAAATGGTCCCCCCCCCCCTACTTTGTGTCCCCTCCCCTTTACCCTCAAATTTGAGTTTTCCAAATGTATTTGGCCTTTGTTCAAAGTGATTCTTGAATTGTACAAGATTTTGTGCAGATTAACTGTTCCCACTGGCTGTTTTTCTTATATGAAGTTACACTCAATTGTACTTTTCATTCTTGTTTTAGATGTTGCAGAACCGAAGGATCAGGGTGGATATTGCTGATCAAGCTCAGGAAAAAGGTGTGATTTTTTTTTGTGTGTACTGTATAGGAGAATATGTCATGACTTGTATAAAATGTTGCAAGTACATACAGGAGTTCAATCTTTTAATTGGTAGTTTGAATTAAAAGTAGGATTTAATCAGTCTTCAGGTTAAGATATATTTTTTCTCTTTTTGCTGGCTTTGATTTATTCTTTATGTAATACCATGTATTTATTGTTGAGATTTTTTAAGTAAATTTAATTCTCTCCCCCGCCCCACCAATAAATGGTTGTCTAAAACTATTATCAACTTTGATTTTATATTTTTCTCAGTATTTTTACAGAGCATATCATAATGTGAGCATTTTATATTGCATTGCCCTTTGAACTAAAATTGTTTTGAAATAATGAGTGTGGAAACCCAGCTTTGAGCAATCTAATTGAACTTGATAATGAGTATGGATAATTTACTTTTTCTTTGACCTTGGCCCTGAATTAGAGACTGGCCTTTTGTACTTCATGGCTAGTTGCTTTATAAAATGTTGATAAAGCCCACCAGTAACTCTAATGATAAAACTTTGTTTCCTATCTCTGCATTCAACACAGAAAGGGAATCAGGTAGAGGAGGAGATCGGGACAGAGTTCGTGATGCAGAGATGGAGTCTGACTGGAGGGCTCGGCCAGCAACTAGTAGCAATGATGACTATCCATCAAGAAGGATGGAGGATTCATTTGGCGACAGTGAGTTGATCAGATAAACATTTTAATGCTTTCACGGGCTAATGCAACTGGTCAATGTGCTGAGCTTTCATCTGTTGTGCTGGGCTTAAATCTAGTGCATCCAAAAACAGAATAGTTCCCCTTTCTGTCCCTAATTGGGGTGGGGTTGTCTAGTGTGAGATTCATACTAAGTACAGGCTCATTGTGCACAATTCATTGGAAGTTAACAATCCTATGCCAGTACAATATTGACTCTCAGCAAATTTAGAGCTGCTGCATAGTAGAAAGCAATGCAGCACTCTGGGAGCATTTAATTGTGAAACCAGCTGTCACAATGTTGAAATATTTCTGTGATTAGTTCATATAAACATTTCCCCAAGAAAAATATGTATATGCAAGAAGGTTATCAACAGAGGTTTTTGTTTGGAAGATGTAGGGAACGTACATGCTTCACAACAGCCATATTTTTAATGAACTAATGGTTCATTATACCTAGTGGTTGTACAGTCTCTTTGTGTGTTGCACACAGCAAATTTGCATAAATTGTAATGTGATAATGACCATATGGTTGTATTTTGTGATAGTTAAGTGACAGATTGCCCTGCCCTTTGAAATAATGGCGCAATCAGGACTGTGTTTTAAGGTTTCATTCAACATATAGCACTGTCAACAGTGGAGGTTTGCCTGAGTACTACACTGAAGTGTCGCTTAAATTTCTGTGCTAACTTGCCAAAGATTTGAACCCAGAATCTTCTCAGAGACACGTTTAACCATGATTCACCACTTTTTATTCATTACTATGTATTAAAGCCATGCTGCTTTAAAACCATGAGAAAATTCCAAAAATCCCATAGATGGGTGACATTTGCTCCTCAGTTCACTGGTATCTCCATAAGTTCAAAGTAAATTTATTACCAAAGTATGTATATGTTGCCATATACTACCTTGAGATTCATATTCTTGCAGGCACTTGCAGGGGAAAAAGAAATCCAATAGAATTTTACAGGACTGTACATAAACAGAAGAACACTGGCAAACAGCCAAGGTGCAAAAGAGAACAAACTGTGCAATTAAAAATAATACTGAACATGAGTTGTAAAGAAACCTTGAAAGTGAGTCTGTAGATCATAGAATCAGTCACTGTATTGGTGAGTGAAGTTATCCATGGCAGTTCAGGAGCCTGGTGGTTGTATGGTAATAAATGTTCATGAATGTGGTGGAGTGGGGCCTGAGGCTTCTATACCTCCTGCCCAATGGTAGTAGTGAAAACAAGGCATGGCCTGCATGGGGGGGGGGGGGGGGCTTTTCCTGTGTTGGACTGAGCTGTATCCGCCACTTTCAGTTGTCTTTTTCGTTCTTTGGCATTGGTGTTTCCATACCAGGCCGTGATGCAACCAGTTAGCTCACTCTTCATGTGCATCTATAGAAGTTTGTCAAGGTTTTTGGCAATAAATAAATGGGTAATGCAAAATATTCCATGCCTCTGTGTCAGTGTCCAGCTGCAGTAATGATCACCCTGCCAGTTTTATTCTTTATCCAACCCCTAATAAAGTGCATCTTTTCCTGTAAAATACATTTCCTTTTCTCTTGTTTCCTAAATGTTTAGCAATCCAATCTGCCCCACATCTTGGTCAATGGCTATTAGCCCCTAGGCTGTATTTCCCTTCTTAACACAGGAATGACATCAAGTCATACATGTTCAAAGAAAAGTTCAAAAGTACATTTTAATGCATTCTACAACCTTTAGATTCATCTTCTAACAGGCAGCTACAAAACTAAGAAACCCAAAAGTAAGCATGAAAAAAGACTGCCATACACCAAATGCACAGAAAATAAATCAAATCATGCAAACAATAAATGCATGCAAATAGAGTTCTGAACTGAAGTCCACATAGAGTCCATCCGCATACCTTGGTTCAGCGCAGAGTGGACCAGCAAGCTGAGCAGGCTTGACTTTCACCTCCAGTCCCGACACCCGGACCATTTCAATCTGGCCTGGCTCCTAAATCGTCATCCAAACATCAGGTTCAGCCACTTCGGTACACTTTGGGATCTGGACCTCGTCTCAATTTGGTCCGGCGCTTAAATCGATTGAACCTGTGATCTTCCTCACTCTTGGCAGCACTGGAGCCGGACACTGATAGGAGGGTCTAAGGGAAGTGGAAGAGGAGAGGGGAAAGTACAAAGAGCGTTAGTTGTGTGTTAGCAATATTCAGTAAACCAATAAATGAGTTCTGCATTTTATGATGTAAAAAGATATTGCTGCTTTTGTGGACTGAACAGTAAATAGAAACAAGTCTTTGGATTTTTCAACCTCCAATTACAAATGCACACATAACATGCATAATATACACTAATTTTTGTTCGCCAGCAGTGCGCATGATATGCTTACAGCTTGCTCTTAACATTTTGTGTCATCCAGTTTAGAAGCCTGTTATAACAGGATGCATCACTTAATCTTTCATATCAAATCATTTGTTCCCATTGATTGTTTTCAAATTTCAGTAGTAACTATTCTTTTCATGTATGACTACTACTTGTAATGTTTTAAGATTTGTGGATTCTGCTTTTCTAGGAATTAGGGACCGTTATGACATCCGTGATCGGGATGGTTCTCGGCGGGATGGAGATAGGTACAGGGATGATGGTTTCCGGGACCGTGGTTATGATAGAGGTGAGCTGTCCTATGATTAAAGCTATATATACCTTCATAGTGAACAGTGAAGCATCTGTCTGCCTCTATATTGTGAGCCGTTTAGTGTGTTGCATTGAGTCTGTATTGGGAAAACAATTAGCTTGGTTCTATTTCAGAAGAATGATCAAATTAAAATGGGATTATCAGCAATATTCATTAATTGAACCTGTAAGAATGATACTACTTCAACTATAACATAAAGAAAGCTATTTGGAATATGGAAATAAAATTGGAATGCATCATGCACGTATGATATCACCAGGAATAAAAGTCTAAATTTGTATTAGTATATTGAGAACATCCCCAAAACCCAACTATTTGCAATTAAGTAAGAACTTCTAGATGTACGTTGCTTAGTAAATTGTTAGTAAAGCTATCACCCATTTAAAACAGATCTGTTTGGTTTTATGTCAAATGACTTAAGTGGGGTATTGCAAAATAGAGACAGCAAACCATACAAGTCCTTGAGGCTGTTTAGCCATTTAGTAATTCATTAAGGTTGAAGGTTGTTGGACATTGGATCCTTAGCTATAGTTTGCTATATGTTGTAATTTTACTGCTTTTAAAGACAATACATCAAATGGATTTAAACTGATTTTATAATGTGTAGCAATGCACAAATTTATTTCAGTAATTTAATGTGATTCTATTCATTGGCTACAGGATATTTTTCACAAATATATTTGCTACAGGATCTCTCTTCCCCTTCTTGAATCCAAGGCCTATTTTTTTTTTCTAAAGCCTTTTTTGACTTCACAGTCTATGAAAATAGCCAATCTTAATTAGCTTTAGGGACTTGCATTTTTGAATTTCCTTGATGCTGGAAACCCCTCGATGCAGCCATTCTTACAAATGGGTCCAGAATCACTACCATTTAGCCCATTTCATCTCTAGTTTGAGAAGCTGTCCAAGCTCTTGGTACAATTTTCCTCACTGTATTTTCATTTTTGAAGGGGTAAGTACAGTTATTAAGATAGCACACTTAGCTCTATATATTTCAAAAATACCAGAAAAAGATCTAATGTATTAGTGCAAAAGGGGAGATAGAACTAGCTTTTTAGCTGTCTTCAATTACTATGCCTAGTATATTTGTAAGAAAAATACCATTACCTGAGTGAAATTTCTCTTTATTATTCGGATTCAGCAAGTGATGTGTGCTATAGACTTAAAAGAAATTTTGTATCCTGTTAAGCTTGGGTGAGCTGGAAAGGATTGTCTTGTCATTCTGTACTTTCATCTTTAAAAGTGCCTGAATCAGTGCAAGTCACGTACTGCATTCAGATTTTCTACATGTTGCTTAGGAATTTCCAACCATTATTATTCTGCTGCTAACTTGGCAGTAGGATATCATTGTGATTTTGAGATGATTATTTTATCTATAATTATTCCTAAAATTATCTCTTTTAGTAAATCATTTATATACTTTCTGGACTAATTTCTTCAACTACGTCAAATTAGCTTACTACATTTACTGGTTAATGGACCCAGAGGTCTTTATGAATCTAAGAGAATGACATTTTGAAATGTTGGCTAATAATATTGCACAAGTGTAGTAGATTATGTAAATTTTGATCAATCAATATAAATGTGCTGAACTTCTCATACAAAGAAACATTCTGTAGAAATGTTCTATCCATATTGCCCAGTGTAAAAGGAGTGCTACAGTTAAAAAAAACTTATTAATCAACAAAGTGAGAGATTTTCCACAAGTGACAATTTGTTCAATAATGACTGCGATGTTTTAATGAAGTGAATTGTTTTATAGGCAGCCGGCGTGTATTTGGCAGCGGATTCAGGAGAGACAATTATGACGACAGGCGGAGTGATGATTATCGTGGTGGTGGTGGTGATCGTTACACTGACCGCTACAATGACCGTTACAGTGATGGATTTGACCGCTTTGACAGAAGAGATGACAGGAGAGGTGATTATGGCTCAAGAGATGAAATGAAGCAGGAAGATAGAGGTAACTGATTTATATTACTACCAAGAAATATTTTTGCAAGGGGGTAAAATTAAAATTGGGGAGACCATTGTATGAGCTCACATTGCATTTTAAGTCTTGCCCATTTTGATTCTTGAGCTAATATTAACACTAAATATTTCACCCACCATCTGTTGTGCAACAAATGGAGGTAAGGTCTTTCATACAATGCCAGCAGTGCATGCTAACACTTCATTTCTGCACATTTAAGTGGTGACTAAAATAAGCCAATGAGTCTTGAATTTGTGCTGAAGCAGTTTTAATGTACTGTTCTATTGGGAGCTGTGGGGCAGAATGTATGGGAGAGTGTTCTGCAAGCTTGGCAGGCTGTAATCAGCATGAGAGGTCTTTCGTTGGAGCCACAGCATGAGGTTTAAGAAGAGCTCAGGTGCTACTCAGCTCTTTTCCGGTAAGCTGCAGTTGGCACGAGGTCGTTTATTTGTGATGTAAGTGGGCGGCCATTGTGTGAGTGTTAAGAGTGGTCCACTTTTGGCTCAACAGGTTTGGACAAGAACAGGTGTATTTTTTTTCTCAGTTAGTACATAGCTAGTATGCTGAGAATGAGTCTGGAAATCATGGTATGTTTGTGTGAGATGTGGGTACTCTAGGAGGCCTCTAGTCTCCCTGATAACTACAACTGCACAAAGTGCATTGAGCTGCAGTTCCTTTGAGACCGTGTTAAGGAACTGGAATTGCAGCTTGATGACCTTCAGCTCATACGGGAGAATGAGGAGGTGATGGATAGCAGATACAGTCACCCTTTAGTTGCAGGAGGCAGGTGCCTAGGATCTGCCAGGAAAGGGAAATAGAATAGGCAGCCAATACAGAGTATCCCCGTGTGGCCTTTCCCATCATTATTAAGTATACCACTTTGGATACTGTGGTGGGAAGGTGGGTGGTGGTGACAGGGTTTCTGGCACTGAGTCTGGCTCTGATTCAGAAGGGAAGAGGAGTGCAGTCTTAATAAGCAGATTCTGTGGATGTGGCACAGACATGGTGGTATGTTGCCTCCCAGGTGCCACATCAGGGATGTCTTGGATTGACATTCAAAAGGAGGAGAGTGAGCAACCCGATGTGGTGCATATTGGTCCCAATGACATACAGGTAGGAAAAGGGAAGAGTTCTTGAAAAGAGAATATAGGGAGTTAGGCAGAAAGCTGAAAAGCCTGACTTTCAGGGTAGTAATCTCTGGATTGCTGTCTCTGCCATGTGCCACTGAGGACAAGAATAGGATGATTTAGCTGATGAATGTGTTGCTGAAGAATTGGTGCAGGGGGTAGGTTTTCAGATTTCTTGATTATTGGGATCTGTTCTGGTGAAGGTGTGACCTGTACAAAAAGGATGTGATACACCTGAACCCAAGGGGGATAAATATCCTTGCGGGCAGGTTTGCAAGAGCTGTTGGGGAGGGTTTAAAGTAATTGGGCGGGAGGAGGGCAAGAACTGAAGTGATAAGGCTGGGGAGGAGCAGTTGGTATACAAGCAGTGTGTAGTGAGACTGAGGAAGAAGAGGCAGACGATGAGGCAAATTGCAGTCGGTGTGATGAGTTAAAGTGTAATAGAGGGCCATAATCAAAAGGATGAACAATACAAGAGTAAAGGTGTTATATTTGAATGCACGCAGTAAATGGAATAAGGGAGATGATCTCGTAGCACGTTTAGAGATTGGCAGGTGTGAGCATGTCTGAAAGAAGATCATTGTTGGCAGCTTAATATCCAAGGATAAAGTGGACAATTAGTGACCGGGAGCAATAGTAGGTGTTCGCTGATTGAGCATATAAGGCATCGATTCGCAGCGGTTTTGTGTTTGAACAGCAGCTAGTCAGTGACTGAGATTGATTGGCAAGAACAGATAAAAATAAGGTAGGGCTAGCGGAGCAGCCTTTGTTGGAGTGGACAGTGTTAGAGTGGTTATTTGAGGCTTCAGTGAAGAGAGGCTTGAGCTAGAGAAGGCAATAAAGCTGTTTATTGTTTCCTTTATATTTGCATATTTAGAACAGCAACAATGCCAGGCAGGACCCAATGCTCCTTTTGTGGGAAGCTGAGGAACTTCCAATGTCCCTGATGACTTCACCCCCAAGAAGTTCATCCAGCTGTAGCTTCAAACACTGCGTTAAGGAGTTGGTGCTGGAATTGGATGAATTCTGGATCATTTGGGAGGCTGCAAGGTGATGGATAGGACATGCAGAGAGGCTGATACTGTCAGGATGCAACACAGAAAACTGGAAAGGGTTTGAACAGTCAGTGCAGAGTACCTCTGTAGCCATCCCCTTTAAAGACAGGTATACCACTTTGGATACTGTTGAGGGAGGAAGACCTAACAGAGGATTAGGTCTAATAGTGGCATCACTCGTCAGGGAAAATATCGTGGGAGTGCTAAGTCAAGACAAACTGCAGAACCCATCTAGTGGGGCATTGTGGGCGGACAGGAATAAGAAAGGTATGACCACGTTAATGGGAATATATTATAGACCAGTCGGCAGTCCACAGGGTTGAAAGGAGCAAATTTGTAGAGATCGCAGACTGGTGCAAGAAACCTGATAGATGATTTTAACTTTCCATATTGACTGAGATTATCATATTGTAAAGGGACTAGATGGGATAGAGTTTGTCAAATGTGGTCACAAAAGTTTCCTTAGTAAGTCGAAGTCCCAACAAGAGTGTGTGCAATACCTGATCAGTGACCTTCCCTGTCTCATTCCCTAATAGCAGAATTTTGTGCAGGGGAACACTTTGCATCCAGTGATCATAATGCCATTAGTTTCAAAGTAAATATGGGAAATGGTAAATCTGGTTCATGGTTTGAGAAAGGACAATTTTGATGATATCAGGAAGGATCTGGCAAGTGTGGATTGGGACAGGATGCTTTCTGGTAAAGGTGAACTTGGTAAGTGAAATTTTGAGAGTACAAAGTTTGTATGTAAAATACAAGGTAAGGATAACTGGTTTCAGGAGCCTTGGTTTTCAAGCAGTATTGAGACCCTGTTTAAATTTTTTTTAAAAAAGGAAGTGCATAGGAGGTATAGGCAGGTAGGAGCAAATGAGGTACTTATGGAATATAAGAAATGCAAAAGAACACTTAAGAAAGAAATCAGGAGGGCTGAAAGAAGGCATGAAGTTGTCCTAGCAGACAAGGTGAAGGAGATTCTACAGATATGTTAAGAGCAAAAGGATTAGAAACAGAGAAACATAAAAAACCTGCAGCACAATACCTGAGAAATTACCTAGGGTTACCCATAGCCCTCTATTTTTCTGAGCTCCATGTATCTGTCCAAGAGTCTCTTAAAAGGCCCTACCGTATCCACCTCCACCGTCATCACAGGCAGCCCATTCCACACACACACCACTCTGTGTAAAAAGAACTTGCCCCTGTACCTATTTCCAAGCACCTTAAAACCGTGCCCTCTTGTGCTAGCCGCAACACCTCCAACCTTTCGATCATCAGCAAATTTACTAACCCACCCCTCCACTTCTTCATCCAGGTCGTTTATAAAATTCACAAAGAGCAGGGGTCTCTGAGGCACACCACTGGTGACTGACTTCCATGCAGAATATGACCCGTCCACAACCACTCTTTGCCTTCTGTGGGAAAGCCAGTTCTGGATCCACAAAGCAATGTCCCCTTGGATCCCATGCCTCCTTACTTTCTTAATAACCCTTGCATGAGGTACCTTGTCAAATGCCTTGCTGAAATCCATATACACTACATCTACTACTCTACCTTCATCAATGTGTTCAGTCACATCCCCAAAAAATTCAGTCAGGCTTGTAAGCATGACCTGCCTTTCACAAAGCCATGCTGACTATTCCTAATCATATTATGCCTCTTCAAATGTTCATAAATCCTGCCTCTCAGGATCTTCTCCATCAGCTTACCAACCACTGAAGTAAAACTCACAAGAAGAAGAAGAAAGCCCTTAACTCCAAGTGGAGTCATCGGGACGCCGTCATGACGGCATTTTTTTTTTAAGCAGGCTTTCTTGTTTTTACAAGGCCGAGTTGTTAGCTCGACGCTCAACCCAGCACGGACGGAAAGCGTGCAAGGGAGCCGGCTGGATTCAAACTTGGGAGCCTTCGCTCCGAAGTCCGGTGCTGATGCCGCTACACCACCAACCGGCGAGAAGAATAAGAAAGCCCTTAACTCCAAGTGGAGGAAGTAAGACTCACTGGTCTATAATTTCCTGGGCTATCTCTGTCCCTTTCTTGAATAATGGACCTTCTTGATGCTTTCCAAAAGCTCCTGCACATCCTCTTTCTTAATATCTAGCTTTTCAGTCCGCTGTAAGTCATCACTACAATCACCGAGATCCTTTTCCGTAGTGAGTACTGAAGCTTAAATATTCATTAAGTACCTCCGCTATCTCCTCCGGTTCCATACACACTTTTCCACTGTCACACTTGATTGGTCCCATGCTCTCACGTCTTATCCTCTTGCTTTTAACAATATTTGTAGAATGCCTTGGGGTTTTCCTTAATCCTGTCCACCAAGGCCTTCTCATGGCCCCTTCTGGCTCTCCTAATTTCATTCTTAAGCTCCTTCCTGTTAGCCTTGCAATCTTCTAGCTCTCTATCATTACCTAGCTTTTTGAACCTTTCGTAAGCTCTTTTCTTCCTGACTAGATATACAAGAGCCTTTGTACGCCACAGTTCCTGTCTCTCCCATCCTTTCCCTGTCTTATTGGAATGTACCTATGCAGAACTCCACGTAAATATCCCCTGAACATTTGACATATTTCTTTCGTACATTTCCTTGAGAACGTCTGTTTCCAATTTCTGCTTCCTGCCTGATAGCTTCATATTTCCCCTTACTCCAATTAAACACTTTCCTAACTTGTCTGTTCCTAACCCTCTCCAGTGCTATGGTAAAGGAGATAGAATTGTGATCTCTATCTCCAAAATGCTCTCCCACTGAGAGATCTGACACCTGACCAGGTTCATTTCCCATACCAGATCAAGTACAGCCTCTCCTCTTGTCGGCTTATCTACATATTGTGTCAAGAAAACTTCTTGAACACACCTAACAAACTTCACCTCATCTAAACCCTTTGCTCTAGGGACATACCAATCAATATTTGGGAAACTAAAATCTCCCACCACGACAACCCTGTTATTGTTACACCTTTCCAGAAACTGTCTCCCTGTCTGCTCCTCGGTGTCCCTGTTACTATTGGGTGGTCTATAATAAAACACCCAGTAGAGTTATTGACCCCTTCCTGTTCCTTACTTCCACTCACAGAGACTCTGTAGACAATCCCTCCATGACTTCCTCCTTTTCTATGGCCATGACGCTATTACTGATCAACAGTTGCCATGCCCCACCTCTTTTGCCACCCTCCCTGTCCTTTCTGAAAATCTATAGCCTGGCACTCGAAGTAACCGATCCTGCCCCTGAGCCATCCAAGTCTCTGTAATGGCCACAACATCATAGCATTGAGTACTGATCCATGCTCTAAGTTCATCCGCTTTGTTCATAATACTCCTTGCACTAAAATAGACACATCTCAAACCATCGGTCTGAGTGCGTCCCTTCTTAATCACCTGCCTATCCTCCCTCTCGCACTGTCTCCAAGCTTTTTCTATTTGTGAGCCAACCGCCTCTTCCTCTGTCTCTTCAGTTCGGTTCCCCCACCCCCCCCAGCAATCCTAGTTTAACCTCTCCCCAATAGGCTTAGCAAACCTTCCAGCCCCCCCCCCCCTCCCTCCAGGATACTGGTCCTCCTGTGATTCAAGTACAACCCATCCTTTTTGTACAGGTCACTCCTGCTCCAATAGAGGTCCCAAGATTGCAAGGGACAAAATTGGAAGATCAGAATGGTAATACATGCATGAAGTCAAAAGAGATGGGGGAGATCTAAAATGGACTTTTTTTACATCTGTATTTACTCGGGAGATGGATGAAGAGTCATTAGAAATTAGACAAAGTGGCATCAACTTCGTGGAGAATGAAGAGGCAATAAGTAGAAGTCCCCAACAAAAGAATGTGCTGCCTTGAGGCAAATTAGAGTGGATAAATCCACAGGGCCTGACAAGGTGTTCTCTTAGACCCTGTGGGAGGCAATTGCAAGGGCCCTAGAAGAGAGATTTAAATCATCCTTAGTAGCAGGTGAGGTACTGGAGGATGGCTAATGTTTTTCTGCTGTTTAAGAAAGGCTCAAAAAACAAACCAGGAAATTATAGGCTGGTGAGCCTGACATTAGTAGTGGGGAAAGTTATTGGAAGGTATTCTAAGGTCTGGATATATGAGCATTTGGATAGTCATGGACTGATTAAGGATAATCAGTGTGGATTTGTGCATAGTAGGTCGTGTTATCCAGTCTTGTGGAGTATTTAGTGGAAGTTACCAGGAAAGTTGATGAAGGAAGGCAGTGGGTGTTGTCTACATGGACTTTAGCAAGGTCAAGGTTCCATGTGGGAGGTTGGTCAAGAAGGTTTGGTTGCCCAGCATTCAAAACAAGATAGTAAATTGTATTGGACATTAGCTTTGTGGGGGAAGCCAGAGAGCGGTGGTAGAGTGTTGCCACTCTGACTGAAGGCCTGTGATTAGTGTGATTAACAGGGATTAGTGCTGGGTCCATTGTTGATTGTCATCTATGTCAATGATGTGGTTAACTGGATCAGCAAATTTGCAGAAGACAACAAGATTTGGGGATATAGTGGGAAGTGAAGAAGACCATCAGAACTTGCAGATGGATCTGGACCAGCTGGAAGTTGGGCTGATAAGAATGCAGATGGAATTTAATAAAGATAAGTGTGAGGTGTTGCACTTTGGTAGGACCAACCAGGGTAGGTCTTACACAATAAATGGAAGGGCACTGAGGAGTGTAGTAGGTCAAAAGTATCTAGGTATACAGATCCATAATTCCTTGAAAGTGGCAGCGTCAGTGAATAGGGTTGTAAAGAAAGCTTTTGGTTCATTGGCCTTCATAAATCAAAAGTATTGAGTACTGGAGATGAGATGTTGTGTTGAAGTTGTATCCAACATTATTGAGGCCTAATTTGGGGTATTGTGTGCAGTTTTGGTCACCTACCTGCAGGAAAGATGTAAGTAAGGTTGAATGAGTACAGAGAAATTTTACAAGGATGTTGCTGGGTCTGGAGGATCTGAGTTGGATGGAAAGATTGAATAGGTTAGAACTTCTATTCTTTAGAACATATAAGATTGAGAGGAGGTTGGACAGAAGTATACAAAATTATGAGGTAAATACTAGCAGGATATTTTCACTGAGGTTGAGTGGGATTACAACTAGAGATCATAGGTTTAAGGTGAAAGAAAAATTTAAGAATATGAGGGGAAGCTTCATTCGAATGGTCGTGAGAGTGGAACGAGCTGCCAGTGCAAGTGGTACATGCGGGCTCAATTTCAATATTCAAGAGAAGTTTGAATAGGCACCTGGATGGAAGGGGGTATAGGGGAGCTATTCTTCAGTTGTAGGTCGATGGGGCTGGGCAGTTTATATGTTTTGGCACAGACTAGATGAGCCAAAGGGCCTTCTTCTGTGCTGTACTTTTCAATGACTCTATGATAAACATTCTATCGGATAGACAGGCAGGTAAATAGAGGGCATGTAGTGGGTTTGTTGGTTTAAAAAAAGAATGAAATCAGATCCTTGGATAGGGATCAGAAGATGTAGAATCCTTGTGGGTAGAGTTAAGAAACTGCAAGAATGAAAATGCCGTGATGGGAGTTATGTACAGGCCTCCAAGTAGTAGCCAGGATATAGTCTACAAATTACAACGGGGGATAGACAAGGCATGAATAAAGAGTAGTGTTGCAATAATCATGGAGGATTTCAATATGCAACTAGATTGGGAAAATCAGGCTGACGGTGGATCCCAAGAAAGGGAATATGTAGAATGCCTACGAGATTGCTTTTTGGAACAGCTTATGGTTGAGCCCACTAGGGGAATGGCAATTCTGGATTGGGTGGTATGTAATGATCCAAATTTGATTAGGGAGTTTAAGGTAAAGGAACCCTTAGGAGACAGTGATCATCATAATATAGAATTCAACTTGCAGTTTGAGGAGGAGGAGCTAAAATCAGATGTGCCAGTATTACAGTGGAGTAAAGGGAATTACACAAGCATGAGCAGCTGAGTAAAGTTGATTGCAAGGGACACAAGCAGGGAAGACAGTAGAACAGCAATAGCCGGAGTTTCTGGGAGTAATTTGGAAGATGCAGGAAAGATGTATTCCAAAGTTGAAGTATTCTACAGGGAGTGTGAGCCAACCGTGTCTGACAAGATTCAAAGGTTCAATTTCATGTCAGAGAAATGTATACAATATACATCCTGAAATGTTTTATCTTCGCAAACATCCACGAAAACAGAAGTACCCCAAAGAATGAACAACAGTTACATGTGAGAACCCCAAAGTCCCTCCCCCCTCCCGCGCATAAGCGGCAGCAAGTAACTAAGTCAAAAACAGCACTAAAAACAAAAGAGTGGGCATATAATATAGCAAAAAATAGCGGGAAGGTAGAGGACTGGGAAGCCAACAGAAGGCAACTAAAAAGCCATGAAGAGAAAAAAGATGAACTATGAAGGTAAGCTAGCCAATATAATCTAAAAGAGGATACAAAAAGTTGTGTAGGTATATGGAAAGTAAAGAGAGACACGAGTGGATATTGGACCGCTGGAAAAGGGACAAAGAAATGGGAGACAAACTGAGTACATTTTTTTTTGTCGGTCTTCACTGTGGAAGACACTAGCAGAATGCCAGAAATATGAGTGTGTCCAAGGGCAAAATTGAATGTCATTGCTATACTAGAGAGAAGGTTCTTGGGAAGCTGAAAAGGCTGAAGGTAGACAAGTTGCCTGGACCAGATTGACCACTCCCCATGGTTCTGAAATAGGTAGCTAAAGAGATAGTGGGGGCATTAGTAGTGATTTTTCAAGAATCACTAGATTCTGGGATGGTTCCTGAGGACTAGAAAATTGCAAATGTCATTCTAGTCTTTAAGAAGAAAGTCAGGAGGTTATGTTGCAAGTTTATAAAACTCTGGTTAGGTTACATCTGGAGTATTCCATACAGTTCTGATAGGATGTAGGAAGGATGTTGAGGCTTTGGAGAGGGTGCAGAAGAGGATCACCAGAATGCTGCCTGGTTTAGAGAGCATTATGTTATCACAAGAGGCTGGATCAAGTTTGGTTGATTTCTCTGGAGCACCAGAGGCTGAGGGGAGATCTGATAGAGGCTTACAAGATTATAAGAGACATAGTGGACAGAGAGTATCTGCTTCCCAGGGTTGAAATGTCTAATACCAGAGGGCATGCATTGAAGGTGAGAGGGGTAGTTTCAAAGGGGATGTGGGGTGAGTTTTTACTCAGTCATGGATGCCTGGAATGTGCTACCTGGAATGGTCATGGGGGCAAATACATTAGAGGCTTTTTAAGAGATGTATGAATAGACACATGAATGTAATGCCTTTGGGGAGGGCCCAGAGGATGTTCACGTGAATGATCCTAGGAGTGAAAGGGATAACATGCGAGCGTTTGACTCTGGCCCTGTACTCACTGGTGTGTAGAAGAATGAGGGGCAGATCTAATTGAAACTTATCAAATGGTGAAAGACCTAGACAGAGTGGATGTGGAGAGGATGTTCCCTATAGTGGGGCAGTCTAAGACCAGAGGGTAGAGCCTCAGAATAGAGGGGCATCCATTTAGTACAGAGATGAGGTAATTTCTTTAGCCAGAGGGTGGTGAATCTGGAGTTTACTGCCACAGGCAGCTGTGCAACCCAAGTCGTAGGCTATACTTAGGTTGATAGATTCTTGATTAATCAGGCTGTCAAAGGTTTTAGGGAGAAAGCAGGAGAATGTGGTTGAGGGGGGTAATATATCAGCTATTTGGAAAGGCAGTGCAGACTTTTATGAGCCGCATAGACTAATTCTGCTCTTGTCTTGTGGCCTTGTGTCTCTTGATCTGCTTCTGGTAAAATAAATTAAGTCTATAACCATGGATCGATCACCATGTTATAATTTTGGTATAGTGTGAATAATCATGTTGAAGAGGCTATATTTCAAAAGTGTACATCTGGAATTATCTCTTCACTGAAAATATATGTACTGACATTTGCTTCCACGCTGATTTTCATATGCATGCATTTACAACTTTATATCGTGAACCAAACAGAGCATTACATCTTGCCCATTTATCGGACTCCCATAATATTGAACTTGATTAGTTTGCCATATTTTTATCTGTACATGTTGCATGTAAGAAATATAAACATTACAGATGCTCCTGACTTGGGGTTTTGTGCACCACTACTCTGAATAAATTGAGAATGTGTGGCATTTTGAACAATTGGTGAAATTGTACCTATAGGACCTGTACAGAGGCCTAAATTGAACCTGAAACCTCGCAGCATTCCAAAAGAAGAGGTTGTACGTGCTCCCCCTGCAGCATCATCTGGAAGATCAGCGTCCATTTTTGGTGCTGCCAAGCCAGTGGATACAACAGCTAAAGAACGTGAGGTTGAAGAGAGATTGAAGAAAGAGCAAGAAAAATATCAGAGGCAAATAGATGATCAAGAAAGAGGGATTAAAGGGGTTAAACAGCCACGAGAAAGGTAAGCATTTTTCCCCAGGATAAAGGAAACTTTCAATAATGTCTGGTGGATGAATGGATGTGCAGCTTTTTTTTGTCAGAAATGTTGAGGCCCAGAAGTGTTGGTGCATTTGGCTAAGGTCTTGAAACCCAACACAGCTGTTTGCTTTGGGTAGAGTGGCTTTACTCCAGCCTGAAGAATTGGTGTTCATCTTGCAGAGCACCCTGCAGAAACTAAGTGTTCTGTTGAAGCATGCCACTTTGAAGGTGATGAAGTGAAATCTTAATTAAAGTAATATGTTTAGCAACATCTTGTGAAAACTTTCAATTTGTAGCAGTGGTAGTTCAAAATCTGTGGAGCACAACTTATGGTTTACAAGCTCCTGACAACAAAGATTGTGCATGTATTCTTGGCATTATAGAGGTGACCACCTACTAAAATAAGTGTACTGATCTAAAGTTTACTTTCATCTGTTTTTTAAAGCTGTCAGTGGGTTTAAAGATATAATGCTTTCCATCATTGATTTCAACTTGTGTCATCTGTGATGGCATGCAGAGTAATCAAATTTTGTCCATTTTTAATTATATTTTCTAAAATTAGGTGTAAATTTCACTTTAGTGATGCACAAAATAACCATTTTTACATTTTGAAGCATATACAGCAATTAAGTTTTGTGGCAAGAACTCATTTTACTTTGGTTCTCTTGTTAATTTAAAATGCTTAGAATCAGTTTATGCAAGACCAAAGCTTGTCAATGGATTTTTTCCACTTCAGTTCTTCAATAAAAATTTTTACTGTTGATACCATGAAAGAACTTGCTAAGTAGCACAAAGAATAAGAGAAATTTATCAAAGGGTATGAACTTTATTCTCCTTGAGGATGATGATAAGAGTGATTTAGCACAATTGCTAAAAAGTGTTAGGGATTTGAGAAAGCAATGTTTATATATAGACAGGCCGCTTAGAAGGGAGGCCATCCTGGATCTGGTGCTAGGCAATGAATGGTCAAGTGACAGATCTCTCAGTGGGTGAGCATTTCAGAGACAGTCATCACACTTCCCTGACTTTTACCATAGCCTTGGAGTGGGATAGGAGCAGACAGTATGGGAGAGTATTTAATTGGGGAATGGGGGAATTATGATGCTATTAGGCAGGAACTGAGGAGTGTAAATTGTAAACAAATATACTCAGAGAAACACATGATGGATATGTGGAGGTTGTTTAGGGAGCACCTCTGTGGAGTTCTGGATAGGTTTGTCCCATTCAGGCAGGGAAAGGATAGTAAATTGAAGAAACCATGGTTGACAAGAGATGTGGAACATCTAATCAAGGGGAGGAATTGAGATGTCCAGGTATGATTTCACAGGCAAAGTGACAATTCCAGATGAAATTTGAATCAACGAAGGCTGCTCAAGAGTTATGACAAGGCTTGAATACTATCACCTCTTATAAAGTTAACTCAAGTGACATAGGCGAGAACAGGGCATCACTTCCAGAGGAGCTCAATGCCTTCTGTGCTCACTTGCACTGTCAAAACATGGAGGAACTATCACAATTTCCCACAGACCCCCAATGCTCCTGTGATTTCAGTATCCGAGGCTGATGTGTGAGCAGCCTTTAGAAGGGTGAACCCACGAAACACATCTGGCCCAAACAGGATACCTGGCCAAATACTAAAAAACTTTGCTGATCAACTGGCTGTGGTGTTGATGAGATCTTCTCACTGTAACAGTGTGAGGTACCCACCTGCTTCAAGCAGGCTTCAATTATACAGGTGCTTCAGAAGATCATGGTAACCTGCCTTAATGACCATCGTCCAGTAGCAGTTACATCCACAGTGATTAAGTGTTTTGAGAGAATAATGATGAAACACATCAACTCCTGGCTTAGAAGCAACTTGGGTCTGCTTCAATTTGCCTTCTGGTCCACAGCAGATGCTATCTCACTAGCTATTTATTCAACTGTGGAACATCTAGACAGCAAAGATGCATATGTCAGGATACTGTTTATGGACTACGGCTCAGCATTCAATATGATCATCCCTCAGAACTAATCAATAAGCTTCAAAACCTTGGCTTCAGAGCCTCTTTGTGCAACTGGATCCTGGATTTCCTCACTTGCACTGTGTGGCTAAGCATTGCACTCATGTTCAAGTTTGCAGATGACACCACTCTTGTAGGCAGAATCAAAAGTGGTGATGAATCAGCATATAGGAGGGAGATTGAAAATCTGGCTGAGTGGTGCCACCACAACCTCTCACTCAATGTCAGCAAGACCAAGGAGCTGATTATTGACTTCAGAAGAAGGAAACCAGAGGTCCATGAGCCATTCCTCATCCGGGGATCAAGAAGTTGCAAATTTAAATTCCTCAGTTTTACTATATCAGGGGACCTATCCTGGGTCCAGCACGTATGTGCAATTATGAAAAAAGCACGGCATGACATCTAAAACTTTAACAAACTTCTATAGATGTGTGGTGGAGCATTTATTAACTGTCTACGTCACAGCTTGGTATGGAAACACCAATGCTCTTGAACAGAAGATCCTACAAGAAGCAGTGGAGACAGCTCAGTCCATCACAGCTATAGCCCTGCCCACCGTTGAGCACATCTACACGAAAAATTGTCGCAGGAAAGTAGCATCCATCACTGGGGACACTCACCACCAAAGACATGCTCTCTTCTCACTGCTGCCATCAGGAAGAAGGTACAAGAGCCTCAGGACTGGCACACAAGGTTCAGGAACATTGAAATGTTCCCTCAACCTATGGACTCACTTTATCACTTTCAAGTACTCTTCGTCTCCTGTTCTTGATATTTATTGCTTATTTATTATTATTATTATTTTTGGGTAGATGGAGCTCGTCAGCCTGGGAAGGTAGTCCATCTAAGAGAGGGAAAACTGATTTCAAACCTCCGCTGCCTTGCGGCCACACCCACTTGTGGGAAAGGCTTCGGGAGTAAACCCTGAGGACAAATCCGGAGCTGGAGTCCCTAAGGCGGTCTGACATTGCTTTCAACCTCGCTGTGGCAACTGTTGCGACGTCACTGGTGCCAAGCTGTATCGACCCTTGCCCTTCCCTTGGATGACATCGGTGGCATGGAGAGGGGAGACTTGTTGCATGGGCAACTGCCGGTCTTCCATACAACCTTGCCCAGGCCTGCGCCCTGGAGAGGACACTCATGAAGCAAGGCTTTCCTGGCACAGATCCATGGTCTCGCGAGACTAACGGATGCCATCAATCATTATTATTATTATTTTTTTTTTCTATTGCACAGTTCTTCACATATGTGAAGAACAGGACAATAACTAGAGTGATCGGGGATAGAAGGGGAAACTTGCCTGGAGTCGGAGGAGGTGGGGAGGTCCTTAATGAATGCTTTGCTTTAGTATTCACCTGTGAGAAGGATCTTAATGTATATGAGGACACTGTAAACAGGCTGATATGCTAGAACCTGTCGACGTTAAGAAAGAGGACATTTTTGAGGATTTTTGAAAAACATTAGAATAAAGAAGTCCCTTGGTAGGACAGGCTATGTCCTGGGTTACCTCAGGAAGAGAGGGAAGAGGTTTACTGTGTCTTTGGTGATGATCTTGGTGTCCTCACTGGCCACAGGAGTAGTACTAGATGATTGTTAGGTGGCAAATGTTATTCTTTTGTTGAAGTAAAGAAATAGAATAACCCTGGGAATTACAGACCAATGAGTCTTGCTTCAGTGGTGGGTATATTGTGGAGTATTCTTAGAGATAGGATTTACAAACATTTGGAGAAGATGGTCTGATTAGGGATAATCAGTATGGCTTTGTGGGGGTGGGGGGGGGGAGGTGGTAGGCCATAACTCATGAACCTAATTGAATTCTTTGTGAATGTGACAAGGGACATTGAAGTTAGAGCAGTGGATGTGGTATATATATATATGGTTTTTAGTAAGGTGTTTGATAAGATTCCCTGTGGTAGGGTCATTCAGAAACTCAGGAGACATGGCATTCAGGGAAACCTGGCTGTGTGGATTCAGAACTGACTTGCCTATAGAAGGCAGAGGATGGTTGTAAATGGAGTGCATTCTTCCTGGAAGTTGGGGACCAGTGGTGGCCCACAGGGATCTGTTCTGGTAGCCCTACACTTTGGGATTTTTATATATTATTTGCAGGGGAAAGTGGAAAGGTGTGTAAGTTTTCAGATAACAGAGGTTGTAGGAGTTGTACAGAGTGTGGAAGGTAGCTGAAGGTTATACAGAACACTAACAAGACTCAGAGCTGAGAAGTGGCAGATGCAGTTCAACTTGGAAAAGTGTGAAGGCAGAATATAGGATTAATGGCAAGATTATGAGCAGTGTGAAGGTACAGGGATTTGGGGTCCATGTCCAAAGATAACTCAAAGTTGCTGCGGAAGTTGATGGGCTGCTTAAGAAGGCGTATGGTGTGTTGGCCTTCATTATTCAGGGGATTGAGTTCAAAAATTGTGAGGTAATGTTGCAGCTTCACAAAACACTGGTTACACCACACTTGGAGTATTGTGTTTAGTTCAGGTCATCTCATTATAGGAAGCTTTAGAGAAGATGGAGAGGAGGTTTACCAAGATGCTGCTTGAATTAGAAAGCATGTTTTATGAGGATAGGTTGAGCAAGCTAGGGTTTTTCTCTTTGAAGTGAAGAAGGATGAGAGGTGACGATAGATTTGTACAAGATGGTAAGCACAGATCAAGTGGATAGCCGGAGACGCTTTCCCAGGGTGTGGGAATAATATATAAGGGGGCATGATTGAAAGAAAGTGGTGGGTGAATGGATATCCCTGTCAGGTGGTGGTAGAGGCAGAAACATTAGGGGCATGTAAAAAACCTCTTAGATTGGCACATAGATGATGGAAAAATGGAGGGCTATGTAAGGGGTGTTACGAACCCCGTAACTGGGTTACTTACCAGCAAAGATAGAGACGACATTTGGAGTCTGGTGATACTATTTTTAACCGTATTTATTAGTAAAAATACACAAAAATAATATCAATGCAAATATACAGATAATATACGTCGTCAATACTAAACCTAAAAGTGTGGGTATAATAATAATAAGAAGAAATAAGCTCTATTGTTGTCTAGGGGATAATGAATTGTCCGATGGAAATATAAAGTTTGCTTCAGTTCACACAGGCTGCTGTCGTTTGCTTGTCGCTGTGTTGCAATTGTTGGAGAGAGAGAGAGATAGAAGAATGGGAACCGTTACCGCTAAGTGTTTTGCCAACCTTCCTTTATGATTTCGATCTGTCGGTGTCTCATTGTTGTGGCTGTTCAAGTGTGACCTCTCCTTTAGCTAAACCATTCTTCTGTGATGAGCCCGCTACCCAGGCAAGGGAGGATGCACACGAGCTCCCACCGGCTTCACTATAAAACGCTGTCACTGGATTTCTAGCGTTTCTCCTGGTGTGTCTAAGGGGTGTTCCCCAGACCCGTCTTTTATCCTCACTCACGGGGTCTCAGATGTCAATCAGGTTGGGATGATGCAGTCCCTCAACCAGCCTACTCTGGTTGTCCCCGAGGGGGTTCAGTGAATAGTACTGTACTCAATACACAATTCCTTCTCCAAGAGACAATAGCAGTAATCAGTGGTTCCGTTCCGCTTATGTCAGGAGACATTCCACCTGGTTGTGTATTCTGCGTCTCCCCCTCCCTCTCCCCCTCCCTCTCCCCCTCCCTCTCCCCCTCCCTCTCCCCCTCCCTCTCCCCCTCCCTCTCCCCCTCCCTCTCCCCCTCCCTCTCCCCCTCCCTCTCCCCCTCCC
Organism: Hypanus sabinus; assembly: GCF_030144855.1. Classification (NCBI taxonomy): domain Eukaryota; kingdom Metazoa; phylum Chordata; class Chondrichthyes; order Myliobatiformes; family Dasyatidae; genus Hypanus; species Hypanus sabinus. The sequence continues at coordinate 18,572,929 of NC_082738.1, read as the reverse complement.
TCTCCCCCTCCCTCTCCCCCTCCCTCTCCCCCTCCCTCTCCCCCTCCCTCTCCCCCTCCCTCTCCCCCTCCCTCTCCCCCTCCCTCTCCCCCTCCCTCTCCCCCTCCCTCTCCCCCTCCCCCTCCCCCCCCCCCCCCATTTCCTGGGTCTCAGACCCGAAATAATAGCGATCTTGTGATTCTCAAAAAGGAGGGGGCGACTTTGCACCCTTTGGCCCCTCAGAGTTGCTCCACATTCGTAACAGGGGAAAGTGTTAGATTGATCTTGGAGCAGGCTAACAGTTCAGCACAATATCGTGAGCCGAAGGACCTAAGCTGTGCTGTAGTGTTCTCTGGAAAAAATATACATAAATAGACAGAGACTAACAAACAACCTGTGTACAAAAGACAAACTGCAATTAGATATAATACTGAGAGCATGAGTATTAAGAGTCCTTGAGAGTGTGTCTTTAGGTCATAAAAATTGGTTCAGAGTCGTGGTGAATGAAATTATACATGGTGGTTCAGGATCCTGATGGCTGTAGAGTGATAACTGTTCCTGAATCTGGTGAACCTAGGGCTTCTGTACCTCCTTCCCAATAGTAGTAACTGGAAGAGGGCATGGACTGGATGGTAGGGATCATTGAAGGTGGATGCTACTGTTGGGAGGGCTCTGCCTGTAATGGACTGGGCTGTATTCACTACGTAATGCTGTATTTTCTGTTTCTGTGCATTGGTGTTTCTATACCAGGCAGTGATGCAGTCAGTTAGGATACTCTCCACTGCCCATCTATAAAGGTTTGTAAGTGTTATTTATTGTGACAAATTTCTAAAAGTAGAGGCACTGTTGTGCCTCCTTTGTAATGCTATTTCCATGCTGGTCCCAGGATAGATCCCTGGAATGATAATGCTGTAGAATTTAAAGCTGCTGACCCTCCCCACTTCCATTCTTCTAATGAGGACTGGCTCTTGAACCTCTGGCTTCTTCCTCCTCTAGTCAATAATCTTTGGTTTCGATGATGTTGAGTGAGAGGTTGTTGTTGTGGCACCATTCAACGAGATTTTCAATCTCCCTCCTATGTGCTAATTCATCACCATTCGCCCAGTAACTATGATGTCGTCAGCATACTTAAAAATTGCATTGGAGCTGTATTTAAGCACATAATCATAAGTATAGAGAAGAGCAAGGGGTTAAGCACATATCCCTGTAGTGCATTTATGCCAATGATAAATCACCATTGACTTGCCTGACTCGAATGTTAACCAATTTAGATTTTTTCTCTTAATTGGCACTTAAATCAATTTGATGCCATTTAGTGAATGTCCTTTGGTTCAATGTAGACATCCAAGCTGGCGCAATGAAGATCAGGTGGAGCGTTCAAGGACTACCAGCGACTCTTCACAGCCAACTGATACAAGTGCCCCTGCAGGTCGAGGTAACATTTTAAATATTCTGAGTTTTTTGAAGATCTTGTGGATGAATACCTTGCATTCTGAGTTCTTAATAATCTCTTAGAAGGGGTATGAATATTAGTAGATGTATGTAAATGAATTGAATATTAGGACAGAGTAAACTCTATGAATTTGATGAAGTTAAACTTGTAGGCCTTTGTAACAACCCACCCCCACCCCCTTTCCTCTTCCAAGGCCAGCAGAGAATGCATTTTGGCAGATGGGTTCAAGCAATTCAATAGATATATTGACAGAGATCATGAAAGTATGCAGAATCAGGGGTAGGAGGGGTCAGTGTGCTAGATGTTTGAGAGAGTAGTTAGCAAAACAAATTAGATCTTAGACTTGAGAAGGGATATTGTGCACAAAAGCAGTGAAGGTAACTTGAATGTTTATTATCGCTGGTTAACCCACAACTGATCACATTTCAGAAAGACTGTGAAGGTCATTGAGAGGTGCTGATGAGATTTACCAGTTTCTGGGTAGACATAGTCACTGTTTGAAGAGGGAACAGGTGAATTATCCTCTCATGGTCCCTCAGGAGATTATCAGGTCATTAAAACACCACCTATAGAAATGTTTCTTTCCATTTCAATTGGTGCATGCAATCATGGCTGTGATTTGGCTCATTCCCAATCAGATCCAGCACAATATATGGTGTAAATGTTGTATACATATTTACAAACTTGGTTTACACCCAGAACAAGAATTAAAATGGAACCTGCATATTTCCCAGCAGACTAGGTGCGGCTGAAGGTAGCTTCCAACACTAGCTGCCCACTGATATAGAAGGGTGTTAGCTCTTAAAGACACACTCCCCTTAGCAGATATTCACGCACAATGCATACTGAGGCTACTGTGAAGGCGGCAGGGAGAAGCTCATAAATTTACTGATGGAGACAAAAGTTCTACTAAGTGTGATACAAAGCAGGATGAAGATCCTTTGCACCAAAGGGGCCAGAAGACCATTCTGCCTGAACAAGGAAGAACATGGCTGCAGGTGGCTTCTGAAAATCACTCATTCAAATAATTACAGAATAGTCTTTGGAGCTCTGTGGAATTCAACAATTTCAGATAATTCACTTTGTCTTTGAAACTAGCTGGGTCTATTGTTGGCCAACTATCTGTAATTTTTTTTCAATCTTTGTATTGATTTTTAAAAAAACAGTGCATACAAACAGGAAGGGAATATCTCCAGGATATATGTCAATAGCAATACATACAGAAGGTAAAGTAAACAATATCAGAATCACACATAGTGTTGATCTACAAAGTATAAATTTGATATAGAATGTATAATTCTCTTATCAATTTATGAAGAAAGGAAGGACTATTAGAAAATTTTGTATAAGAGGAAAAAAAACACTATTCTAAACAGGAAAAAGAGGACTGGGCAGTCCATCCTGAGAGAAAAACCAAGAGGAAAGAGACTCTCTGATCAACTCCAAGGTTCCAAAAAAATAGCTGGAAGAGAATCAATACAAAAATCAAATCATATGAAAATATTGAATATGAGGTCACCAGATTTCTTCAAATTTAAAGGATGTATCCAATGTCTGACTTCTTATTTTCTCTAGACTTAAACAGGACATGATAAAGGAAAGCCAATAAAAGGCGGTAGGAGGGTTAGGGTCCTTCCATTTAAGTAAAATGGCTTTCCTAGCCAAAAGGCTATCATCCACTCCCAAAAATAGCTGTAAATAAGTTTGGTTGTGAATCCAGATCCAGCACTTTAGATAAGGTTTTTAAAACATCTTTCCAAAAATTCTCCAACTTTATGCAAGACTATAACACACGAGTTAAAGTGGGCATCTGATTATTACATCTATCACAAATAGGATTAATATTGGGAAAAATATGGGTTATATCCTTTGACATATGTGCCTGATGCACTTCCCTGAACTGTATCAAGGAATGACGGGCACAAATAGATGAAGTATTTACCAGATGAGAAACTTTACTCCATTGATTATCTGAAAGTAACTCTTGAAATTCCAATTCCCAGGCAGCTTTAATTTTATCGTTAGATATCATTTGTAAATTCAATAATCATTTATATATTGTAGCTATTGATCCTCCTTTGGAGTGGTTTAACCTGGAAAAGGATATCTATTATATTAGATGGATAAGCGGAGGGATAATTTGGAAGCAAAGAACATAAAAATAAATAAATAAATAGAAAGTTCCTGATTTGTAAATATCTTTTTTTTTAAAAGTGTACATTGGATAAATCAAATTTATCTGCTAGCTGAGTGAAAGACATTAAACAATCCCCTCTAAACAAATCCGAAAAAGTTATTATACCTTTTTTCCAAATTTAAAAAGCCTGATCTAAAATTGATGGTTTAAAAGAATAGTTACGATATATTTTACTAGAAAGGACAAAATTATTTAATTCAAAAAATCTGCGAAACTGAAACCAAATTCTTAATGTATGTTTAATAATAGGATTAAGGTCTTGTCTACCAAACTTAGCAGAAAAGGAAGAGGAGCTCCCAGTAAAGAGGCCAAGGAATACCCCTTCACCGAGTTTTTCTCCAATTCCACCAGTAAAGGACAGTCATATATGTCTGAATAATGAATCCAACAGGTAATATATCGAATATTAATTGCCCAGTAGTACAGTCTAAGATTTGGCAAAGCCATACCACCGTCCTTTTTTAATTTCTGCAATAAAGGTTTACTCTTTATTTCTTTTTCCAATACTTTATTGAATTTCATATATACAAATACAGTTCATAAGGATACTTATTATAAATCAAAGTAAGATAGCACAAAATGCACTATATATAAATCAGTGATACAATCACAGTATCCCATATTGATGATCTTTAAAATAAATTGAATGGTGTAATACATTACTATGGTTTCTTATATTATAAAGAAAGTCTATACCCCCTACCAAGACAAAGCTGGATGGAGAAAGAAAAACAAGAGAAAAAGAAAAGAGTACTTTACCATAAAGTATTTTATAATAATAGCCCAGATCTATATTATAATAATAACAATTCAAAGATTTTTAAAATAGTTCAGAAAGGGTCTCCATAAGGTTTGAAAATCTTGGTTAGAATCAGAAATCAAACAACGAATCTTCTAGATTTAAACATGACATAACATCACATAACCATTGAGCATGTGGGGGGGGGGGGGGGCAATCTCCTTCCATTTAAGCAAGGTTGCCCTCCTAGCCATAAGAGAAATAAAAGCCAGTACCCGCGAATGAGAAGGCTCCAAAATTATAGCTCTTTCCTCAACAATACCAAATAAGGCATTTAAAGGATTGGGCTTAAAACTAACTTTAGAATGTTCAGAAAAAGTTTAGAATACATCTTTCCAATATTCTTGAAGGCTTGAACATGACCAAAACATATGAATTAATGAAACCTCTCCATTATTACATCTGTCACAGTAAGGAGATATATCTGCAATATAACGAGAGAGTTTGTCTTTAGGCATATGAGCCCTTTGTACTGCTTTAAATTGTAGGAGGGAATGACGAGCACATAATGATAAAGAATTAACCATTTTAAAAATAACCCTCCAAGTCTCATCAGATAATGAAGTCTGTAAATCCTTTTCCCAATCTTTTTAAATTTTATCTAAAGGAGCCATTTTCAAAAGGTTTCAAATTAAAAATTACACCTATTATGTTCTTATCCGGGCTAGTAGGAAATGTATGTAATTTAGCTCTTAAAAAAATCTCTAATCTGTAGATATCGAAAAAAGTGGGGTATTAGATCGGTTATATTTCACTCAGAGCTGCTCAAAAGAAGAGAGGTTCCCTCCAACGAACAGATCCAACAAGTTGTCTGCATACAATGAAACCTTATGCATTTTATCCCCTCTCTTAATACCCTGAATACTATTGGAATTCTGAAGAGCAATAGCAAGAGATTCTAGAGCCAAGTTAAATAACAAAGGACTATGAGGACAGCCCTGCCGGGTACCTCTGTATGGTCTAAAATAGGGAGATTTTTGATTGTTAGTTATAACCACAGCCATAGGAGCTTGATAGATCATTTTGATCCAGGAAATGAAACCTGGACCAAAATTAAAACTTTCTAAAATATTGAATAAATAAAGCCACTCCACCCTATCAAAGGCTCTCTCTGTGTCAAGGGAAATGACACATTCAGGTTCTTTGGATGGAGAGGAATAAATAATGTTCAATAGTCTCTGAATATTAAAGTATGAATATCTATTCTTAATAAATCCAGTTTGATTGTTAGAGATAACTTTAGGTAAAATATTCTCACTCCTATTAGCCAAAATTTTAGAAAGAATTTTATAATCCACATTTAGTAAAGAAATTGGTCTATAAGAGGCACATTCAGATAAGTCTTTTCCTTTTTTAGGAATTGGTGAAATTCATGCCCCATAAAAAGTTTTTGGGAGAGTCCCAGTGGATATAGAATCAGTGAAAACTTGACATAAATGAGGTGTAAGTATCTCAGTAAAAGTCTTCAAAAATTCCACTGTGTATCCATCTGGTCCCAGAGCTTTACCTGATTGAAGAGAGGATATAGCCCTTGTTATTTCCTCTTGTTTAATAGGTGTATCTAATGTATTCATGTCTTGTGTAGAAATTTTAGGTATATTCAGCTTTTGCAAAAATCTATTCATAGTAGTAGTAGTATTGTCTGAAAAGTCAGATTTATAAAGGTTAGAGTAGAAATCCAGAAATACCTTATCAATTTCCTGATCATCTGATGTTTCAATTCTATCAGCTCTTTGTATTTTCAAAATCTGTCTTCTAGCCATATCTGCTTTTAATTGACCAGTCAACTATTTGCCTGGCTTATCCCCATGTATGTAAAATTGACTTTTAGATTTGAGAAGTTGCTGCTCAATGGGATAGGTCAAAGCAAATCATGCTGTTTGAAGTTCCACCCTTATAAAGATCTTCATTAGGTGTTACTGAATAAACTTCATCTATTTCTTTAATCCTGTTAGTAATCACTAAAAGTTCCACTTCAGTTTTCCTTCTTAAACCTACTGAATATGAAATTATCTGTCCCCTGAGAAAAGATTTTATCGTATTCCAAATAATCAAATTTGACATTCCCTCAGTTGTATTTAATTCAAAAAAAAAAGAAATTTGTTCTTTAATAAAACTTACAAAAACTAAGTCCTGTAATGTAGTATTAAATCTCCACTGAGAAGAATTTAAAATGTTATCAGGAAATCTAAATGTTAATTTCATGGCTGCATGGTCCAACAACGTGATGACCATCATATGTGCAGTCAGCAACAAAAGGCACCAATTGCGTGTCCAGCAAAAAATAATCAATTCTTGAGTATTTATGATACACATGCAAAAAGAAAAAAAATCCCTATCTTTAGGATGTATGAATCTCCAGATATCACCAAATCATATTCCAATAAAAAAGAGTTAATACAAGTCGCAGCCTTATTAGGAAGCAGCGGATTGGTTGATGACCTGTCAATTGAAGGATTTAAACAACAATTGAAGTCACTGCTCATAATCAACTTGTATTCATTTAAATTTGGCAGTGCAGAAAATAGTTTCTTAAAAAATTCAGGACTATCTATATTAGGTGCATAAACACACACTAGAACCACCTTTTTACCACATAATAGACCAGTAACAATTAAATATCTTCCAATTCAATCAGTAACAGTATTAAAATGTATGAAAGGGATTTTAGGTTTAATAAAAATAGATACCCCTCTAATTTTAGTTACTGATAAAGAATGAAATTGATAACCTCTCCAAAATTAAAAAAAATGATTTTCATATTCCCTACGAATATGGGTCTCCTGCACAAAAATAATAATCAGCCTAAAGTGTTTTTATTTCTTAAAGATCTTTTTCTACTTAATAGGTTGGTTCATGCCATTCAAATTCCAAGTTATTACATTAATTTTATTAACATCCATATTTAAACGTTAACATAAGATTTTGTAAATTAAGTTATTGCATAAGCACAAATCAAATCTACCAAGAAAAACAGAGCATGAATTCGATCAAAGATTTTTTTTTAAAAATGCAACATGATTGACAGGGAAACCTCTCAGGATTGCCCAGTGGGAAAACACCTAATCTAATAACCCCACCCCCCTCTCCCCTATCCCCTGTCTCCGATTGGCAGGCTCTTCTCAGACAGTTATGTATTAACACCACTAGCTAAAGACAACAGAAAAAATGAAGAAGTAAACAATTTCAAATATTTTGATATTATGTCTAACAAAGGTTAGAACCTAACATCAGCCTTCTTAAATTCATTTAAAATAAGTTAGTCATATATTTAAAAAAATGATAAATCCAACCAATTAATGTGTTATGACTAGTACTAGCCACTTACAAATCAATAAAAAAAAGTAAGTAAATATGTGTATATTAAATCCAAAACTATATTAAATATTAAAGTTTTTTCCCATTTCATCGGCTCCCAGCTAAGGATTAATCGTTCACATTGCTTGGGAGATGGCTTTGAACTCCTTGATGAATCTCCAACCCTCTTCTGGAGAGCCGATCCATTTAGGGCGATCATTAGATGGAGAAATTCTCAGATGAGCCGGGAAACGCAAAGAAGGATGACAATTATTCTTAAAGTTCAGGCATCACGTCCTGATATTTAACTCTTTCAGCATAAACCTCTGGAGCAAAATCTTCAATTATACAAATGGCTGCCCTATTAAAGATGATCTTCCCTCGCTTCCTTGCATCTCGGAGAATCGCTTCTTTAGTTGTAAAATAATACAGGCATAGTATCACATGGCGAGGTTTCATCTTAGGTGAAGGCTTTAGACGGAGAGAATGATGGGCTCTATCATCGGAGGGGCTTCAAGTGTCTCACTAAAACTGAATGTGACATATCTGTAAAATATTTTAATGTGTAACGTACCTCATATTAGGACCAGCAGAAATGGAACATACCTGGAGTCTGAGTCTTCTATTAAAACACTATTTTATTAGGAACTGCGTAATAATATAAAACAAGATAAGGCAAACAAGTTAGCAGAGTTCATGCATATATAAGCAAGTAAATAAAGTTCCCAAACTTCTCCAAGTTCAGGTGGTAAATGATAGTCTTATGATGGTGTAGGTATGAAGTCAGTTCCGTTCATGATATTGAATTGAGTAGATTAAGGGGAGAGAGAGAGAGGTGATTTCCCTGTGCCGATGCCATCGAATCTTCCACATTGTCCTGCTCCGAAGTCCTGTTAAAGTCATCGACTGTGACCACACAATAGAGAGTGCAGTTTTCACGCAGTAAAGCTGTCAACCCAGGCAAGGGTTAAACACACCGATAGCTTTCTACTGGTCCCTTCTTTTCCACACTGTGAGCAAAACCAACCCTTGTCGTGGGCACACAAAGCTCATCCGTGTGTCTCTGTGTCTGATTACAAAGCCAATTGACCTTGTATATATTCCACAACTGCTGAACAACAACTGTCCATCATTTAGCTCCACCCTTCGGTTTCCATAACAACTTACAGGCTGTTTGTTGCTCTCTCTGAATTAGCAGTACGAGCACGCGCTCTCTCCCTTTTTAAAGGAACAGTCCATATTAAATAAACCTTCAGATCTCGTCACAAGTGGCTCACCTGTGGCTTCTACTTTCCAGATCAACTGTTTTCTTCTTAATTCTCTATTTCCGAAGTAGCCTCATTAATTTTCCTTTCCATAGCCGATATCTTTAATTCTTGTTCTTTTATAACTTGATTCATTGCCTCCTGTTCTCTTTTAATTCTGTTAGTAGTCTTTTTGAGCGCCTCGAATCGGATTTCCAGATTGCCACAAGATTCCTGGACGACGGAAATAATTTTTTCAAACTTTTCATTAGCCTTCACCAGGCTATCAATCTTAGTATTCATATCTTGCATTAAAGAGAGCATTCTTTCTGAAGTAAGGATTTATGCTGATTGCTCTGTTGGGTTGGTTTCAGCAACAGCTTTTCCAGCTTTTTTTTAAATCCCTGCCATCATAATTAAATCGTAAAACCTTCAGTAAAAGTAATAAATCTTCAAACTTTATACGGATCTAGCAGTGTAAAGTAGGTTATCAAAGTTAGGAGCAGCACACTTGTGTCCTACTCTGTGGACTGCCAACGGGAGACTCCATCTATCTGTAATATTAACTTAGTTTTTCTTCGCTCTATATCGATGGCCTCATCTGTTGGACATTACCATCATTCTCCCTTTGGTTTCAGTTCAACCGCTGACTTGCATTTCACATCTTTTACATACGTGTCTCCCAGAACTAACTTGTTTTTTCTTTTCCCTGTGATGAAGGGTCTTTGCCCTGTAATGTTAACTGTTTCTGTTTCCACAGGTGCTGAGAGACCTCAGTGTTTCCAACATCTGCAGTTTTTTTATTTTCACTTCTCAATTTAAACTATAGACATGTTAAACTGCTGTTTTGAAGAGTTGATCATTTTGCCTGAATGGATGTAGCCTTAAACCATTGAAATATTGACTCTGGTTTGTTATATTAAAAAAAAATCTGGCACATTATTAAATGACTAATGTGACCTCCACAGGATAATTTACTTCATTTGTAACCTAATGTAAGCATTATGCTAACTGAAGCTGAAACTGATCCTCTGCTGTTTCTTCGTGCATGCTTCCTAATTGTTTTGGGACTTCAAAGATAGAAGAATACAGTTGCAAAGCAATATAGGTAAAGCTTTGACTGTTGTGACAATTTTAAGAAGAACCCACTGCAGCTACAAACCAAGATTACCATGTGTATTTCTTGGATACAGGTTTAAATAAGACAGTTTGTTGCTGTACATAGCTGGAACCTAAAAGATTCTTTCACTGGTCATTGCAGCATAGATATAAATCCATGATATTGGTGGAGTCCTAGAAAAGTACAGCACAGAAACGGGCTCTTAGGCCCATCTAGTTCATGATGAGCCATTTAAGCTACCTATTCCCATCGAGCTGCATGTGGTCTGCAGCCCTCCATACCCCTACCATCCATGTACCTATCCAAACTTCTCAAGTGTTGAAAGCGAGCTTGCAAGCACCACGTGAGCTGCCAGCTCATTCCACACTCTCACGACTCTGCGTAAAGAAGTTTCCCTCACATTCTTTTTGCCTTTCCCCCTTAACCGATGACCTCTAGTTATCCTACCCAAACAGTGGGGAAAGCCTACTTGCATTTACCATATCTATACCTCTCATCAAATCTCTCAATCTTCTGTGTTCCAACAGCTATCCTGTCTTTTGGGCTCCTCTGTGGGGGTGAAGGGGGAAGAGGTGATTCACAAATAAAAATTCTCAGCTAAATTTAAACAAATCTCTGGTTGTAATACTCATTTGAGTGAACTAAGGGTGGGGGCTGAATACTTTTAAAAGGCACTGCAGGTGTGGCTCATCATGAATTTATTGGAGTTCTGAAGAAATGATGGGTCTTCACTTCCAGTAGCGGACATTCTGCAAAGATGATGCATTCTGATTTGAGCAACCAATAAGTCCACAAAGTGGGAAAAAATGGATTTTAGAAAAAAATTGAGGTGCAGTGAAAATTGGCCAAGAATTAAAGGGTGATTGTTAATGAGATGGTTTGATATGGTGTGACACCACAAAAGATAAAATAAAAATAAAGCCTCTTTTATTTAGAGAATGAGTAACTTGGAGATAACATTGAAAATAGCTTACTGGTGCTAAAATACCAACACCATACACATTAGGTGTAACATTTCGCATTCCTCAACAGTAATAAATGAATCAAGAAACTTGGATAATTTTATGAAAACCAAATTTAGAAATCTCAAGTTATTTTCTAGATTCAAAAAAATTAAATATTACACCCTGGTATTTTAAACAATGCACATTAAAATCTTGAATACTGTACATTTACTGTACCTCTTCATTGAGACTCAAAGCATTCATCAGCGATTCCACATCATCAAACTCAGCATAACCAAATCCCTACAGTCTGTCCTGGTTAGTGGACTCTCTCTGCAAACGCACAGAACTGATAATCATTCCTTAGGAAAGTGTAGAACCATTTCCCTTCTGATAAGGAGAGTGCAGGTGTAAGTTTGGAGATTGTTTTAGTTCCTGTCCACTATACAGTAATGTATTTTGCAGAGTACAGTATGATTTTGTTTTGCTTGCTATTGCCACAATTATGCTACTTTAATTATATAATCAATGTAGTTCACAGATATAAATCATCAATTGTAGCTTGTGGAATATCCAGAATTGTGTTTAATATCACACTTAATTGACATGAAATTTGTTGATCAGCAGCAGTACAGTGCAAAGACCTAAAAATTACTGTGATTTACAAAATAAGGAATAACAGTTGGGATCATGGCAGTTTGCAATTCCTGTAAATCTGAAAAAATGATCAGCATTCACATGCAGCACCATTCATATTTGTAGAGTTGGGAAGTGTTGCTGTTAATATATTTGTTTTAAATTGTGATTTTTTTGATCTGGAAGTATTCCTTCTAAAGCAACTTATTTTCTATCTTCTCATTTCAAGCTACAGTCAGAAGAGAGAGTGAAAAATCATTGGATAATGAAGTGTTCAGCAAAGAAGAGGAGCCGCACTCACCAGTGTCCAAAACTTGTAAACCAGACCAGCTTCGACTTAAGGTTGTACCTGCCCCTCCACCTAAAGAAAATGCCTGGACAAAGCGAAGTAGTAACCAGAACACTGAGACAGAGGCCACAATGCCCCTTTCACCAAATAGTGTGTCATCGAGTAAATCACTCAGGTATAGATTGCAATTTTTTCCTAAATTCTTACACTGATCCATCTGTTAAAGATGCCACTGCTTGCACGAGTAGCTGCTTGGTTGGGCTATTACCAGGGGTCGGCAACCCGCGGCTCCGGAGCTGCATGCGGCTCTTTCATCTCTGTGCTGCGGCTCCCCGTGGTTTGTTAGTTTTTGAAATGTAATTCGAAATTTGAAGATTATGGTGATCTTGTACAATCTAAATAAAACGTTGTGGCGACCCCATTTCCTGGCACATCCGAACTGGCTCACAATTAGCCACCGTTCCGGCTAAGGGAGATAGCCTACGGGGGTTTGTGAGTACGTGTCTTTTGGAGCATCCGCGCCCACGGGGGGGCGGGTTGAGGGAGGCTTTAAAGCAAGGCTGTTTAGTTCGAATAAAGTTATTTTTGACTGCAGTGTCGTTATTTTAGCGCTGCGTGTAGCACACCGCTACAACGTGTTTTTTATCGCTATTAATATACGTCACCACTGCCAATGCCTGACACCCGCCAGTGCGCGATTTCTTTTAATTTTTCGATCCAAGGTAGGCTAACTATGGAGTAACCTTCAACATTAATGTCTTTTTTTCAGAGTTCAAAATGTTTTTGTTGCATGCAGAAATGTAATTTCGTTTTCTCTGCAGGAGTTCATCAATTTCATAAATGCAACACATTATAGTTTGTTTATACATAGCATAAAGGCAAAAAAAAACCGTTGTATGCAGTGTTATTTCATTTTAAATGTCAAACGGGTTTTGTGGCTCTCAGTGTTTTCTGTGGGAAATGGGTCCATATGGCTCTTTCAGTGGTAAAGGTTGCCGACCCCTGGGCTATACGAACTGCTAGAATCAATGGAATTGTCTACCTCTATATTTGTGCCTTCAAGAGAGTGAAACTGTAAGTAGGAAAATAACTATTGTTATTTTGACCGTGAAAATTGAGTTACAACGTTGTTGCATTTGGCATCATAAAGGATGAAGTTTCCTGAATAAATTAGTACAGTCGGCCCTCCTTATCCGCAGAGGATTGGTAGCGAGACCCCCCGCGGATACCAAAAAACGCAGATGCTCAGGTCCCTTCTTTAACCTGGCTCAGTGCGGTAGTCTTTAGGACCCAGCAGAACCCCAGAATTTATTTAACCTGTCTTAGTGTGGTGGACATTAGGACCTGGCAGCGCAGCTCTGAATCTGCAGTGTTTCTGTTCACGAAAATAATCACAATCACGATTGAAAATAAAGTGGAAGTAATAAAGCAATCAGAAAGAGGTGAAATGCCATTGGTCATTGGAAAAGTGTTAGGCTACAGTCGGTCAACAATCGGAACAATTTTAATGGAGAATGTGAAAGGCCCTGCCCCGATGAAAGCTACAATTATTACTAAGCAACACTAAGCAATTATTGAAATTCATATGTTTCTTAAGTGTTTTATATGCATAGAAAGGTAAAATATGTACTATATACTAAGAAAAACGTTTGACTAACTGATGCTAAATAATACCGGACATACCTGTTCCGACTTCAAATCCGACTTAAAGACAGACTCAAGAACAGAACTCATTCGTAACCTGGGGACTGCCTGTACTTTTAAGTCATTTCTAGATTACTTATAATATCACAATGTAAATGCTATGCAATACAACAGCTATGTAAATAGTTGTTATACTGTATTGTTTAAGGAATAATGACAAGAAAAAATAGTCTGTACATGCTCAAACAACGAGTGCTGGAGAGAGAACTTCCAAGTTTTCCTGATCCATGGTTCATCATTAAAAGCATCATTATGCTCAAATAAATGTACAATTTTTGTACTATTATAATTTGAATTTTACCTAGTATTAAAAACGTTTGTTGATAATGATTAAAACATATGGTGAATTTACAGTACATTGTGATCTGCCTTCTGTATAGGTCACCAAGTGGCAAAGCTGGACCAGTTCCACCAACAGGTATGGAATAAAAGCACTATTTAAGAGTATATCAATGAATAGCATAATAATACAAAGTTAAAACTGGGGGTGTATCTCTGTTAATCATAAGTTTTTGTTACTAGCAAAAAGTAATAATTTGTTTGTAACAAATTGATAAATGACGGATGGGTAACATTATTTTGTTTCTTCCTACCTCCTTTGCTAAGCAATTTCATGCTTTAAAGATTATCTAATTGTTCATTCACAGTGTGAAATTTAGGCAATCCATGCTATAAGTAAACAGCAGCATGAATTGATTTGAATGTTTTGACATTTCCACTGCAGAAAATATCCATGCTTTGACTTCAATGGAAGGAGGCAGTTATTAATACCTAGTTTTCCCCTGAACTGCTTAAATTAGTATTTGAATCAATTATTGCCTGATGATATCGTAACCTTGTTGAAAAGTTGCTCAGCTAATAATTTTCCAGGATCTCTTGATTAATATGGTGCCTCTTTTGTGTGGCCATTTTTGGAAATGTGCAAACACTTAATGGATAATGTCAGAATAATTACAATTATTGTCATTTGGTTATGTTATTTTCAGAGTGTCTCACCTACTGTAGAGTAAAGAAATTGAGAAAATCTAGCATTGTGGTTTTATTAAGATCAACCATATAGTTTTTGTTTGTAGGCGAGCACTGGGCAATCTGGCTTCATGAGCTGTTAAGTCCTGATAAGTAGTAGGTGTGTTGAGACAAAAGCAAACATGTCATAAAGCTATATTTTCCTTTAATTTAAAGAGTAACAGTGATTACGTCAAGTCCTGATGCAGTTAGTAAGTGTAGTTTTATAAAGAAGCTATGGACAGAGTTTTCCCGCTAATGTAAGGATACTTGAGTATTATTAGAATACAAAGGGCTATTATGGACTACAGCAGAAAACTTTCATAGCACTCACTAGAAAATAAAATGAGTAAGTTATTATATATGAGGCTGAGGCAGAGCTTGCAAATATTTTCCAGTTTCACTCTGGGCAAGATTGAATTTTGATTTTCAAAGTACTTAGCAAGTAAACACCAACTGTTAGAAAGCAAGAAATGTGTATAAGTTAGGGTTTTGTGGGATCTCTGGCTTAAGGATTCAAGGCAATCTATTACATTACATTGTTAAATCATTTCTAAATTACTGATCTGATCAGAACTGAGATTTTAATAAGCACTTTTTAAATTTTAGATGATAAAGCAGAATATGAAATAAAAGACAAAACTTCACCCAAAGAACGCAGCGGAGCCAACAGTGCTATGAGCCGGGGACAGAATGATAGCATAAACAAGGAAAGAAGGAAGGAATCAGAAAGGTTTGTTCTTCATAGCTGTTTCAAGATTTTGCTATTTTCTCACTGTCAAGTCAGAAGATTTCCCCTCATCATTGCAGATGTAGTTCTGACCAAACCATTTGCACTACAACTCCCTGAAGCTAAGCTCGTGAAAGAATTATATTTTAATTTGTGAAATTTGATATTGCTATCACCAAGATGTCTTGTAGTATGTATTAGCTTTAGTCTATGATTGTACTATCAGTGGGACTGATGGTGTACTTACTCTCTGCCACTGGAATTAGAGAACATTGCCAAATGTTAATCTGTACTCTTTATTGTACATGGTGCATCAGCAGGTCAGTTGATATTCTAAATATAACGTGTTGCAAAAGACATGATTTTATTGTTTTCTAATGCAGGATCAATACATAATATTTGCTTTTCGTCCACAGGAAAGACAAAAAGGGCCGTGATTCAAAACCTATAACTGAGCCAAAGAAATACGAGGAGTTGCCCACTCCTGTAAGTCATAGAAGTAGTCTTTTAATTGGAAAAGCATTGTCTGCAGTATAGAAACAAACTCTTGCATTCAACAAATCATTACGCATTGTTTTAGCCAAGTTAAGATGTGTGTTTCTTCTCAGATATTCAAACAACTGTATAAATAATTTGGGATTCTAAGTCCTGTGGTTAAGTATAGACATGGGTGATCAAAGTTACCTGCTTAGTCAACCTTCAGGGAAGGTATTCAATATCTGGAGGGGAAGGGGTATCTTTGACCAAGAACTCAACTGGTACAGCTATATATAACCAAGGGCAGATTAGAGGCAGGATGTCCCATGACAATCTTTTATCAGTTGCTCTAAATAGTGGAACTCCTTCCAACAAACTCTGGGTGTACCTTCACTAGAGGAGCTGCAAGAGTTCAAGAAATTGGTTCACTACCAGCTTAGGCAGTTAGATATGGACAACAAATGCTGGCCTTACATGTGATGCCTACAGTAGATCCCTTCATGGGGACCCAAAATATAATTGTACATATTATGTACGTGGGCATAAACAAGCACTGGAAAGGGTGCGATTTATTTTTCCACTAATAGAATATTGGCGATATTCCCTTTGGTTCTCTTGTTCAGAATGCTGTAGCTTCTATGGGATCATCATCAGCATGAGTAGTACTTGGCACCTTCAGGACAGAGATGGGGAAAGAATTGTGTATTGGAGCGTTTTAACTTATCCTGTGCTGTATATTGCCATCTTTCTGTAGAAATTCAGCTCGGCTAGCAAATATGCTGCTTTGATGATTGATGCTGATGAAGAAGGAGACAGTACAGACTAAAGTTCTGTTTGAGGAAAACGCATCCACTTTCCCTTTTCGGAGAACTGAAAGAATGAACTTCAATTAAAATGTGACTGTCAACAACCCATATGGCTTACATCTCCCGGAACTTTTTCTTGCATGCTGCTGCAGCCATTGAATATGAAACCTATGGAGATTTCATCTACCACTTAATATGTTGGCCTCTGGCTTTTGAGAAAACATTGTGTGCAGTAGTTAGAATGGTATTTTACATTTGGATGTCCCTCTTTTTTTAAAAAAGAAAAACCTAGTAAGGAGGTAAGGTTTGGCTAAAAGTGAATAATGGAAATAGTGGTTCATAGAGGAAAAGAAATTGTAATTGATGATGCACTTTCTAAAATAAAATTGGCTAGTGTGATTGGTACAAACAGTTGTCACAATTTCGGTGCCCCTTCCAAGATGTCAGATGATATTTTAAAATAAATTGGGATTTGGGTCATAATCAAGTAATTAATAATGGTGCGGTAACAGTTTTCCTGTTACCCCACCATAATCAAATTGGTCAACCTGCTACTGGGACTAATCATGAAATTCTACAGCAGTCTGTTGATATTACTAAACCCAGCATTATTTTTTTCTCCCCATAAATTTGAGAGTATTATGCTGTTGCTGTACAGCTGATTTGCTGGTATTTCAGGTGAGAGTTATTGGGGCCAAATTTGCTGATACATCCATCTATGAACAAATGTGTATGGGAATTAGTGGCCAATAGATGTGCTTTGTTTGAGAATGTATCTTAAAAGTAAAAACACACTTAGTGTAAACTTGTTTGCACAGCATACACATATATTGCCACAAGAAAATGGCTCATCTCCTTCACACAGGTTAAGATCTAGATCTTATTGATGTCTGATATCACAGACAAGTTTAAACATTTTCATCTGTTCTATTTTATAATTTTTTTTGAAATTCTTTCCAGTAAATATTGGAAACTGCCAACTCCAGGCTTATTCAGTTGTGGCATTGTTTTGATTGTGCATAAATACTGACATACAAACAGATTTCCAAACAATGGAGAGCAATTTGCACCAATCAAAGTGAAGTTTTCTACTGGAAAGTGAATTAAAATTACTGCATGTCAGATATTTGAACATACTGGATCAGGTTTTTTTTTGTTTTCACTATCATGAACAGGTTATATATACAAGGGTCTCTGATATTTGTAAGACTGCCATAAAGAATTGTTTTGACATGCATATGCATGATCCTAGAAAACTGCAGATTATACTGGTACAGTTTCTAGAGTCTTGGAGTATCATTGGATGAGTACTTTTAATTAATTAATTCAAGTTTCCATTCCAGTAACCTTGAGAAATCCCAACTTACCTCCCTGTCAAATTTCAAGTTCACTAGATGTTGCTCATTATTACATGTCACGGGTTGTAAAAGCAAGGGCAGATGCTTTATCAAAGTGAACATTGTAAAGATAGCTGAACACTGTCTAAACTGCTGTGCTTGAACTAACTGCAACACAGTTCACAAAACAGTGTCCCTTCACAAGTTAACACCAGAAGCATGTTGACCTTTTTACTAAAAGCTACCTTAGAAAACCTAGGAATGTAATAAATATGTTGCATTTTTGGCTACTCAGTCTGGTTTACAACCAATCCCAGTTCATGAAGGTTACAGCTTTTTTTGTGCTTGACAGCATATTCGAGTGGAGCTGAAAGAGCTGAAATTTTTTTACAGTTCATTGGTACAATGCAAACATTTTAACAGTTGCATTCTTATTTTTTGGGTGATCAGGTTTAGTTCTCAAAGGCATTTATATTGAAAAGTTTGCTTGAACAATTGGCTTTTGTGTTCTAACAATTGATAGTTCTGAAAATAATAAGACATAAAGATCAAAGATTGGGTCCTAATTAAATTCTCTTCAGTCACATTGAATCTGGATACTGTTGGGAATATTGATATTAAGACTTTTGCTTTTCACTACGAATCTTGCATGATCTTTTATTTGTTTAGTGCTGCAGCAAAGGGACTGTGTATTTAAATGTGCATCACTGAGTCTGTAAACAAGACCTTTTGATGAAAAGCAAGTGCAAAATGTGACTGCGATTTAAAAAAAATAAGAAAAAAAAATTAAAAAACAGCATTTCCTACTTTTAATTTATTTGCTCAGAATTAAAATGATCTTCAATGCACTATGCTGATTTGCCTAGTCACTAGCAGTCCAAACTGGATTTCAAAACAATTCAATCAAGCCCCCTTGATCCTTTTAACCCTTTCCAGCAGTAGCAGACTGTGTTTTACTCTTTACCAGCTTGAGTGATTTTATGCTGCGATGGTTTGTATGGATAATAAAGCAGTTTCATTCGACAGAAATAAATTTGATGCGTTCATAGTATCATCTGAAGAATTGTGATGGACAAAAATTGGACATATTTGTGTTTATTAAAATTGCCTGAAAGAAATCAAATTTAGAATTCTGGGGTTCAAGGTAAATAATACTACAGTCTGTGTTTTAAGAGAAATTCAGCTTTAAACACAGGTATTTATTGGTGATTCTCAGAAATGAGTTTTTTTCTCTCTCAATTCCTTTCCACCCCACTGCCATGACTACCACTACCCCGATATAGAAAAAAAATAATGAATTAGTTTACACATTACACACTGAGAGGACTTATGTAAAATTTGTATAATACCTTCTATTAAAAAAGATTTGTACTCTATAGTCTGCTTTCCAGGAGATGTCTTTTATTATCATGTATAATGCCCCATCCGTTTTCCTTCAAAATAAACTAATCTTTGGAATACCTTCACTATAGCTGCTGCTTAATTTCTGTGTCCTTTCTTTTGCCTTGTATAGTTCAAAACTTAAGATTCCCCACAGTGAAAGGGGAAGGTATTGTCTGATGCAAACACGAGGAAATCTGCAGATGCTGGAAATTCAAGCAACACACACAAAATGCTGGTGGAACACAACAGGCCAGGCAGCATCTATAGGAAGAAGCGCTGTTGGCGTTTCGGGCTGAGACCCTTTAAGCCACACTCGGGTTGGAGGAACAACACCTTATATTCCATCTGGGTAGCCTCCAACCTGATGGCATGAACATTGTTTTCTCTAACTTCCTTTAATGCCCCTCCTCCCCTTCTTTCCCCATCCCTAATTTATTTGTTCTCCCTCCCTTTTTTTCCTGCCTCTGCCCATCACTCTGCCTGTTCTCCATCTCCCTCTGGTGCTCCCCTCCCCCTTTCTTTCTCCCTAGGCCTCCCATCCCATGATCTTTTCCCTTCTCCAGCTCTGTATCCCTTTTGCCAATCATCTTTCTAGCTCTTAGCTTCATCCCACCTCCTCCTGTCTTCTATCATTTCAGATTTCCCCCTCCCCCCACTTTCAAATCTCTTACTATCTCTTCTTTAAGTTATTCCTGACGAAAGGTCTCAGCCCAAAACGTCGACAGTGCTTCTTCCTATAGATGCTGCCAGGCCTTCTGCGTTCCACCAGCATTTTGTGGGTATTGTCTGATGTTTGAGATTTCACAAGGTGCTTGATGATATAAGATTTTCTTGGAGCCTGCTTCCTCTAATGGTTATACATTCATCCCACAGGAGACTTTACAGAGATGTCCACTTTTCCTCTGACTTAATGTGTATCTATACCGTCTACAGTATAACACATGGCCACTGCAGAGGATTCTAATTGCTTTATAAGCACAATATCTGAAGCGCAACTTAAAAATGTTTTGGTGATCAAAATCAGTGTTTCTCAGACATTCAAGGGCTTGCAGAGATGCCACTGTCATGAAGTGCTACTTTATGTGTTAGCAGGTTGTATTTCATATTCCACTTGCAGGATGAATGAATGGCACATTCCAGATACTCAACAGTGTTGAACAAATCCCTATTAAGTAATGTAACAGTGAGCAAAAAGTGCAAGTCCTACACTTGTCAGAACTCTGTTGACAGGAGTTCAGAAGCAGTCACAAAGGACAAAGCCCTTGTGCTGTGGGTTTTGACAGAGGTGGAGGTGGGACATTGGTGTGGAAGTCAAATATCTCAAAGCTGGCAGAAATGCAAACAGTCAATCATAAGGATTTTTACCAGAAAAGCATTTACAGGATAGTCAGCAGTTACATCAAACAAAGGTGGCACTGGGCACCTGAAACAGTTTAAACCACTTACTGGTTCAAGTATAGGTTAAGAATGGCTGGTAAGGACATTTGATAAAGTAAGTTTATAGTACAGGATTTTAACATTTAGCATCCGAAAATCAGGTGCTTAATGGCCCAGAGTGTCCAGGTACTTGGAAAAACTCTAAATCGATTGGTTTATTTATTGTAGGCAACATTGTTAGTTTAAAAATTTCCGAAGATCCTTGCCAAAGATGTCCAATAAAGGAATACCCCAGAAGACTATACACTGATGGACAAAATGAAAAGCTTTTGATCTGTCACTGCCAGTGCAATATTAGCATTCATTTCAAAAGCATTAGAATATAAAAGCAAGGATGTAATGCTGAGACCTTATAAGGCATCGGTCAGACCACATTTGGAGTATCGAGAACAAGTCTGGGCCCTGTATTTGGCATTGGAGAGGATCCAGATGAGGTTTACAAGAATGATCCTGAGAATGAAAGGGTTAGTATATTAGTGTTTGATGGTTCTGGGCCTATACTTGCTGGAGTTTAGAAGAATGGGGGTGGGGGAAGTCTCATTGAAATCTAATAAATGAAAGGTGTAGATAGAGTGAATGTGGAGAGTCCAATAGTAGTGGGAGTCTAGCCAGAGGGTAGTGAACTCTTGGAGCCCAAGTCACTTTTAAAGTGAAAGTTGATAGCTACTTAATTAGTACAGGGAGAAAGGAGAATGGTATTGAAAGGGAAAATAAATCAGCCATGATTGGTGGAGAAAATCAATGGGGAAAATATTCTGCTCCTATGTCTTATGGTCGCAAACAAATAAGCGAGAGAAGAGGGAAGAAGAATTGTTAAAAATTTCATACCTGCTACATATGCCAACCTCAAACTAGCCCATTCATTCTTCATATTCTCAAGCAATAAAGGGGTTTTAAAGTTTCCAGGTGCCAGGAGTATGAGGCGTAATTGATTGAATGTGGAATGGTCAGGAAAAACTCACAATGGAATATACACAGGCTACCAGAAAAATTGATGTGATATTATAAGAGTTGTGGAATACAGTGTAGGCCAAAACTGTCCAGTGAGACAGACATAAATTTGGCTCTGTCAAGGGCAGGTTGTGCCTTACGAGCTTGATTGAATTTTTTGATGATGTGACTAAACACATTGATGAAGGAACAGCAGTAGATGTAGTGTATATGGGTTTCAGCAAGGCATTTGATAAGTTACCCCATGCGAGGCTAATTGAGAAAGTAAGGAGGCATGGGATCCAAAGGGACATTGCTTTGTTGATCCAGAACTGGCTTGCCCACAGAAGGCAAAGAGTGGTTGTAGACAGGTCATATTCTGCATGGAGGTCAGTCACCAGTGGTGTGCCTCGAGGATCTGTTCTGGGACCCCTACTCTTTGTGATTTTTATAAATGACCTGGATGAAGAAGTGGAGGGATGAGTTAGTAAAATTGGCTGATGACACAAAGGTTGGGGGTGTTGTGGATTGTGTGGAGGTCTGTCAGAAGTTACAGCAGGACATTGATAGGACGCAAAACTGGGCCGAGAAGTGGCAGGTGGAGTTCAAACCAGATAAGTGTGAGGTGGTTCATTTTGGTGGGTCAAATATGATAGCAGAATGTAGTATTAACGGTAAGACTCTTGGCAGTGTGGAGGATCAGAGGGATCTTGGGGTCTGAGTCCATAGGACACTTAAAGCTGCTACGCTGGTTGACTGTGGTTAAGAAGGCATTGGCCTTCATCAATCGTGGGATTAAGTTTAAGAGCCGAGAGATAATGTTGCAGCTACATAGGACCCTGGTCAGACCCCACTTGGAGTACTGTGCTCAGTTCTGGTTGCCTCACTACAGAAAGGACATGGAAGCCATAGAAAGGGTGCAGAGGAGATTTACAAGGGATGTTGCCTGGATTGGAGAGCATGCCTTATAGGTTGAGTGAACTCGGTTTTCTCTCCTTGGAGTGACAGAGGATGAGAGGTGTGCAAGGTGATGAGAGGCATTGATCATGTGGATAGTCAGAGGCTTTTCACCAGGGCTGAAATGGCTAGCTCAAGAGGGCACAGCTTTAAGGTGCTGGGGAGTAGGTACAGAGGAGGTGTCAGGTAAGTTTTTTACGCAGAGAGTGGTGAGTGGAATGGGCTGCTGGCAACGGTGGTGGAAGTGTAAGCGAAAGGGTCTTTTAAGAGACTCCTGGATGACTAGATGGAGCTTAGAAAAATAGAGGGCTATGGGTAAAGCCTAGGTAATTTGAAGGTAGGGACATGTTTGGCACAGCTTCGTGGGCCAAAGGGCCTGCATTGTGCTGTATGTTTTCTGTGTTTCTATAAATCAGGCTGGCTGGTCTATCCACCTTATTAGGCAGACAAGTTCAAATCCCAACCGCTCATTGAACAGAATAATGCTGCCTCCAGTACTTTATCAATAATAAATCACTGCCTTCTGGTAGTTAACACAAGCCATGAGAAACTCTTTTTATTCATATGTTTTGTTGATTGATCCATTAACATCTTCAACTAACTTTACAAGATTTGTGCACAAATAGCGAGTATGTCTTTTATTTGAATCCATAGAAGCACACTTCAATATGTATACTGTAACTTCTTACACTCCTTATCACAGAGGCAGCAATACCTCCACCACAATTATTCTAAACACTGGTACTCCTTAGCTACTCCCTTTACACTCATGACTGTAGCCTGATTCTATTCTAAGCTTCATCTACAAATTTACAGATGGTGTCACCATAGTGGGTTGCACCCCAAATGATGAGTCAGAGTACAGGAAGATGATAGAGAGCTTAGTAACAGTGGCATGACAACAATGTTTCAATGTCAACAAAAGAGCTGGGCATTGACTTCATGAAGAGGTGTGGTGGACCTACTCCTTTCTATATCAACATCATTGAAGTTGAGAACTTTGAGTTCTGAGGAGTGAACATCACCAGTAGACAACTGGTCTAACAACGCTATGTCATTGTGGGTAGAGCTAAGGAAGTGCAAGGATAAAAAGACCCTGATGGGAGTTGTATGCAGACCCCCAAACAGCAGTAAAGATGTGGCCTACAAATTACAATGGGAGATTGACAATGCATGCCAAAAGGGCAATGTTATAGTAATCATGAGGAACTTAAATATGCAGGTAAATTGGGAAAATCAGGTTGGTACTGGATTCCAGGAGGGACAATTTCTAGAGTGCCTACGATTTGGCTTTTAGAGCAGCCTGTGGTTAACCCACTAGAGGATCAGCTATTTTGGATTGGGTGTTGTGCAATGAACCAGAATTGATTAGAGAGCTTAAGGTAAAAGAACTTAGGGAAAAATTATCATAATATAATAAATTCAGCCTGAAATTTGAGGAGAAGCTAAAGTCTGCTCTATCAGTATTACAGTGGAGTAAAGGGAATTACAAAGACACGAAAGGAGTTGGCCAGAATTGATCAGAAAAGAACACTGGCATGGATGATGGCAGAGCAGCAATGGCTGGAATTTCTAGAAGCAGTTCAGGCATAGGATATATATATCCCAAAAAGGATGAAGTATTCTTAAAGGAAAGATGACACAACTATGGCCAACAAGAGAAGTCAAAGTCAACATAAAAGTCAAAGAGAGGGCATACAATAGAGTAAAAATTAGAGGATTGGGAAGCTTTAAAAAAAAACAACAGAAGGCAACTGAAGTCATTAAGAAGGTAAAGATGGAATACAAAAGTAAGCTAGTCAATAATATTAAAGATACCAAAAGTTTCTTCAGCTAGAAAGAGTGCAAAAGAAAGTAGACGTTGGACTACTGGAAAATAATGCTGGAGAGGTAGAAATGGGGTACAAGGAAATGGCTGAGTATTTTGCATCAGCCTTCATGGTGGAAGACATGAGTAGTATGGTAGAAATTCCAGGTGTTGTGTCAGGAAGTGTGTGAAGTTACTATAACTAGACAGAAGGGTAGTCACCTGAACCAGCTGGTGTACACCCCAGAGTTGTGAAAGGGATGGCTGAAGAGATTGTGGAGGCATTAGTAATGATCTTTCAAGAATCACTAAATTCCGGAATGGTTCTGGAGGACTGGAAAATTATAAATGTCACTCTATATTTACAGGGGCAGAAGGAGTGAAACTACAGGCGAGATAGTCTGACCTCAGTGGTTGTTAAAATGTTGAAGTTGATTATTAAGGATGAGGTCTCAGGGTACTTCAGCTTGATTTCATCAAGGGAAAATCTTGCCTGATAAATCCGTTGAAATTTTTGGAAGAGATAACAAGCAGGATTGACAAAAGAGAATTGACTGATGTGTACTTGGATTTTCAGAAGGCCTTCAACAAGGTGCCACACATGAAGCTGCATAACATGTTAAGAGCCTGTATTACGGGAAAGATTCTAGAATGGATAGAGCATTGACTGATTGGCAGGAGGCAAACAGTGGGAATAAAGGGAGCCTTTTCTGGTTGTCTGCCAGTGATTAGTGTTGTTCCACAGGGGTCTGTGTTGGAACCAATTCTGTTTACGTTATATGTCAATGATTTGGATGATGGAATTGATGGTTGTGTTGCATAGTTTGCATATAATAATGAAGATAGGATGGTGGGGCAAGTAGTTTTGAGGAAGTAGCAAGGCTACAGAAGCCCTTAGACAGATTTAGAAGAATGGGGAAATAATATAGTGTATGGTCATGCACTTTGGTAGAAGAAAATACAAAAAACTGAGGTGCAAAAGGACTTAGGAGTCCTTGTGCAGGATTCCCTCAAGGTTAATTTGCATGTTGAGACTGTGGTGAGGAGGGCAAATAAAGTGCTAGCATTCATTTCAAGAGGACTAGAATATAAAAGCGAGGATGTAATGTTGATCCTTTAACATGTATACCACTTTGGATACATTTGTGGGGAGTTGATCTCCCGGGGAAATGTCATGGCGAATGGGTTACAGGCACTGAGCATGAGTCCGTGGTACAGAAGGGAAAGAGAGAGAAGAACAGAGTGGTAGTGTTAGAGGATTCGATAGTGAGGGGAACAGACAGGAGATTCTGTGGACGTGAACGGGACACCTGGATGGTATGTTGCCTCCCAGGTGCCAGGGTCAGGAATGTCTCAGATCATGTCCACAACATTTTGGAGAGGGTGGAGCAATCAGATGTCTTGGTACATATTGGTACCAATGACATAGGAAGGAAAAGCAACGAGGTCCTGAAAAGAGAATTTAGAGAGCTAGGTAGAAAGCTGAGAAGCAGGACCTCCAGGGTAGTCATTTCTGGATTATTGCCTGTGCCATGTGCCAGTGAGGGTAGAAACAGGATGATTTGGCAAATAAATGTGTGGCTGAGAAGGTAGTGCAGGGGCAGGCCTTCAGGTTCTTGGATCAATTGGGATCTCTTCTGGGGGAGGTATGACCTGTACAAAAGTGATGGGTTGCACCTGAACCTGAGGGGGACCAATATTCTCGCAGGCAGGTTTGTTGGAGTTGTTGGGGCAGGTTTAAACTAATTTGGCAGTGAGGTGGGAACCAGAGTGAAGGAACTCAGGATAGGACAGATGGTAAAAAAGTAAATGCATGCATTCAGGCTGTCAGGAAGGGCAGGGAGGTGATGGGACTTAGATGCAGCCATCAGGCTGAGTATCAAAACATTAGGGATGCAGAATCAAAGGACAGCAAATATGGTACTCAAGGTTTTGTATCTCAATGCACAGAGTATAAGAAATAAGGTGGATGATCTTGTTGCAATATTACAGGTTGTCAGGTATGATGTTATGGCTGAATCACTGAAACATGGCTGAAGGATGGTTGTAGTTGGGAGCTGAATGTCCAAGGTTACACATTGTATCAGAGGGATAGGAAGGTAGGCAGAGAGGGAGGCGTGGCTCTGCTGGTAAAGAATGACATCAAATCAGTAGAAAGATGTGACATAGGATCAGAAGATGTTGTATCCTTGTAGGTTGAATTCAGAAACTGCAAGGGTAAAAGAACTCTGATGGCAGTTATATCTAGCTCTCCCAACAGTAGCTGGGATGTGACCACAGATTACAACAGGAAATGGAAGAGCTAACATTGTCAAAAGGGCAATGTTATGATAGTCATGGGAGATTTTAACATGCAGGTCGATTGGGAAAATCAGGTTGGTAATGCATCTCAAGAGAGTGAGTTTGTTGAATGCCTACGAGATGGCTTTTTCGAGTAGTTTGTCATTGAGCCTACTAGGGGATCAGCTGTACTGGATTGGGTGTTATGTAATGAACCGGATGCAATCAGGGAGCTTAAGGTAAAAGAACTCTTAGGAGACAGCGATCACATTATGATTGTGTTCAATTTGAAATTTGATAGGGAGAAAGTAAAGTCTGACGTAGCAGTATTTCAGTGGAATAAGGGAAATTACAGTGGTATGAGAGAGGAGTTGGTCAAAGTAAATTGGAAGGAGCTCCTGGCAGGGATGTCAGCAGAGCAGCAATGGTGTGCATTTCTGGGAAAAATGAGGAAGGTGCAGGACATGTGTATTCCAAAAATCAAGAAATACTCAAATGGTAAAATAGTACAACAGTGGCTGACAAGAGAAGTCAAAACCATTGTAAAAGCAAAAGAAAGGGCGTATAACAAAGCAAAATTATTGGGAAGATAGAGGATTAGGAAATTTTAAAAAAACTACAGAGAACAACTAAAAAATTATTAGAAGGGTAAAGATGAATTATGAAAGCAAGCCAATAGATAATATCAAAGTGGACTGTAAAAGTTTTTTCAAGTATGTTAAAAATAAAAGAGAAATGAGAGTGGATATAAGATCACTGGAAATTGAGGCAGGAGAACTAATAATGGGGGACAAGGAGCTGGCTGATGAACTAAATATTTTGCATCAGTCTTCACTGTGGAGGACACTACCAGCATACCTGACGTTGTAATGTGTGAAGGAAGAGAAGTGGATGCAGTTACTATTACAAGGGAGAAAATGCTCAAAAATTTGAAAGACCTAAAGGTACATAAGTCACCCAGACCAGATGAACTGCATCCCAGGGTTCTGAAAGAGATAGTGTTAGAGATTGTGGAGGTATTAGAAATGATCTTTCAAAAAAATCACTGGACTCTGGCATAGTGTCAGAGGACTGGAAAATTTCAAATGTCACTCCACTCTTTAAGAAAGGAGGAAGGCAGCAGAAAGGAAATTATAGACCAGTTAGACTGACCTCAGTGGTTGGGAAGATGTTGGTGTTAATTGTTAAGGATGAGGTAATGGAGTACTTGGTGACACAGGACAAGATAGGACAAAGTCAGCAAGGTTTCCTTAAGGGAAAATCCTGCCTGATTAACCTGTTGGAATTCTTTGAGGAGATTACAAGTAGGATAGATGGGGTACAGTGGATGTTGTATATTTGGACTTTCAGAAGGCCTTTGATAAGGTGCCACACATGAGGCTGCTTACCAAGTTAAGAGCCCATGGTATTACAGTAAAGTTACTAACATGGTTAGAGGATTGGCTGATCGGTAGGAGGTGGCGAGTGGGAATAAAAGGATCCTTTTCTGGTTGGCTGCCAGTAACTCGTGGTGTTCCACAGGAGTCAATGTTGGGACCACTTCTTTTTATGCTGTACTGTATATAAGTGATTTAGATGATTGAATAGATGGCTTTGTTGCCAAGTTTGCAGTTGATACGAAGATTGGTGGAGGGGCAGGTAGTGTTGGGGAAACAGGTAGGATACAGAAAGAGACAGATTAGAAGAATGGGCAAGAAAGTGGCAAATGAAATACAATGGGAAGTTGATTGGTGAAAGAGATAAGAGCTGGAGAAGGGGGAAACTAAGAGGAGAGAACAGAAGACCATGGAAGAAAAGGAAGGGGGAGGAGCACCAGAGGGAGGTGATGAGTAGGTAAGAAGATGAGCTGAGAGAGGGAAATGGGAATGGGAATGGTGAAGGAGAAGTTGGGGGCAATTACTGGAAGTTCGAGAATACAAGGTGTTGCTCCTTCAACCTGAGTGTGGTCTCATTGTGGCAAAAGAGGAGGCCATTGACTGACATGTCAGAATGGGAATGGGGAGTAAAATTGAAATGGGTGACCTCTGGGAGATCCCACTGTTTCTGACGGGTGGAATGTAGGTGCTCGGTGAAGCAGTCTCCCAATCTAAGCCGGGTCTCACCAATATACAGGAGACCACACAGGGAGCACTGGACACAGTATATAACCCCAACAGACTCACAGGTGAAGTATCACCTCACCTGGAAGGACTGTTTGGGGTTCTGAGTGGTAGTGAGGGAAAAGGTGTAGAAGGAGGTATAGCACTTGTTCCACTTGCAAGGATAAGTGCCAGAAGAGAGATCAGTGAGGAGAGACAAATGGGTAAGGGTGTCCTGTAGGGAGCAATCCCTGTGGAAAGCAGAAAGTGGTGGGGAGGGAAAGATGTGCTTGGTGGTGGGATTCCATTGGAGATGGAGAGTTGATGTTTTGGGCCAAGACCCTTCTTCAGGACTGAGAAGGAAGGAGGAAGATGCCAGAATAAAAAGGTGGGAGGGAGGGGAAGGAGGCTAGCTGGAAGGTGATAGGTGAAGCCATGTGGTTGGGAAAGGTCAAGGGCTAGAGAAGAAGGAATCTGATAGGAGACGAGAGTGGACCATAGGAGAAAGGGAAGGAGGAGGGCACCCAGGGGAAAGTAATAGGCAGGAGAGAAGAAGTAAAAGGTCAAAGTGGGGAATAGAGGAAGTGGAGGAGTGGGGGGAGGGGGGTTGTCGAATTTGTTTACCTGAAGGAGAAATCTATATTCACGTCATCAGGCTGAAGGGTACCCAGAAGGTGTTGCTTCTCTGCTCTGACGGTGCCCTCATCGTGGCACAAGAGGAGCCCATAGACGAGTCGGAATGGGACTTAAAACATTTGGCCACTGGGAA
The DNA here is from genome assembly GCF_030144855.1 of Hypanus sabinus. NCBI lineage: Eukaryota > Metazoa > Chordata > Chondrichthyes > Myliobatiformes > Dasyatidae > Hypanus > Hypanus sabinus. The sequence continues at coordinate 18,543,271 of NC_082738.1, read as the reverse complement.
GTCCCGCTTGCGGCAGATGGATTGGCAGAGCTCAACGAAGTGGTCCCCCAATTTACAAAGGTCTCACCAATGTAGAGGAGACCACATTGGGATCACTGGACACAATAGATGACCCCAGCAGATTTGCAGGTGAAGGTGTTGCCTCACCAGGAAGGTCTGTTTGGGGCCCTGAATGGAGGTGAGGGAGGAGGTGAATGGGCAGGTGCAGCACTTCTGCTGCTTGCAGGGATAAGTGCCACGAGGGAGATTTGAGGGGAGGGACGAATGGACAAGGAAATCGCGAAGGTACTGATCCCTGCAAAAAGCAGAGGGAGGAGGGAAGGTAAAGATACGTTTAGTGGTAGGATTCCTTTGGAGTTGTGGAGATAGCAGGAGTTGCAGAGGATAATCTATTGGATGCGGAGTCTGCTGGGGTGGTAGGTAAGGACAAGAGGGACTCTATCAGTATTAAGGCGGTGGGAAGATGGGGTGAGCACAGATGTATGGAAAATGGAGAAGATGCAGGTGAAGACAACATCAATAGACACAATAGCATCAATACACACAATGCTTCTAAGCAGTAGCCATCAGAAAAAGTCAATAACATTACCCTAGGTTCTCTTGCGTTACCGGGTAACCTTTGTTCACCTTCACAAGACCTTCTCATAACCATTCCCTTTGCTGACTGATAATAGCAATGATAAATGCTATTGAGAAGAAGGCCCTAGAAGTAAAGTTCTTTCCCTCAATTCTCATGGACCGTGTAGCTGTGAATAACCGCCACCGTTCCACTTCCTGTCTCAAAGTTTCTCCTTTCATCATGTGACCACAAAAAGAAGTCAACAGGCACAAATTACATATCCTGTACTCTCAGCAAAAGCTTATCTCACCAATAATCTGTCAGGGTAAAGAATAAGTTGCTTCTACTCCGTTCTATAGATTTGATAGTGCCACATGAGGTGCAGTGGGTAAGTCATCAGGGATGTTGTGAACTCCTTCTGCTATTTGTGCATGACCTCTGCATGCTCATGGCATTGACATTCATGGTTGTGCATTCACAGGTAAGGGCTTCCCATGAGTTAGGGAAATTTTGAGAACATCTCGAAGCATTTTCTCTATCTGGAAGTCTCTCACCATAATAGAATTTTAAGTAGGGTGCTTGTTTCAGGAGTCTTCTGTTAGGCATATGGATAATGTGGCCTATTGTAATTGGTTGAGTGTGATTGGCTAGCATTGTTCTGGGAGAGGATGGTGAACATTGGTTTGCATTTTCTACCCATGGATTTAGAGTACTTTGTACAGTATTGACGGTTCTCCTACACTGTTTTGAGATGCCTACTGTCAGCTGTTCATGTCTCAGATGCTTACAAGAAGACAGAAAACATAGAAAATTTACAGCACAATACAGGCCCTTTGGCCCACAAAGCTGTGCCGAACATGCACTTACCTTAGAAATTACCTAGGATTACCCATAGCCCTCCATTCTTTTAAGCTCCATGTACCTATCCAGGAGTCTCTTAAAAGACCCTATCATATCCGCCTCCACCACTGCCACTGGCAGCCCATTCCACGCACTCACCACTCTGCGTAAAAAAAACTTACCCTGACATCTCCTCTGTACCTACTTTCAAACACCTTAAAACTCTGCCCTTTTTTGCTAGCCATTTCAGCCCCGGGAAAAAAGCCTCTGACTATCCACACGATCAATGCCTCTCATCATTTTGTACACTGCTGGATCACTGCTTCCTGGGAAACCATAAACTACATTTCAGATAGACTGTAAATAACCTATGGTACAAATACACAAACCTTTTAAATTATTTTTAATTGTGGTATTTCTTGTTTTGTGATCGTGTGTTTTTATTGTGATTGTTGTGCATCTAATGCTATATTCCTGTGATGTTGCTACAAGATTTTAATTGCACCTGTGCACACATGTACTTGAGCATATAACAATAAACTTGTCTTTGTCTTTGACCTTGTATAAGAAGAAACCAAAACTTGAATCACTGAGATGATTCCTAACACAATTTATTTATATATGTAGGCTACCTTGATTCATACAAAAAGGGGAAAATGCTTACTTATTCCAACACATATAATGTCAAGTCAGTTTCTGGCTGCAGGGAGCAATCCCATTATCTTTCTCCCTACTTACCCACAGTTCAGCAACTTATTCTGTCTCTCACATGCTCATTAACTCCTCTTTGTTTCCTTGGGCCACTTCTCTATCTTAAGGAACTATTTACAGCAGCCAATTTACCCGCCCACGGAACATGTGATGAAACCAGAATACCTGGTGGGAATCCACCCAGTTACAGGAAGAATGTGCAAACTCTGCATAAACAATGCCTAAGGTCAGGATCAAACCCAAGTTGCTGGAGTTGTGAGGCAATAGTGCTACCTGCTGTGCCACTGCACAGTCTGTTTAGACGATTCCTCCAGAAACAACACCTGTTAATGACAAGGGAAATATTTATAGACAACAGGGTGAGACAACAGTGGCTGAGAGGGAAAATATCATCTCTAGAGGGTGGGTCCACATTGCCTGTGGTGTGGTAATTGGACAGGTGGGAGGAGTAGTTTTTGTCAACTGGGTAGAAGCTGACTCAGAGTAAATGGATTTTTGAGTAAGTACCAAGCTGGTAGCAGAAGTGCATTGAGCAGATAGTATTAAGGAAACAGTTCAAGAGTATTCTCTCAGTTCCAAGCTGGTGGCAACATTTTCTGGTAGAACCTACCAGGTTGCCATCCTTTCAAGGTTCCTGCTCTCTCACTTGTAGTTTAATGACATTAAGATTTTAGAGGTTCAACTTCACATTAAAAGGTCAAGTGAGTCAACATTTAACAAAGTCTCCAAACAACATAATGCAGGTTGAAAGTTTACAGCTTTGTTATTATAAATTGGACATATTAGAGGGCCTGTCTCTTGGTCCGCTTAATATAATTAAGGCCTTTTGCAACACATGGGAAATACAGGACTAAAGTCTTGTTCTATGGCTTTGCTAATTTATGAATCCACTGACTTGGAAATTTATTTCAATTTCTTCAGTGTCAGTAGTTCAAAATCCTGGAATGCCTTCTCCAGCAGCACTGTGGGATCATCTTCACAGGAAGCACTGCAGTCATTCAATAAAATAACTCATCTTCATTTTTTCAAGGGTAATTAGAGATGAGCAGTAAATGATGGTCTTGCCAGTGTTGCCCAAATCCTAATAAAATAAAATAATTCCAGTGTAACACACACAAAGTTCTGGAGGAACTTAGCAGGTCAGGCAGCATCTCTGCAGAGGAACAGAGTCAGTGTTTCGGGCTGAGGCCCTTCATTGCGACAGGAAAGGGTGGGGGGGGGTGAATCTAGAATGAGAAGGTGGGGGAGGGGAAGGAGTACATGCTGGAAAGTGATAGGTGAATCTAGATAAGGGAGAAGGTAGGTGAGTGAGGAGGGAGATAAGGTGAGAAGCTGGGAGGCGATAGGTGGAAAAGGTAAAGGGCTGAAGAAGAAGGAAATCTGATAGGAGAGAAGAGTGAACCTTGGGAGAAAGGGAATGAGGAGGGGCACCAGTAGAAGGTGATGGGCAGGTGAGGAGAAGGGGTAAGAGGGGAGCCAGAATGGGGAATGAGAGAGCAGAGAAGGGGAAAAGGGGATAAATTACCACAAGTTGGAGAAATTGATGCTCATACCATCACTTGGCTTAACCTATTACCTTCCAGCATGTACTCCTTCCCCTCCCCCTACTTTCTTTTTCTGGCTTCTTCCCCCTTCCTTTCCAGTTCTGATGAAAGGTCTTGGCCTGAAACATTTCTATTCCCCTCCATGGATACTGCCTGACCTGCTAAGTTTCTCCAGCATTTTGTGTGTGTTACTCTGGATTTCCAGCATCTGCAAAATCTTTTATGTTTAAACTTATTCCAGTGCTCTCCTGAATATACTCCCACCTTAGACCCTCCATTAATTTCAGGTCAATCAAAACTTTGCTGTCTGTAGCCCAGTTCACATCAAGTCTCACTTACTCATCAAGTCCAGGTCCTGAAATGGTTTACTTCTAAATTTCTTATGTTCTTATCTTTCTCTGATGATAACATAACAGTCTTTATCACATAAATAAAGCATTTACCCAATATGGTATATGCCATTGTTCAACTTACCATAAGCTTCCTCACACCACTCTTCATCCATTATAATATCTTTGTAACCTCACACAGCTCTGGAATCCTCTATCTTTACATTCTGCAACTGCCAACCAAAGGCATTTAATGGTCAGTATAGGCATGGTGGTCTGAAGGGCCTGCTTTTGTGCTATATGACTCTATCACTCTCTCTTTATAGAACCATACAGCACAGTACAGGCCCTTCAGCCCACAATGTTGTGCTGATCTTTTAATCTACTCCAAATACAAATACAAATACTTTATTGTCACCAAACAATTGATACTAGAGCGTACAATCATCACAGTGATATTTGTTTCTGCGCTTCGCGCTCCCTGAAGTACAAATCGAAGTAAATATAATAAAAATTTAAATTATAAATCATAATTAGAAAATAGAAAAGGGAAAGTATGGTAGTGCAAGTCAGGTCCAGATATTTGGAAGGTACGGCCCAGATCCGGGTCAGGATCTGTTCAGCAGTCTTATCACAGTTGGAAAGAAGCTGTTCCCAAATCTGGCCGTACGTATCTTCATGTTCCTGTACCTTCTCCCAGAGGGAAGTGGGGCAAAAAGTGTTGGTCTTATCCTTGATTATCCTGGCAGCACTGCTCCAACAGTGTGTGGTTTAAAGTGAGTCCAAGGATGGAAGATTTCTTTGTGTGATGTGCTGGGCTATGTTCACTATCTTCTGCAGCTTCTTCCGGCCTTGGACAGGACAACTTCCATACCAGGTTGTGATGCACCCTAGAAGAATGCTTTCTACAGTGCGCCTATAAAAATTAGTGAGGGTTTTAGGGGACAAGCCAAATTTCTTCAGCTTTCTCAGGAAGTAAAGGCACTGGTGGGTCTTCTTGGCAGTGGACTCTGCTTGGTTAGACCAAGTCAGGTCATTTGTGATATTCACCCCGAGGAACTTAAAGCTTTTGACCTGTTCCACTTGCGCACCACCGATATAGATGGGGTTGTGCGGTCCGCTACTCCTTCTGAAGTCAACAACCAATTCCTTCGTCTTGCTGACGTTGAGGGATAGGTTATTGTCTTTGCACCATGCCACCAGGTTCTTAATTTCCTCTCTGTATTCAGACTCATCATTACCCAAGATGTGTCCTACAATTGTGGTGTCATCAGCAAACTTATATATTGAGTTCGATGGAAACTTGGCTGCACAATCTAACCCTTCCTTCCCAAATGACCCTCCATTTTTCTATCATCCAGGTGTCTGTTTAAGAATCTTAAATGCCCCTACCACCACCGTACATTCTGTGAACCTACCACTACCGTACATTCTGTGAACCTACCACTGTGCAAAAAAAAACTTCAATGAGGTTCAGTCACTGAAGGTTTAAGGAGACTGACTAGGTATGGTCTGGTTCAGATCTTTGAAACTGCTCTCTTTGGCCCTTGTCTAAATAATTCCTTTATATGACTTGTTGTTAAATTCTGTGGCTACATTAGAAATGCAATATGGGGATGATGTGTCACTTAATTTCTCAAGCTTGTTTTTCCACTGCTGTACTGTGACCCAGCTCCATACACTCATCCTTTCCCCAAATCTATCATACTGCTGTCTCTCGTCAGCCATAACGTTAACAAGGATCCGTTAACACCAAATTTTAGAGTACAAAGGCGGGAAAGTTATGTTGAACCCGTATAAAACATTGGTTAGGCTGAAATTGGAATAATTTCTGGTAGAAAAATGCAAAGGTGCCGAAGAGGGTAGAGGAAAAAAATACCATAATGGTTCGAGGAGTAAGGGTTAAAATTTAGATACAAATCTTTGGGTTTCTTCTCATTGGAGCATGCAGGATTAGGTGGAGTAACGAGAGATAATGACCCCACCAGCAGATAGTTGAAGAATTGGGCGGGGGTGATTTAAATACAGGATTAAAGATACAGTGGATTATTTTAATATATTTTAATATTTTTTTAAAAAGGACGTAATTATTTCTTTCTCGTCATCTGACGCGCATTGAAACGACGAAGCTTATGTTTGGGCACGCCTTTTGCCGTGTTGTGTCGTCCCCGAGCGCGGCCACACCCACTTTCGTGCTTCAATTGAAATCGTCACAGCAGAAAACCGCCATGGAAGCTGTTCCCGTCGCTGATTCTGGTAGGGCTCGCTCTTTTGTAATTTTTTCTCAAATAGGCGACGACAGTTTATTAAGGTTGAGAATCACTTATGTGTGAAGGTGTTCGAGCGAACGAGTGTAATGGAGGACACCAGGTCACTTCGACCAAGTGAAAATTGAGGAAGGCTTGTGGGAGGGCGGTGGCAGCAGCAGGGCCTTTAGCGCGAGCCCCCAACATGGCAGGAAATGGTGATTTGGAAGGGGTATAATGTAGTCTTGGGAGTGCGGGCAGTCCTTTGTGGCTCACTTGGCTCTGTAGTTCGAGGCCCTTGACGAAATCTGAGACGGTTTGATTAGGGCTTTTGGTTCTCTTTGAGTTTGTCTGTCGTCGTCATCGTTGCCCTCTCCGCCATGAGAGGTGAGTGGCGCAACTTCCGGCGCGCGCATCATGGCGGCTTTTTATATGACGGATGCGACGGGTGAGTGTGGGTTCTTTCCCCGTGTTCGTCTACCCTATTGTCTCTCCGCTACCGTTGCTGGTGGAGGGGCTCTCTGGAAAGCAGCGTATTACAGTCTTTGCCTTTACTACTCGCCATTGCGCTATGGATGTCGACCCTGGCTCTTAGGCCGCGTGAACTGTCCCCGCCTTGATGGCGGGCGGAAAGCTTTAAGAAAGTGCGTGGCGCCGATTGCGGCCTATGCAGAAATTCTCCATCGGTATCTTGCCCAGTACCTGAACTTGAAATTGTAAATCTTTCCGAGGCACATTGTTTAGTGCAAACTAAGATATGATTTTTTAACTCGGGTTTGCGATATTTATAATATAAATATTGAATTCTGATGGTTTGCGCTGATGCCGAACTATTAATCCTAAAATACCTTTATCCACAATTTTTATCATTAAATCTTTTATTTAAAATTTAGTTGTTATAAAATAACCGAGTTTTACTGCGCCTGAGATTGCATTTCAGAATCTAATTAATTGCGCAATTTTGTTATACGTTTTTAATGGTAATGTTTTTTAGTTTAATTTTAAGTCAATCCTTTTCAAGTGTGCAATTTTAACTATTTTAGTTTGATGAAATGCAGTGGGCAAGCTTTGTTTTCGCTCTTGTGTGGATATCTTGATTTTTTTTTGCCAATATGGGGAATCCGGAGTTAAAACCAGGTACTTTTCTCAAAGGTGAAATTGGTGGCTCTTTATACATACAAATAGAATGCTTCCTAAAACGACACAAAACCTTCAAGCTATTGTAAATGGGAGAGGCCCTGGGAGCAAGGTGTTCCTCCCTTCAATCGGAGGTGGTTGTGAATGTTAGGGTACAAAACAGGGAGATAATAGTAATTTATGAAAAAGAAATGTGCTAACTTTATACCAATTTGTAGTATTTTAAAAAATCTGACATATTGGGCTTTAAATTGTCATTTATTTGGTTAGTGCATGAGATAGTTGTACTGGCATTTGAGAGTTACTGTAACCTATGGAATTAGAATCCTGTGTTAATGTTTACTTGCCACCAGGAAGCTTTTGAAAGCGTTCAATTAAATTTACTGCTTTTATTTCGGAGTGCAAATATTATAATGTAAATATTTGGTATTTTATAAATTTCTTTAATCCAGTCAGACTATTAGCTCTGTCATGAAGCACAAATAGCTTAAAGCAATGTTGAATCTACCACACAGTGGTTCAGCAGCATCTGGAGTTGTTAACCAAATTTGGTACTTTGCCTGAAAGACTGAGGGTGTGAGGGTGTAAAACACTCTCCCTCTCCTCCTCTTTCTTCACCCCCCCCCCCAAACACAGGTTTAATCACATCCTTCCTGTGTGTGTCATCAAGACTTTCCAGGTGCAGGAGAAGCAGATTTGAGGTGATTAGACAGCATGAGCAAGAGCTCTTTCATGCAGTTAATAGTTGGGATTTAACATTCACTGTAAAAGTGTGCTAGAAGCAGATTCAATTGTGGCTTTCCAAAGGACATTGTATATGTAAATAGAAAGTATTTGCAGTGGTAGAGACACTTGCAAGTATTGGATTAACTGGATTGTTTAAAATTGTTTAAATTCAATAGGCCAAATATGCTGTAACAATTCTGATTGTAACACCCACCCCACACTACTTATTTAAAAAAAAGTTGGCAGTATATAGGATGTTGATTTTCGAGCTTTACTTTTGTGCCAATTGCTGGAAGGTGAGGTGATGAAAACTTGTCTTTCCTCAACATTTGTAGGAAAATATATTCCAGCATCACAGCGTCCTGACGGGACTTGGCGAAAACCAAGGCGTGTGAGGGAAGGATATGTGCCTCAAGAGGAAGTGCCAGTGTAAGTAGCATTTTGAAGAAACTGAATCTTTTGAAGTGAAATTGTTTCTCTTTTTTAAAAAGTTGTGGTAGAGTGTGCACCTTTTCTCATTGTCTGTGTTCAGCCTTGGTTCACACCCAGTGCCTCTAAACACCTGTCATCTTCAACAATGGCACCAATTGTTACATTAAATTAACTTGTAGAATACAAAGGTGTTTCAGCTATCAAAAGTTTATTTAGCCTTTTTATTTGACATGTTTATAGTTCTACAATTAAATTTTAATAGTGAAATAGTACTTTGCCTTGGGGAGTGACTAGGTGCCCACAGAAATGACTGGCCTCGGTTGTCCACTGTTAACATCTTCAAATACAACTGTTGCAGATTTATTTTTGACTATTCCAACAAATCTTTGAAGTCTTGCGTTTTTGCAAGTAAAAATAGCTGAATTTCAGTATGACTCTCCAGCTCGTCCTCCTGTAGTGGCATTTTCATTAAAAAAATACTTACCGACAATATCAAGTACAGTGCTAGAAAGTTTGTGAAACTTGTAGAATTTTCTCTATTTCTGCGTAAATGTGAGCTAAAGTATGATCCAATCTTGCAAGTTCAAAAAAATATTTAACCCAATTAAATAAAAAGATTATACTTATTTTTATTTGGAAAAAAAATGGAATATTACATGTAATTGTTGGAATAAGTATGTGAACCTTTCAGCAACTGGTGACCCCCCCCCCCCCAACAATAAAAACTGCACAAGTGTTTCCAGTGACCACTTTGCAGGATGACCACTCTTGGGGAGAGTAGAAAAAGTACTGAGTTTCCTCCATTTGTAGACAGATTTGTTACTGTGGACTGATCTTTTAGAAATGCTTTTGTAGCCTTTTCCAGCTTTGCGCATCTCTATAATTATTCTAAGGTCCTCAAAGTTGTTTTGATCGAGGCATAGTGCACATAAACAGATCTTTCTTGGGAGCAGGCTGTCAGTAACCTGACTTTGTGTTTTATTGGGCAGGAAACATCTACAACCCACACCTCCAACCTCATCTCATTGATTGGAACACCTGACTCCAAATAGCTTTTGTAGAAGGCATTACCCCAGAGGTTCACATACTTTTTCCCAATAAATGCATGTAATATTGGATCATTTTTCTCAAATGAATAAGTATAATGTTTTTTTATCTAATTTGCTTCTCTTTGTCTAGAGTTAGGAATTAGGTGACTCAGAAATATTTTCAATGCAGTTAATTTCCCACTATCTGTTTTCATTACAAAATGGTAATCTGTGTTTCATTTCAAACACATTTTCTTTGCTCATGAGCACCTAAAATAATTGGATTCCCAGCATCGCAGCAGTCTTTAGTTAAGGTCCAGCCTTGGAATTTAGTACTTCTGAAAGGAATGGAAGGAAGTAAAATTGAATTGTTCCCTGTAAGTACCCAACATTTGTCTGTTGCAGCATGATTAGCTTGGAGACCCAAACCATCACAAGTCAAAAACTGTTTTGAATATTGTTATGATTACTCTGGCCTTGTGAGTGAAGCCATTGTCCCATGTTTACTTGAACATGCTGATTAATTTATCTGGATTTAATAACCACATCTGGCTTAAATCCTAACCAATCTTAATGTTTGAAGCAATTTGGGTGCTGCAACTAATCTGTGTGCCAGGGTTTGGAAAGAGTAAGGCTGGCCAGCATTCCTGGTATAAATCAATCCAGGTTGGGCAGAAAGAGATGGAGTTCCAGCAAGTTAATCAGAATACTGTTTATTATCACTGATATATTGTGTGTCATGACATTTGCTGTTTTGTTCAAGACAAATTGCTATAAGACTCAAAATTATATAAAAATTGCAATGTTAATTAAATATACATTTAGAATTTTGAAGCATGAGATAACTTTTACTCTCCTGCAATGCTACCTGTTAATAGCCATGACACTTGAAGGACTTGAGGCCTGTTAATTTTGAAGAGGAAGTGAGCATTACCCTAGACATTCCCTTTGTCAAGCTCCAGATTAAGATTGAAAGATTGCAGGCAGATTCCCAACTTTTTTTACTGTAACGACTGAGCATAGTAAAGCTTTCTCTCCCCTCTTTCTCCCAACCCCCTTAATGTTTTCTGTTTCTTGAAGGAACTGACTTGAGGTTCCCTGCCCATGATACTTTTTGTAGCTGCTGTTGGACAATCTTTCTCCTCTTCCTGCCATTGTCCCAATCAAGCAGAGAATACGGTCTGTTACCTAATACTGCAAATTGTGTTTATCTTCAAAACGTCCAGAAGTTCAAAAAGGGTGCTTTATAAATGTTCCTGATTGGCCCTAAATGTGATATTTTTCCTTTTTATAAACTATGGATAAAACTTTTTATGCAAAAGTGGGGAAAATAGTTATTTTAAACTTAACTACTGCGGGCACAATTTTGAAATGTGCATTACATGCAAATGTTTGAGTTTTAATGAAATTATAATTGGGACATCTATAATAATCATTCAGTGTTTTTTGGTTAATAAGACACTTGGAAATATAGCATGCTTTTAATCCAGTTGATGACATATGCAATATTTATGCAAAATTGCTGTGTTAAAATTAAAATACTGCCTTAAGATGGATCTGCATTATAAAAGGAGTCGGATGTGAGTGTTTATATTTCTCGTGAGAGCAAATGCACTCCTGATTCCATGCTTGCTCACTGCGCAAATTAGGTTTAACAATATGCTAAAAATTAAGGTTTGTTTTTATAGGAAAATTGCGTGATATTTCCATCAGTGCAAGTCAACCTTTCCAAGTATTGCTGAATAAGTGCACCCACGCTCCCCTTCTGCTAGCATTTGGAGATCTTCATAAATGCACTTATTCTATGTGCACCTTTCGCAATGATGTGCAAAAGCCTTTTGTGCAAAGCTGTTATTAAAAGGTACTTCAAAAATAGAATTGGATTAATGTTTCTAATGAGATTTTTGAATTCCAGTAAATCCACTTGGCAAAGTGGATGTCAAAGCAAGCAAGAAATGCAAGAGTTCATTACGAATCACTTTCTTATAAATCTTCCCAAAACTTACATTCATAGTTAAAATGTTTTTGCTCCTTTCTTTGGTTATACTTGAATTCTTTCACCTCTTATTGCATGTTTAGTAGGCAAGGAAAGGTAAAGGGACATGGTTAAGTAAAATGAGGAAAGGAAAAATAAAATGTTGGGAAGTTGGCATAAGGAAATGGTGTTCAATGGAATGGATCTCTCCCCTCATTCCTCAATTTAATGTTTGTGTTGGCCTATCAATGAAGGAAAATTTTAACCAGTGTGTGGGTGATTTTGTATATAAAGAAAAAGTTCAGGTGATTGGTCTGCATTTGGGATGGTTGCTTGTGTGCCATAAGAACATTGGAAATAGGAGCATGAGTAGGTCATCTGGCCTATTGAGCCTGCTCCACCATTCAATAAGATTATGGCTGATCTGGCCATGGACTTGTCTCCACATACCTGCCTTTTCCCCATAACACTTAATTCCCCTACTCTGCCTCATGATGGTGGATGGTATAGTTGAAAATGGGGAAATTAAGATAGATAAAACAACCTCAAAAGAGCTATGGGTAGGTTGATAGCCTGCAGGTGGGATGCAATGGGAAATGTAACCAAGGAAGAAATGGCTTTGAATGAAAAGTGACATCTTCTGGAAAAATTGGCAAGATGCTGCCACTTTCTGTCCTGTCAACCATTCCCTGTTTAGTTTGCTGCATAAACTATGTAATGTGTTATAGCTGGAGCAGCTTTGAAATCTTGACTTCATGTCATACTTGATAGCTTGAACTTGGTATTTGTTTCTTTTAACATCTGCTCAGCATGTCAATACATTCTTTTACTGGTTTCTCAGCATAATTTGAATACCAGTGCTATAAATCCTCATACAAGGATGAGATATTCAATTCATATGATTGAGCCTGATCAATCCATCTTTCTTCTTCAAGCAATGAGCACTATCTTTTTTTCTCTAACAGTTCTTAATGTTGCTATTGCTCCCTACTCCTGTTTACAGTTGCAAGATTAATTTGATTATTTAACTGGCCCTACCCCATGCACTTCAAGCTGTATTAACTTCTATCACTACAAGCATTATTTAACTTGTAGAATGTTTGCTTATCAATTCAATGCCGTGCAAGTTCAACCGTCTTGACCTTGGCCAATGGAAGTTTTGCAAAATATACACCTAAAATTTAGTGCAAAAACAGCTGCAATGGTGTTCAGTAACTAAACTGGCAATTTCTGAGGGGCAGACATTAGCAGGTGTTTTGCTATCTTTGATTTCATTGAAGAAGAAATTAATGTCGTGAAGATGATTGCTTTAACCAAATTGACTATTTTGAAGGAATCTGTTTGAGTGAAGAGGAAGTGTCACTTGAATTCTAAAATTGACAAGTCTGTACCTGAATACTAACATTGTGACTGCAGCAAGTCAGCCTTTCACGAGGGAAACATCTTTCCAGGGCTAATTTGGTCAAAGTTTTAACTGCTCTTGTTAAAAGCCATCCCATTTCTGAATGATTTTACAGAAGGACTCTGGTTATTGACAGCAAATGCAGGTTTTTCTTTCTCTTTAGAACAGCTCATTTGTTCCAAAAACCCCTCAATTTTTCATTTCCCTGTTCTAGGATTAAATTAAGAAAATCACTTCTAGCATTTAACCCAAGTGGGCACTTTTCCTGTCAATAATTGATGGCAGGCTGTGCAGCTGAGGGGCATCAGAGCCAAACCTGGTACTGTATTTATTTGAATGAGGTAGCACAACTGAAGGAAATGGGAGATATTTTGTCAGGCATATTAAATAGCACACCAGGAGCTTGTTTTGGGGAAAACCTTTCAAATACATTGGCTTGCAGTCTTTGCTTCCAACACGTATTGAAAAGGTGGATCTTTTACTCGGACAATTTCTGCTACAAAAGCTGGTCCTTGTAATCATGCAGCCCACAGGGTCAGCTTTGGTTACAATTGTCCTCAGTTGGCTTATTTTCTAGGTCAGACAGAAAAGCATGGTCACTTAAATGAATTCAGTATATTAGTGCCAATGAAACTGTTGTCCAGCAAGAGGTGGGAGAGCAAGGGAGCAAGTAATGAGAAAAATTGTTGTAACTCATTCTAATTGTATACTAGTTTGCATGGCCTGTTATTATCTATATTTATTGTGTGCAGGTACGAGAACAAGTTTGTGAAGTTTTTCAAAAGTAAACCAGAGCTGCCGCCAGGCCTTAACCCAGATGAATCCACCAAAAGCAAGCAGCAACAGTCAAAGCAGGACGGAGAGCTAGCTGGGTTATCCAAGTCAGCTAAACGCAACCTCAAGCGCAAAGAGAAGCGCAAACAGCAGCAAGAAAATGACGGCACCACCGAGGCCGATGAGCTGAGTCAAACGTTGCAGAAAACCACCATTGTTGGTGGCAGTGGCAATCCAAACCTGCAGGCTGCTGTGCTGCCAGGTGACCACGATGGAGCAGAGAAGGCCAAAAAGGTAAAAAATCTCAAAAAAAAACTGCGCCAAATCGATGAACTACAGCAAAAGCTAGACTCTGGCGAGATTAAGCAGGCAACAAAAGAGCAGCTGGAAAAGTTGAGCCGCCGAAAACAACTGATGGAGGAGTTGGAGGATTTGGAACTGGGTTTGTAGGGGAAAAACATGTATGCTTTCAAGGATACGGGGAGAATTATTATTCCATATCCATGCCAAGTAACTTTCAGACAATATTGGGCACACATCCTAAAGAGACCAAGGGTCACACAATGGGACATCCTTGCCCATACTGGTCCTTGTAATCATGCAGCCCTCATTTTGTTGGTTTTATCACAACTGATGGAACTATTTTTTAAAATTACTTTCCAATGTGTGGGAAAACTATATGGAATTAATGTGCTATTTAGTAGACTGAATCTTCGCTGTTACACTACGCGACTACAAATGTTTCCATTGTTCCACTGCATCTCATTGCGTGTTTAACCTGAACCAGGGGTTCGTCATGCTGAGAAGCCTGATCATCATCTCCAGTGCTTTCACATAATGGGGAAAATAAGAATCCAGTGTTCAATTCACCAAAAATGGTTACGGCACGTGATTTTGCCTTCCATCCAAGTCTCTCATCTTTCAGTTTTGTGTAATAAAATTCAGATTGAGAACCAAATTTAACGATGAGGAATAAGATGTATTATCAACTGGGAACATTGACATTAAAATTACCCTCTTTGGGCTGCTGTTGCACTAAGTGATACCTGCCGATTATTTTTTTTTGAATTATGCTTGCTCCCATTGTTGGGGGATTATTGAATTGATATTTGTATGTCTCACATGTGGTGAACTCTTGTCTAAAGGTTTTAATAAAATCATTTTTCTGTGTGCCCTTAAAGTGCAGAGTGAGCATGCTCAAAATATTTATTTTGTATACAAGTGACAGCTGTGCTTCACTGATATAAAGATAGTGCATTAGTGATCTGAACTACTTGAATTCAGTGTTATTGTGGGTCTGTTTTTATTTGCTGTTTCTTGTGTAATTATCAATTTATAGTTGTACGATTTTCCCTCCCAATGTGGACCACAAGCATCGCTAGCAGTTCTGAGTAATTAAAGCTGAAGCCTCTGCACTTTGAATGTATATGAAGTTCTTTGCAAAACTTCTCAGATAAGGCGCTAAGTTAGGCGCTAAATTAATGCAAATCCCAAGCTGCCTATTTATTGAATGCAGAAATGAATGTAGTTAGGGTGGTACTGCCAAGTGGCACTTGTGGGGAAAATGAAATATTTCTCTACTAGCATGATTGATGCTATTTTAAAACTACTTTTCTCCCAACAATACATATACAATATGTACTTGTGTTCATTGATGCTAAGGCTCCTGCGACAGCTCTCCAGGTAATGGAGATGAGAGGAAGTGACATTACATTTTCTGGTTTCATTGCCATTCAACATATTGGCTAAGGATTGGTACAGAAGTCTGTATTGGTGGCTTTGGTGCCAAAGGGCAACACTTTGAAATTGGCAAAAGAGACCTCTGAACTGCTGGAGTTGGTTCGTTCACTTTGGAGTGGATGTCTTCCCAATCATATGCAGGTAATGTATCTATGCGCACAATTTTAAGGTAATACAAGCAAATATTAAGGGTGGTTTTTCCAGTGGTGAAATTCAATGAGAATGTCAGTTTAATGTATTGGCTAATACTGGAAGAAGGCAATGGCAAACCACTTCTGTAGAAATATTTGCCAAGAACAGTCATGGTCATGGAAAGACCATGGTTGCCCATGCCATATGACGTGGCACATAATGAACAATTACTTGAAAGCCATATTTTGTTAAATATGTCCATTCTAAAAGGAATACCAAAATAAATGTGCATTTTCTTTATTCATACAATTTATTTTGAGTTTTAAAAAACTGAAAACTTACAAAAACTGCCAATACTGTTCAAGACTTGTCTATGACTTTTTAAATGTGTACTGTATTTCAGATATAGAAGGAACTCATGGCTATGTGAAGGAAATAGTTAACAGAACAATTAAGTGTGACTTAAAATGGCAGCTGATCAATATATATTTACAGATTTGTCTAACTTGGAATTTTTTTTCTAACTGAATTCCTGTTTAAATGTGGTCCAGATTTAATACAGTTTTGAAAGTGGTCTGCTTGTACAACCAAGAAGTTTTGAATGCAGTTCAAATGAAGTTTTGGAGTGAGCAGTGGATTAGTTCGTCATTTTGGGTAAGGGTTTCTGCAGAGGTACTGGAAATATTGTCATTCCAACTTGCTGTTTTCAGTGTGGTTATTTTCTAGTTTCTAGTGGTGGTGCTGCTGCTTGTTCTGGCTGTAGTTACTGGCCCAACTGCAGAATAGTAATTTGTGGATTAAATGAATCATTTAAATTGTTAGAAAATTACTATAGTAGTCTGTGATGACTCTGCTCTGGTCACTATAAACTTAGGACTGAATAAGTCATAAAACAAGTAAACTTACTGAAACTCTGCTGCATTATGATGGGATGCAAGTTCATAATTTCTCATGTTGCTAGGGTGAATGGGAAATGTATTCTCTTGAAGAAGGCTGGGTATATTAAAGGTTGCAGTAGGTCTATGGTTTAGTTAGCTGCCTAGCACCTAGACTTCCCACAACAGTTGGGAAATAAATTTTCTTAAAAAAGTTTCACTGTATTTCAGGGAAAGAAATCTGCAGTTAATACCTCATCTGGACTGTATAACTACCAACCTGTATGGTTGACTTCAAACTGCAGCCTCTTCAGAAGCAATTAGGGGTAGATAAATCTTGGCATTGCCAGTGATATTCATTCTACAAAAGAACAAAAATCAATCAGTATTCCAGCCTTAAAGAATACCTTGGTGTGCATAGAGTGCCACTAGCAGAAGCTTTTATTTTGTATTTTAATATTTTGAAGAACCTGATTGATTGCTAATTAATAGGAATCAGGAGCCTAAATACAAGCTAGTTTATCCCTATTGCAAGCCCAGCAGCAATAGAGCCACTTAACTCAGCAACTGCCTGGATCAGCTATCTTGGGACAGGCTGCCCACTGCAGAGTGAGCGCAGAACAGTTCAACCCATTTGTGCAAATAAATTGCATGTCAGTTGGTGGGTGTGTGACCTTTTAGGATCAACCTAAAATAGCTTGTTGCCAGCAACCCAGTCTTTTTAGAAAAATTGACAGTTGCATTGAGCTTGGAACCATCCTTTATATTATACCTCAGCAATTAAATTATGTATTAAAATTTCTTAATAGATTTAGTTTTTGTAAGGTTTGTACTGATCAGTGTTTAGATGTGAGTGGGGTCTGGTAAATATGAGGTCAAAATGCCAATCTTTGGCAGTTTTTAAAATCAATTTGAGATGTGAAAGGGGGTACTATGGTGGAAACTCCTTAAATTTTTCTGAAAAATGGTATCAGGATGAGGTAAGCAGATCTAAAATAGCTTTAGATCTTCCTCTTCTCAAGCCTTTGTTAGCTCTTCAGGTAGTTTGCCATTGTTTTTAACCCCCTCTACCTCCCACACCCCTGCCCCACATGTTCTGATTTTCATTTGTGGTATGAATGGGAGAGGAGTCTAAAGCTACCTTTTCTAGTTGATAGTACTGACTTCATTTGTAGCAGCTCTACAGCCGACATGGGTGAGAGTAATTAACTTGGCACATTCCAGAAATTGATTCTGATACTTTTTAGTGAGTCCGGTTTAGCATACTATATTTGCAGTGCTGCATGGACAAAATCAGGTTTTCACTTCCAGCAGAGGAAGAACTGTTTGTATCTTTGTACCACCCATTGTATAATTAAACTTCTGACTTGCATTCAAGGGAGTTGTAAGTTATAGCAGTCGCCTCCCAGTTCTTCGCACTGGAGTATTTGACTTTTAACTGGATTTTAACTTAAAAATGGAAATAAAATTTTATTGTAAGTAACTATCAGAAATGTGTTGCTTGCTGTGTTATGTTGTCTCAATGACTGGTAAATACATTTCCAAAATTAGTGAATAAAAGTTGAAATGTCAAAAGCTTGTGATTGCTTGCTTTTAACTTTTTTCCCCCAAGAAAGTGTTTCCATTTCTAGTGGAACCCTAACTGGAAAAAATAACAAGCCAAGTTTTGATCCATTACAAAATGGCCAGTTTAAAGAATCAAGGATGCAATGAACTAATTTTGGACCACAAGGTACCTGGATTTCATGTCAATTTCAATTACCATACAATTATCAATAGGTAACACTGGAGGGTGTCAGTTTTGCTTCAGTGGTTTGAGAAAGTGGGTTTAAGGCACACAATAGAGTCTCCTGCCTTGCAGCATTGAGTGCTTCAATAAATTGTCCAATGGCACAATTTGAAAAAGTTGGGAGGTTCTTGGTATTGGGAAAAATTACTTACCTTTAGATCAACATCATATACATTTTTATCACTTTCATGGGTGGTTACTCTGCAAATCTTTATAGTGCAATAGCAAGAGTCCAACTACTTTCTAAAGCACTCTGGTGTTTAGATGTGAAAGTTCTATGAAGCAGCATAAGCTGGGGAAGATAGCTGTTTAGATGTATTTGCAGATTGAATGTCTAGTGATGAAGATCTTATTCCATCTTTTATTGTGTATGAGTTGATCTCCACAGGACAAGTAATATAGATACAATATACTTTGATATTAAAGCAGACAATTTAAGAATCAAAGTTGGGTAGCATTGAAAGGTAAAGAAATAAATGTTAAGCTTTTGAATCTAGCAAACTGCTATGTCCTATTGTAGAAAGGAGGGGGGGGGGGAAGAAAGCTCCCCTCAGTGAAGGCAAGGGTCTTAATAGCTTTAATGTTGGGTGACAGGATGGTAGGATTCATAAAGTAGTTGTGTGGAAGAATTACCAAATTGGAATGTTGGTTTTTGTTTTAGTGAGATTAAGGGATAAATATTATCCAGTACACCAGTGTGAATTCTGCTCTTCAAAATAGTATATCTGAGAAAGTAAATGAAGGCTTAGTTTGGCTTTGTCTCCTGCAGTGGTCCTGTTGTAAAGCAACTGGTAATTGAACCTCAGCCAGTTTCTCTCCATTTTGCTGATGGTCACTTCCAATTAAACTATCTTTGCATCCCAGGCCAATAATATAGATAGTTCTGTGGAATTGAGCTGCGCAAATTTGCATCATGCCATACTGCTGCATTCTTGATTATCAGTAGTCACTGGAAAGCAACTGGAAAAAATAACCGCAGTGCTTGCATTTATCTAGCACTCCTTAATTGCAAAGTTATAAATGATGGAATTGGATTTTTAAAAAATATTTTGCTATTAGTGCAAAAACGTGGATAACTTGTTTTTTTTCTTCTCGTATAAATTTTACCAAAAATTGGCAGCCGAGGTTGGATGTAAAATTTTGGTCACAAGAAACAATCATGCATTGGTTCATACACCAGTTCTATATAAAACTAGGGTCTGGTTCTGAACTACTCAGGAAACATGCTACAATTTCTATCTGAACAAGCCTCCAGTTGAAACATCCTCAACTATTATTTTCATAGGTCCTCGTAAAACTCACCACTCATTTATAGTGATGAGCAGTAAGTGACAGTGGAACTCATTAGTTTGTGCTATCTGGCATGATTACATCACTGCACTTTCCTTAGACACGTACCAGATCAGAAGATCGGAGTTCAGGTCCTGACAGTTGAGCGCAATGCTGAAGTTATTCCAAGTACAATACTGGAGTCTTTCATATGAAATGTCACAGCTGGATAGCATCTTCCCTTTGATGAAGGGAAGATGAAAATGATCACAGAATTGAAGAGGAGCATGAATGTTCTGCTTTATCCTTGCATTCTCAACAAAATTCTGTTTCTCTCAAGCTTGCTGCGCGCAATTTGTTGCTGCATTTGCTATATTATGAGTTAAAACTTTAAGGGGAGTATTCTGCTAAATTTTGGGTCATGAAGGTGAAAGGTGCGAAAAATACATCTCTGCCAAATGGTGTGATTCTGCCAATGGTTATGTAGACTTGAGGTGCAGTCAGTTTGAAGATAGAATGATATAGGTTGAGCTTGAATAACCAGGTGTTAAGTTCTGAGAATGAAATTCTAACAGTTGAAGGAATAAATTTAATATGCTGAGAATACAGGAAAAGTATAACAGGGAGAAAGAATTATTTTCCCATTCATTGCTTATGACATTGGATTCCACTAGCTTTGCAATCTCATGATCCTGAGATGTCAATATTTACTTCCGAGGTTCATGAAGCCACTATGGGATTTTGTTGAGAAGAACAGAGCTCAGCAGACCATTAAGCTTGCAGATAGCATTTTCACCTTCATTATGCTGGCACAGTCCCAGCTAGAGGGGCACAGTGGCTCTCCAGTTAGCACCAATGTTACTGGGCTATGAATAAGAATTGTGGTATAGTTCCTGTTCCTTATCAGATGATTCTTGCTAGGACATCTAGGATAGGATTGGATTCAGATGTAATTTTTAATGTATAGTTGTCTAGATTTTTAATACTTGCCTAGATTCCCCATGTTAACACAATGCAATGTCAAAGTCAATGCCAACACCATCAATTGGCTGTGGATGGTTACTTGAAGACAGTGTAGTATTAACAGCCTTGCTGCCAAAGAGCAACACTTTAAGACTGGTTTTTCCAAATGCTTGTGAATCCTATTCCTAAGAATTCTCTCCACTAACTTCTCTACCGTTGATGCGAGATTCATTAGTTTCCAAGATTACTCCTGGTTTCCTCCTTGAATAATGGAAAAATATCAGCTACTCACCAGTCCTCTGGGATCTCACCTGTAGCTAGAGAGAACACAAAAGTATTGGTCAAGGCCCCAGCAATCTCTTCTCTTGCCTCACAATAACTTACAGTATATCCCTCAGGCTCTGGGGACCTTAAGAGACCCAACACCACTTCCAACTTTATCTTGAAGTGCCTTAGCATATCAATATGAGAAATTTTTCCCTATCATCTATGTCCTCTTTGATAGATACTCACGTAAAGTACCCAGTAAGCACCTCATCCACATTCATTGCATCCAAACAAATGTTCCCCCTTATCTGTAAGTCATCATACCTTCTCCCTAGTTATCTTGATGTGTGTATAGAATGCCTTGGGATTGAGGCAGCAGAGTGGTAGGGCTTTGGCTCAACAGGCTTAGGTGGTGACGAGGCGAGGTAAGAAATATGTGTGTGAGGCCAGTTTTCTGTGCTGGATGTCAGATGTGGGGGGTCCTGTAGTTTCCCAGCCTCCCGGACAGCCGTACCTGCACCAGGTGTATCGAGCTGCAGCTCCCGAGGGACCGAGTTAGGGAACTGGAGATGCAGCTCGATGACCTTCGCCTAGTCAATGAGAGTGAGGAGGTGACAGAGGAGTTATAGGCAGGTGGTCACACTGGGGCCACAGGAGATAGAGAAGTGGGTAACAGGAGAGGAAAGAGGAAGAGTCAGGTACTAGAGAGTACCCCTGTGGCTGTACCCCTTGACAATAAGTACTCCTGTTTGAGTACTGTTGGAGGGGGACAGCTTACCTGGGGGAAGCGGCAGTGGTCGTGCCTCTGGCACAAAGTCTGGCCCTGTGGCTCAGAGGGGTAGGGAAGGGAAGAGGAAGGCAGTAGTGATAGGAGACTCTATAGTTAGGGGGTCAGAGAGTTCGATTCTGTGGACACAGGAAAGAAACTCAGATGGTAGTTTGCCTCCCAGGTGCCAGGGTTCAGGATGTTTAGGATCACGTCCAAGATATACTGCGATGGGAGGGAGAACAGCCAGAGGTTGTGGTACATATTGGTACCAATGACAAAGGTAGGAATAGGGAAGACGTCCTGAAAAAATACTACAGGGAGTTTGGAAGGAAGTTGAGAAGTAGGACTGTAAAGGTGGTAATCTTGGGATTACTGCCTGTGCCATGCGACAGTGAGGATAGGAATAGGATGAGGTGGAGGTTAAATGTGTAGCTGAGAGATTGGAGCAGGGGGCAGGGATTCAGATTCTGGATCATTGGAACCTCTTTTGGGACAGGTGTGACTTGTACAAAAAGGACAGGTTGCACTTGAATCCTAGGGGGGGGGCCAATATCCTGGCGGGGAGGTTTGCTAAGGCTACTGGGGAGAGTTTAAACTAGAATTGTCAGGAGATAGGAACCAAACTCAAGAGACTGGGGAAGAGGAAGTTGGCTCACAAATAGAGAAAGCTTGTAGTCAGTCCGAGAGGGAGGATAGGCAGGTGATAGAGAAGGGACGCACTCAGATCAAAGGCTTGAGGTGTGTCTATTTTAATACAAGGAGTGTTGTGAACAAAGCGGATGAGCTTAGAGCGTGGATCAGTACTTGTAGATGTGATGTGGTGGCCATTACAGAGACTTAGATGGCTCAGGGACAGGGTTGTTTACTTCAAGTGCCGGGCTTTAGATGTTTCAGAAAGGACAGGGCGGGAAGCAAAAGAGGTGGGGTGTGCCACTGTTGATCAGAGATAGTGTCATTGCTGCAGGAAAAAGTGGACGCCATGGAGGGATTGTCTATGGAGTCTCTGTGGGTAGAGGTGAGGAACAGGAAGGGGTCAATAACTTGACTGGGTATTTTTTTATAGACCACCCAATAGTAACAGGGATATCGAGGAGCAGATAGGGAAACGGATCCTGGAAAGGTGTAATAATAACAGAGTTGTTGTGATGGGAGATTTTAATTTCCCAAATATTGATAGGCAACTATCAAGGTGGGGTGAAGTTTGTTAGGTGTGTTCAGGAAGGTTTCTTGACACAGTATGTAGATCAGCCTACGAGAGGAGAGGCTGTACTTGATTTGGTATTGGGAAATGAACCTGGTCAGGTGTCAGATCTCTCAGTGGGAGAGCATTTTGGAGATAGTGATCTTAATTCTTTCTCCTTTACAATAGCATTGGAGAGAGATAGGAACAGACAAGTTAGAAAAGCGTTTAATTGGAGTAAGGGGTATAATGATGCTATCAGGCAGGAAATTGGAGGCTTAAATTTGAAACAGATGTTCTCAGAGAAAAGTACAGAAGAAATATGGCAAATATTCATGGGATATTTGTGTAGAGCTCTGTATAGGTACGTTCCAATGAGACAGGGAAGTTATGGTAGGGTACAGGAACCGTGGTGTACAAAGGCTGTATTAACTCTAGTCAAGAAGAAAAGAAAAGCTTACAAAAGGTTCAGAGTGCTAGGTAATGTTCGAGATCTAGAAGATTATAAGGCTAACAGGAAGGAGCTTAAAAAGGAAATTAGGAGAGCCAGAAGGGGCCATGAGAAGGCCTTGGCGGGCAGGATTAAGGACGACCCCAAGGCATTCTACAAGTACATATGTGAAGAGCAAGAGGATAAGAGGTGAAAGAATAGGACCTATCAAGTGTGTATGGAACTGGAGGAAATAGCAGAGGTACTTAATGAATATTTTACTTCAGTATTCACTATAGAAAAGGATCTTATCTATTCCTATCTTAAAAGTTAAGGAGTTGTGGTCACTGTTCCCTAACTCACCCATGGTAAGGTAAGGTACTTGTGAGGAATAGGAAGTATGTCTGTGAGGCATAGAGGTATACCTGTATGTTCTGTACTGGGTGTCAGATATGGGATGTTCAGGAGACTCCCAGCCTCCCAGATGGCCACATCTGTGCCGGGTACGTTGAGCTGCAGCTCCTTAGGGACAGGGTTAGGGAACTGGAGATGCAGCTCTATAACCTTCGTCTGGTCAGGGAAAGTGAGGAGGTGATAGATAGGAGCTATAGGCAAGTAGTCACACCGGGCCTCAGGAGACAGATAAATGGGTAACAGGAGAGGGAAGGGCAACGGTTAGGTACTAGAGAGTACCCCTGTGGCTGTCCCCCTTAACAATAAGTACTCCTGCTTGAGTACTGTCGGGGGAGGGGACGAATTATTATTATCCCTGATTCATAGTACAACTCCTACCACCTCCCCATCCCCCACCATTATCTTCCTCTCTTTTCTAAAATACCAACATCCTGGGACTTTAGGCACCCATTCCTGTCCCTCTTTCAACCAAATCTCTGTAATGACTATAACATCATAGTTGTCTAAGTAGGCCTGTAATACTCCCAGCATTAAAACACACACACTTCAAACTATCAGTCCCATTGGATCTCTTTGCTCAGGCCTGTTTTATTGGCCCTACCATAACTTTCCTCTCCATCCCTCCATTTCCTGACCTGGTACTCTGGCTCCTGTTCCCCTGCCAAACTACTTTAAACCTACCCAAATAGCACTAGCAAGGGTGCTGGTTCTCCTCCAGTTTTGGTGCAACTCTTCCCTCTTCTACAGGTCACCCCTGCCCCAGAAAAGGTTCCAATTATCTAAGAAACTGAAACCCTGTCCCCTGCAGCAGTTCCTTAGCCACTGATTCACTTGTGCTATCATCCTATTCCTTCTCTGTTTACCACATGGCTCTGTGAATAATCCAGTGCTCTCGACCCAAGATCATGATAATGCTTTGTTGAGATGTAACGGAAGGGCCTAGATTTTGATGCAATTGCTACATGTTCATACCCCAGTGAAGTAATTGTAAAATGAAGAATGTTTTGCTTCAAGTGGGCTGGTAAAGTGTGAAATATTAGAAGTTGTGTTCAGATGCTCTGCATGATTAATGTTACCATGCATATTCCTCTAATAGGAGGGATGTTCAGCAGTTAATTGTTTTGTCCTACATTGCTAGCAGAAATTGCAAAAATGAGTCCATCACGCCCCACCCCCTTCAAAGGAACATCTGACATCTAGAATTTTTCTTTGGAGCTCTCCAGTGACCCTTAGTAGTATGTGTAAGACCCAATGTGTAAAGTCACATGTAAATTATGGCCACCTTGATAAAGTGCCGGAGTCTCTGCTTGGTTTGCAGTAGCCTCCTCCCGCATATCCATCTTTAATTTTCAACTCGTTATCTCTCTCAACTGCATGTAGTATTTCATATTTATAATCACTTTTCCCTTGAGGATCCTTTGCCATGAGACTGCTAATTAGTGTTACTTAATTACAAAAACTAGCCCACCCTCTAGTTCCCATTACATGCCTTTTTTCCCCAGAAAGCTATACCAAATGCATTCTATAAACTTGTCTTCTAACTGCTTGCATCATTTTGATTTGCTGGTCTTTGTGAAGATTAAGCAGTACCAATAATTATTGCATTACTTTTGGTGCAAGCTTTTGTTCTTTCTTGGTTAACTATTTCCAGTTTTGCTGTTAATAGTCTGCAGTTTGAGATTCTAAATCGGAGAAAGGCAAATTTTGATGGTACATGAAAGGATTTGGCAAGTGCTGTTTTCTGGTAAAGTTGTACTTGGAAAAAGTGAAATTTTGAGAGTACAAAGCTTGTATGTGCCTGTCAGAATAAAAGGTAAAGATTACAGGTTTAGGGAATCTTGTTTTGTCAAGAGATATTGAGGCCCTGGTTAAGAAAAGAGAGATATAACAGGTATAGACAGGTAGGAACAAATGAGGTACAAAAAGCAAGAGAACATTTATGAAAGAAATCTAAAGGGCTAAAAGAAGGCACGAGTTTGCGCCAGCAGACAAGGTGAAGGAGAAACCTAGGAGATTCTAGCGATATGTTAAGAGGAAAAGTATTGCAAGGGACAAAATTCTTCCTCCATAAAATCAGAATGGTAATTATGAATGGATCCAGAAGAGATGGGGAGATTTTAAATAGAATTTTTGCAGAGCTGGACACAGAGTCTATATAAATGAGGCAAAGCAGCATCAATTTCAAGGACCCCATACACATTACAAAGGAGGAGGTGTTTGCCATCTTGAGGCAAATCGGAGTGAATAAATCCCCAGACAAGCTGTTCGCTCGGACCCTGTGGGAGGCAAGTGCAGAAAATGCAGGAGCCCTAGCAGAGATATTTAAATCATCCTTAATGACAGGTGAGGTAATGGATGATTGGAGGATAGCTAATATTCTGCAGTTTAAGGAAGGTTCTAAAAATGAACCGGTGAGCCTGACATAAGTAGTGGGAAAGTTATTGGAGAGTATTCTAAGGGATTGAATATATGAGTATTTGGATAGACATGGACTGATGGGGGATAGTCAGCATGACTTCGTGCATGGTAGGTCATGTCTTACCAATCTTAGAGTTTTTCGAGGAAGTTACCAGGAAAATTGATGAAAGCAAGGCAGTGGATGTTGTCAGTGGACTTTAGCAAGGCATTTAACAAGGTCCCTCATGGGAGGTTCATCGAGAAAGTTCAGTCGCTTGGCATTCAGGATGAGGTAGTAAATTGGATTAGACATTGGCTTTGTGGGAGAAGCCAGAAAGTGATAGTAGATGGTATGCAGGCCTATAATTCATTGAAAGTGATGGCACAGGTAGATAAGGTAGTAAAGAAAGCTTTTGGTGTATTGACCTTTATAAATCAGGAGATGAGATGTTGAAGTTGTATAAGACGTTGGTGAGGCCTAATTTGGAGTATTGTGTGCAGTCTTAGTCACCTACCTACAGGAAAGATATAAATAAAGTTGAAAGAGTACAGGGAAAGTTTAAAAGGATGTTTCTGGGACTAGAGGACCTGAGTTATAAGGAAAGATTGAATAGGTTAGGACTTTATTCCTTGCAATGTGGAAGATGAGAGATGTACAAAATTATGAAGGGTATAAATAGGGGAATACAAGCAGGCTTTTTCCACTAAGTTTAGGTGGGACTACAACTAGAGGTCATGGTTTAAGAAAAGTTTTAAGGGAACATGAGGGGAAGCTACTTCACTCAGGGTCAGGAGGGCGTGGAATGAGCTGTCAGCACAAGTGGAGCATGCAAGCTTGATCTCAAAGTTTTAAGAAAAGTTTAAATAGGTACATGGATGGTAGTGGTATGGAGGGCTGTGGTCAGGGTGTAGGTTGATGGGAGAGTAGGCTGTTTAATTGGTTTGGCATGGACTAGATGGGCCGAGGAGCCTGTTTCTGTGCTTTTTCTGTGTTTTTTCTATGACTCTATGACTACTTTTATTTCCCATTAGTCACCTTACTTACAGCTTAGCGTCAATTTCTGGACCTACATTCAATCTATGTATATGTTATCTTGTGTATTTGTACTTACTGTAATTTTAAATTAGTATTATTGTGCTCTTTATCTTTTTAAGGTTTTTTTGTGCTGCATCAGATCCAGAGTAACAATTATTTCTTTCTCCTTACACTTGTGTATAGGAAGAGACATTAAACAAGCTTAAACCTTGTGTAGGCTTTCCGGGTGCTTTAGCAGGCCTACTTGTTAAATAAGTAAGACTCAGAATTCAGAAGTTCCTAGATTTGTGAGTAAATTCATCTCAGCTAAATTAGTCCTCAGATTATTTGAGTTGTCTTTAGCAGCCCTGAGGTGAAGAGTGAAAACAATTAACTGGAGAATCCTGCTCCAGCAATTCTTTCTTGGATTGTCTGTGTATGCATACATGGGGACAGTGGGCAATAAAAGTATTGGGATCCATTGTGAAAAGTGGTCTCTTGAGTGAGAACCAAGAGGTGCTGTGTATGAACCATTTTACTGAAGGGAATTGATTCCAGTTGGAAAGTTGAGGCTGATACTTTCATGTTGGATCACTCACTACCTGCCTCAGACCCAGTCTGACAACTCTTATCTTTGCAATCATTCAGCTCAGGCATCAGTAGTACCACCATGCTACACTTAGTGAAAGATATTAAAAGACCTCCTTCATTACCAATTACCTGGACTCTGACAGCTTGCACTCATTCCTCAGTCACACATTATTTACTTGTGCACATGGAAAACAGCTCTGCCCCTGTCATCAAACTGCTCTAAAATTTGAACGAAGTAAAATACAATTTTCATTCAGAAATTGACTAGTTTGCAACAGATTTTAACCAATTGGTAATCTTGTTCTGCATCAGTCAGCAATCACACCATGACAATACAGGTATTAATAAAATAGAATCCATGCTTTAAAGGCCAATAATACTTCAGTATTAGTAAAATAACTATCCAATAGTAAATGTCACCCTAGAATCCTTTGTTTGCATCCTTACCCTGTCTCTGTATGACAAATGCCTTTAGTCCCCTGCTGCACAAAGGGAGCCATGCTCTTGGTTTTTTCCCCTCTTATCTCAGTTGACTGCAGTAGTGCAGTTGCAGATTGGCAGGTATTATAAAACAATAAGACGAGGAGCAGAATCAGGCCACTCAGCCCATTGCGTCTGCTCTGCCATTCCATCATAGCTGATCCCCGATCCCACTCAACCCCATACACCTGCCTTCTCGCCATATCCTTTGATGCCCTGACCGACCAGGAAACAATCAACTTCTGCCTTAAATACCCATGGACTTAGCCTCCATTGCACTCTGTGGCAGAGTATTCTATAGATTTCCCGGCATATATGACAAATACAGGGGTATAAATACCATCGGGCTAGATATGCCCAGGCTTCATCCCTGAAGAAGATGGTAGAGTTTGTCATTGAAAAATTGGTTATAATTGATACCTGTACCCGGCTTGAAGCCCGAGAAGAGTTTATTGATTAACTGATAGACTTTGAATCATCCTATCTGGACTGGTTGACTAGCTAAATTAGTGTGAAGCTAGTCCATTTAGTGCTTTAGGTTAAATCACTGTTGCATTTGAAGGAATTGGACAGAAGGTCCCAGAAACAGCACCAATATCAATTAAAATTTAAATAATCATAGTAAGGCATTACAAATTGACATTTTACTGTACAGCACAGTCCAAAGACCTGCTAGTTGGTAGATCAATTGGTCATTGTAAATTGTCCCATGATTAAAATTAGGGTTTGCTGGGAGGCACTGCTCAAAGAGTCAGAAGGGTCTATTTCATGCTGTATCTCAATAAAGTAATAAATAAATGCTTTTTTATATCTTCTGCCAGATAGAAGAAGACAGACGAGAGAATGTCTGGGGTGGTTGGTGTCTTTGATTATGCTGGTTGCTTTACTAAGGCAGTGAGAAGCATAGACAGAGTAATGGAGGGGAGGCTGACTTCTGTGATGTGCTGAGCTGTTTCCACAACTCTGCAGTTTCTTGTGGTCATGTGCAGAGCAGTTGCTGTACCAAGCCATTAAGCATCCAGATAGGATGCTTTCTATGGTGCATCAAAAAGACATGTTAAGGATCAAAATTTCCAAAATGATGCCAAATTTCTTTAGCCTTCTGAGGAAGTAGAGGCATTGGTGACCTTTCTTGGCCATTGTGTCTTTGTGGTTGGATCAGAACAGACTATTAGTGATGTTCACTCCAAGGAACTTGAAGCTCTCAACCTCAGCACCGCTGGTGTCGATAGGAGCATGTGCACCCCCCCCCCTTCTGAAGTCAATGATTGTGCCCTTTTGTTGACATTGAGGGAAGGGAAAGCATTCTAGAATTAAGGGCCTTGGCAGCTGAAGGTAGGACCACCAGTGGTGAAGCAATGAAGACTGAGGATGGCTAAAAGACTAGAACTAGGTGATTACATGTTTGTGGGATATTGCAGAGAAAGAGAGGGGTGAAATAATGGAGAGAATTTAAACAAAGAAGAGAAATTTAAAATTAAGGTGTGACTGGTGTGAATGCTGATGTTTTTGATCCAGGGTTCTTCAGAAGTCAAGAATGAAACATAAAACTTGTTGCTTACGATCATTTATTAAGTGCTAGTGCTAAGAAAACAGAGATTGAGAAAGGAGAGTTGCAAGAAAAAAGGTGATGGCAGGAAAAGAGAACAAAGAAAAGGGAGCTAGAGCCGTGTTTTGCTCTTATACCAATTTGCTAAATCCTTTGAATTTCCATAAATAAGACATTCCACTCAAATTTTGTAGATAAGAGTTTTCAATAATGTGGTACCTAAGTAGTTTCCAGAATAATACAGAAGAACTGTAATTACTAGTTGAGAGCTTCAAATTATTAATTGCAATTAATTGGTAATTATATATAAAATACAGTCAAGCATAAGAAAGTCAAACTGCAAAGAAAGTAGCAATTATACAGTCTAACCCAACACTGGGCAAAGAACAGAAAGAATTGTGATGGAAAATGATCATGGATATGTGTTAGGTTATGGGAATGCAGGGTTTTGGATGAGCTTTAATTATGAAGAGTGAAAGATGGTTTTGCTTGAGAGATGCTTTTGGCCTAGTATGGAAACACCAAAGTCTACAGAAGATACAGCCCAGTTCACAGACAAAGCCTTCTCCACCATTGAATACATTTAGATGGAACACTGCCACGAGAGAGAGCAGCACCCATCAAAGACCTGCCACCATTCAGGTCATGCCCTCTTCTCGCTACTACCATTGGGCAGGAGACACAGAAGTTTTAGGTCCCATACCACCAGGTTTAGGAAAAGTTCTTACCTACAACCATCAGGTTCCTGATCCAGTGAGGATAACTTCACTCACCACTACTATGACCTACAGACTCACTTTCAAGGATTCTTTACAACTTATGTTCTCAATATTATGATTATTTGCATAGTTTGTTTTCTTTTGCACCTTGTTTGTCAGTGTTCTTCTGTTTATATATAGTTTTGTAGAATTCTATTGGATTACTTCGCTGTAAATATTTGCTAGAAAATGAATCACAAAGTAATATATGGTAACATCTATATACTTTGATAATAAATTTGCTTTCAACTTTGATTAAGGATTGGCCAGGATACAAGGAATAACTCTTCTCTAGTGTAAAATAATGCCGTAGTTTAACCTGAAAGAACAGTCTCACAGTACCATCTCATTCCAAAGGATGCCATCTCTTACAGTGCAACAATCTTTCAATGGCATACTAAAGTATCAATTTACATGGTGTTTGCAATAACCAGCTGCTGCTTTTACTCTTCCTTCACTAGCAGGTTGCCTCTCAAACACTCAGCACTTTGACTCAAAGCTGTTGGTTTGGTTGCGATCACTGGATTTGTCCCTTCTGCACATTTGTTGCTGATCATGGGGCAGGATATGTTATAACAACAGCACCAATTATGTTTGTATAGCACCTTTAATGAAGTAATGACAGTGCCATTACTAATTTCATTCATTAAAGAAAGTTTTAGGTAATTAAGAGGCTAAGTGGTGTCATTTTGTCATTATTGGAAAGAAGGAACCAACATACGGATGACAGTTATTTATATCCTGTATTTAACATTGAAGAAAGTACCAAAGCATTTCACAGGAGTATGTGCCGACGATCTTAGACACCAACACAATTGTTAAACCAGTCTACTCTCAAATGATGGAAAGTGTTGCTAACAGAGTTATTAAAGGGCATGTTCTCCAAAAACACTCTTCGCCAAGGCACACTTGGGTTTCACCAGGACCATGTGGCTCCAGACCTTACCACAGCCTAATGTGGAGCCAATGGGCCTCAAGGGAAAAATGCCTCACACAAACAAAAATGCTCCTTGATATCCTGGAGCATTAAGGCTCAATATAGCAATGTGACCATGGACTGACTTGACATCAGCATATGATATGGATTATTTAGCATGTTACCAGTCTGGGTAGCTCAGTAACACACCATACATAGTGCTCACCTTTGGGATAGCCAGGTGTGACCCTACTGAATGTCACTATGTATTAATGTCTTGAACTATTATGCAAAGTAATAGTTTGATTCCTTGCTTCTGCTTCGACAAAATCTAAAATCTGCAGAGTTGGAGGGATTTACACCATTACTCTTCATTGTGACAAAGAAATGCTTTGCTGTGGGCATCAAGGTTAATACATAACACTGACAGACTGGATTAGAAATTGATATCCTGCAATAAAAAACTGTTCTTTAGTTTTCATACTCCTTCCAATTACAATGAACATTTGTCATTGACAATTTATTGACTAAAGAGTTTCCTGTAAAATGGCTAATGCAAAAATGTAGGCACAATGAATATTTTTCCACTCATTCAATCTAAGCCCTAAAAACCCTAAAACATCTTAAGTTTCTAGTCGCCTACAGAGAATAGTATTGTGGAAATTAACTGGGTTATAATGTATCCTGCCTTAGGGTCTGTTGGATTGTTCATTGTGCAGGCTGATGGAGTTTCTATTCATGTGGCAAGTCAAAGGGAAAATTTAACCACAAATTTGTAATAGAAACAGGGGAAATGAGGAATTAAGATCAACTGGGAGACTCATCGAGCAAGAACCTGAATCATTCTATCCTAACAACCTCTTCTGAGCAGGCAGTAGGAATGCCTATATTCCTTGCCTGAAGACATGGGTCCCATGATAAGAACCACAGCCATGATTTTGTTTGGTAGCTGAAGTGAAAAGAAGCCCAAACATGTAGGCTTTTGAAACTACTTACCCTCTGGTGGTGGTCAGAAGAGGAAGAGGGTGTGGATTGACGCTCACATTGGCTCTCTCAATCCCCTCTGTATGCCCCTACATGTGGGGTCCAATAGCCTAACTACCAGCAGCCCTCCCATACTTCACCTGAGAATCAACAATGCAAATTTTGGCAGTGGCTCTTAACAAGGGCACAAAATTGCTCAGAACTGATCTGTTTGCATCCAATGTGTGAATTCCTCAGGCAGGATTCACCTTGAGAATGAGGATTGTGGCCCATTCCCTCATCTGAGACATTAAGATCAATTTTATCATTGCACCACATCCTTGATTGTTGGCCTATGTGCCTCACCATCACTTTGACAAAGTATAGTTATCCACTGAACTGACCTGGAGTTCCACACATAATTATGTAGTAACCAGGACACCGGCAGTAACAGCAGTGAGACTCCATAGCTTGGGAAAAGATCTGTACTATTATAGAAAATGAGACCATATCTTGTATATATCTGGGTGTGAGAAGCCAAGTTAGACATGGTGTCACTGCTTGGTTGCCTAGTGAGTGTTTCTAAAAGAGAACTGAACCAAATGACAAGCTTGCTGAACTGTGCCAAAGCTTCCTTGCTCCTTTCCCCTTTCCCTTACACCACTCACGATTTGTGCAAGTTCGCTCTTCTTGGTTGCTGCATTTTCTGCGCAAAGGGACATTCACTTGCAAAGGTTTCATCATTTCAGTCACTGAGAATGATCACTTCCCAGAAAAGTCACAAATTTCATCTGCGTTTTGTGCTGTGACAGCAGGTAAGGACTGTCATCTTGGTCTTTGGCATAGAAAGAGGCAAATCAGTCAGGACTCTTGCTGATGCCACAGATTACATGTGTGATTTGAGGACAGGAACCAGCAAAGCTCAAATGTCTTCCTCCTACCCTAGCCCCTACCCCACCCCCCCACAACCAAATCGCTTACCAGCCCTCACTGGTCATTCTCATATATTAAAGAAGACCACGGAGGAAAATAGGAATGACAGCTGTAAAAACATACTCCATTTGAGAAGAACACGAGTTTGTTTTGATGCAGACTGTGATAATCAAACTATGAACTACCACTATGTCCTCTCAACAATATTTCCTTGAGAGTAATGTGAAATTCCAAGTCTTGCTGAGCAGCAAGAGTACTGCAATGTATTGTGTTGATTATAATTCATTTTCTTTAAATTGTGGGCTTAAACCTGACATCTATAAAGTGTAACTGTGATGTGGTTCTCTGTCTAAATCACAAATGCAATGTTAATTCTTAAACTGGTCCACTTTACAGAAAAGTGGAGAACACATCTCCAGTGACTCATGACCAGAATCAATCCTGATGTAAAGTGGTCTACCAGCCCTGCCTCACTGCCAAAGAACACATTCACCATTGCTTGATTCAGCATGTGCAAGTATTTCTGTGTATACATAGATGCGCAAATATCTCTTAAGGAGCTTGAAAATTAGAGAACCATCCTTCTGAGAGTTTTCCAATGTATCAAGCTGAGAGTGTACTTGCATGGGCAGGGTTTATTAAGATGCTTTCTGCAACTGAATGGTTGCTGTCCATTCATAATGTGTCTCACATATAAAAAGGTCCATCAGAGAGTAGAAAAATGGATCCAATTAAGATGGAGATGCAGACTCTAACTTTCAGAATCTCTGCTCTTATTTTCTTTGATTATCAGCTAGACCCTCTCATGTGAACCTGAGTGATAGGGCTGAGGATGGGGCAGATGGTATACAAATAGATGCAGTGCGCATTGAGACTGTGAGGAAACACCAGGCAAAATTGCAGTCAGTGGGATGTATTCAAGTGTAACATGGGGGTAAAATTGAAAAGGCTGATGAAAACAGGACTGAAGGTGTTATATTTGAATGCACGCAGTATATGGAATAAGGTAGATGATCTTGTAGCGCAGTTAGAGATTGGCAGGTCTGCCATTGTGGGCATCACTGAGTCATGGCTGAGAAAAGATCATAGTTGGGCACTTAACATCCAAGGATACACACTGTATCAAAAGAACAGGCAGGTAGTCAGAAGGGTTTGGTGGCTCTATTGGTAAAAAAATGAAATCAGGTCACTAGAAAGAGGTGGCATAGGATTGGAAGATGTTGAATCCTTGCGGATAGAGTTAAGAAGCTGTTAAGGTAAAAAGACCCTGGTAGGAATTATATAAAGGCCTCTGAACAGCAGCTAGGAATTGGGCTACAAATTATAATGGGAGATAGAAAAAGCATTTTAAAAAGGGCAATGTTATGATAGTCATGGGGAACTTCAATATGCAGGTAGATTGGGAAAATCAGGTTGGCTCTGGATCCCAGGAGAGGGAATTTGTATAATGCCTACGAGACAGCTTTTTAGAGCAGCTTGTGGCTAAGTGCACTCTAGGGGAAAGGCAATTCAGGATTTGGTGTTACAGAACATAGAATAGTACAGCACAATACAGGCCCTTCCGCCCACAATGTTGTGTTGACTTTTAAAACTACTCTAAGATCAATCTAAACCTCCCCTTCCACATAGCCCTATATTTTTCTATCATCTATATGCATATCTAATGTATCTGTCTCTACTACCACCTCTGGCAGTGCATTCCATGCACCCACCTCAATTTGTGTAGAAAATTTAATTATGACAACCACACTATACTTTCCTCCAATCAACTTAAAATTATGCCTTCTCATGTTAGCCATTTCTGCCCTGGAAAAAAGTTTATGCCTTTTACCATCTTGTACACCTTTGTCAAGTCCCCCCCACCCCCCCCCATCTTCCTTCACTCCAAAGTGAAAAGCTCTAGCTCACTCAACCTATCCTTATGCTGTCCAATCTAGGCAGCATCCTGGTAAATCTCCTCTGCACCCTTTCTACAGCTTTAGCATCCTTCCAGTAATGAAGCAACCAGAACTGGATATAAGTGTGATCTAACCAGGGTCTTATAGAGCTGCAACTTACTTTATGGCTCTTGAACTCAATCCCCCAATTAATGAAGGCTAACACACCATGTGCCTTCTTAACAACCCTATCAACTTGCACAACAACTTTGATCTATGAACGTGGTCAAAATTCTGCCATTGTACGTTCTCCACTTAGCTGCGTGAGTTTCCTCTGGATGCTCCACTTTCCTCACACAGTCCAAAGATGTAACGATTGGTAGGTTAATTGATCTTTTGTAAATTGACCCGTGATTCCGCTAGGGTTAAATTGGGTTTATTGGGTGGCACAGCTTGAA
Source organism: Hypanus sabinus (assembly GCF_030144855.1). NCBI lineage: Eukaryota > Metazoa > Chordata > Chondrichthyes > Myliobatiformes > Dasyatidae > Hypanus > Hypanus sabinus. Next base: position 18,507,803 of record NC_082738.1, on the reverse strand, counting down.
GGGCTTATTCCACTCTGTATCTCAATAAAATAAATAAATAAAATTCCTCTGTTCTTCCACACTGCTAAGAACCCCGTCAGTAACTCTGTAGTCTGTCCTCAAATTTGACTTTCCAAAGTCAATCACTTCACACTTCTCCAGGCTGAACTCCATCCATCACTTCTCAGCCCAGCTCTGTATCCTATCAATTACCTTTGTAACTCTCAATGACCCTCTACACTATCCACAACCCGCCAGCCTTTGTGTTATTTTCAGACTTACTCATCTACCCTTTTACTTCCTCATCCAAATCATTTATAAAAATCACAAAGTGCTGTCCCTTTTGAAACACCTAAGCCCTGGTAATGGCCACAAAATCGTAGTGACAGCCATCTCTGCTCTTGTGACAGCTAAGCCTTGTAATGGCCACAACATAATAGTTCTGTGTATTAACCAATGCTCTGTTCATTGCCCTTATTTCTGATACATCTTGCATTAAAATAGGCACACTTCAACCCATTTAACTGCCTTTTTAAACAAAAGAAAATCTGCAGATGCTGGAAATCCAAGCAACACACACAAATGCTGGAGGAATTCAGCAGGCTAGGCAGCACCCATGGAAAAGAACACAGATGACTTCCTGGGCTGAGACCCAAGTGTCTCATCAGACCCGAAGATCCCGGCCCAAAACGTCGACCACGCTCCTCTCCATAGATGCCGCCCAGCCTGCCGAGCACCTGCAGCATTTGTGTGTGTAGCTGCCTGCAATTTTGACCTATTAATTGTCTATCCGTCCTCATGGTCTTTCTATGCACTACATCTACCTGTACAATAATTCCCCATCTTCTGACCTAGCAATCGGGTTACCATCCCCCTGCCAAACTAGTCCAAACCCTCCCCAACAGCTCTAGCAAACCTACCTGCAAGAATATTGGTCCACCTCAGGTTCAGGTGTAAACTGTCCTTTTTGTACAGGTCATACCTTCCACAGAAGAGAACACAATGATCCACAAATCTATAACCCTGCCTGCTGCAACAATTCCTCAGCTGCACATTTATCTGCCATATCAACCTATTCCTTCCCTCACTGGCACGTGGCACTGGCAACAATTCAGAGAGTACTACCCTTGAGGTCTTGCTTTTCAGTTTCCTACTTAGTTCCTTATGTTCTTTTTTCTCTCCATGTCATTGGTTCCAATATGTACCAGAACATTAGGCTGCTCACCCTCACCCTTTAGAATGCTCTGAACCCTATTTGAGATGTCTGATTCTGGCTCCCGAGAGGCAACATACCATCCAGGAATCTCTCTCATATCTACACAATCTGCCATCTGTTATTGATCACCCCTATCAACCTATCATCACCACTCTCCTTTTCTCCTACTTCCTTCAGTGCTGTGTCATTCCTCTGGTCTTGTTCCCCTATCCCCCCAACAGTATGTTTGTGAGGGGAATGTCTACAGTAGTACTCCCTGCCTATTCCCTTCCCTGTCCTGAGAGTCACCCTAGCTACCTGCCTCCTGTAACTTCAGTATGACTACCTCCCTGTAATTATCGATCACCCCCTCATTCTCCTGTATGAGAAGGTATTCCAACTGCAGCTCCAGTTCCCTAACATGGCCTATAAGGAGCTGCAGCTCAATGCACTTCACACAGATGTAGCTATCAGGGTAACTGGAGGTCTCCCAGATCTGTCACATCTGGCAAGAACACATTACCTACCTTGGAACCATTCCTACTTCTCTAGCTAGTAATTCTGGAACAAATTATGTTTTAAAAGGAAGGGATATTAGCGATTTTAGTGGGATTAAAAGTGTGGCTAAATTCTTAGAGCTTCATGAGATGTATTCCATGCTGTTGCGGGAGGGTTGCTGGGGCCTTCATAGATGGTGTCAGTTAAATGACGGACAGCAAATCCTATACCTTTATTCAAGAAGGTCATTTGAGATAAGTGAAGGCAGTGAGTCTAACATCAGTGGCAGGAATACAGCCTTCAATAATGTGTGCATTGATTATAAGAGTAGGGAGATTGCAAATATACAATATATGAGTTAGCTCCTAGCTGGAGTAGTGAGTGTGATTCTATAGGAAAAAAGGTGATTTTACTGGAGAGAATATAGAGGAGGTTCACCAGGATGTTGACTACGATGGAGCAATTATGAGGAGAGACTAGATTTGTTTTCCTTGGGTACCTGACAGAGGAATACAAAATTATGACAGGCATTATTAGGGTAGATAGTGAGAAACTTTACTTCTTAACAAGAGATATGAAATGATCAGAGGTCATAGATTAAATTAAGTGGCAGGAGGGGAATTTACGATGAATTCTTTCATGTAGATGGTGGTTGAAAACCAGGAGTTGGAGGTAGGTACTCTCATAGCATTTAATAACTATTTGAATGACCACTTGAGATACTATGTCATAGTAAGCTATAGGCTGAATGCTAGAAATTGGAATTAGTACAGATTGGTACTTGATGGCCAACATAGACACAGTGGGCTGAAGGGCTTGCTTCTGCATTATTTTAACCCAATGATAAGGGTGACCCAATGACCCAATAATGACTGGAAATACTTAGCAGTTCAGGCAGCATCTAAGAAGAGATAAACAGGATTAATGCTTCAGGTAAATGTCCTTTCATCAGAACTGTGTACACTTAGAAATCAGGCTTGTTTTAAATTGCAGAGGGGTGGAGGGTATTGAAGAGAGCAAAAGAAATGCCTTTGGAAGGCTAGAAGCCAAGAGAAAATGAATGACACAGATAGCTGAGGGAATTTGAAAAAGGGCCTGGTAATGGCAGGAGGGAGAAGAAAGGAGAGGGAAGCAAACACCAAAAAGGAAACACGTTCTAACTGTAACAACATTGCGGCTACTGCAAGACAGGAGGATGCAGAGAAAGCTCAGTGGAGTTACATCATAACTAGCCAAGGATTGAAAAGTATAGTAAAGTGCAGGAGGTAGTGGATGATCTTGAACGTGCATTACTACTATTTGCTATCATCAGTTTGGTTGCAATAATTTAGAAACTAAAAGCTGATACATTTGCCTTTTTATTAAATAATTGAAAAGCCTAATTTTGCAAGATAACTGAGTAGACTGTGAAACACCAAAATAAAAAGCAAAGAATTCAAACCCTATTTATCTCTTTGTGGTCGATCGTCAGAGTACCATCTTGTTTACGAATCCTAGTAATCTGTCGTTTATCCGAAACAATTTTCAATTGATTAGCCAGTAATTTACCAGACTTATCTCCATGCATATAGAATTGAGTTTTTGATTTAATTAACTGACTTTCAATTGAAGAGGATAATAATAAACTATGTTCCATTTGAAGTTCCACTCTTTCTTTATAAAGTTCTTTACTAGGGGTCATTGAATAAATCTTATCAATTGCTTTGATTTTATCAACTAATGTTAATATTTTAGAATTAGTTCGTTTCCTAACTCCAGCAGAGTATGAAATAATCTGTCCACGAATATATGCTTTAAAAGTATCCCACAAAATTCCACTAGAGATCTCTGCTGTAGAATTTGTTGAGAAAAACAAATCAATTTGTTGTTTAATAAAGTTAACAAAGTCTAAATCCTGCAATAAAATAGGATTAAACCTCCAAAATTTAGCATTGATATATGAATCCGAAGAGATAAATAGAGCCTTTCAAGATTTTTATAACTCCTTATATCAATCAGAATTCACCAAGGACTCTTCTATAATAAATGAATTTTTAAGGAAATTGAATATTCCAAAAGTAACTGCTGAGGATAACGTAATTTTAGATACACCTATTACGGAGTCTGAAATAGAAAAGGCTATTTTTTCAATGAATTCTGGTAAAGCCAGATGGTTTTCCCGTAGAATTTTTTAAAATCTTTTTCTTCTATACTTTCTCCTTGGCTTTGTAAAATTTTTAAAGATGCATTAAGTGTAGGTAAGTTACCACAATCTTTTTATGAAGCTTCTATTTCTTTAATTCTTAAAAAAGATAAAGACCCTACTGAATGTGCATCCTATCGGCCTATATCCTTATTAAATACGGATTTTAAGATTTTCAGTAAAATTTTGGCTGTCAGATTAGAAAATATATTACCTTGAATTATTTCTGAAGATCAGACTGGATTTATTAAAAATCGCTATTCATCTTTTAACATTAGAAAATTAATTAATATTATTTATACTTCTTCATCTAAAATACCAGAATGTGTTATTTCTTTAGATGCTGAAAAAGCATTTGATGGCCATATTTATTTACTACAATGCAACTTTTTAATTTTAGTTCAAAATTTATATCATGGATTCAATTAACATACCATAAACCTTTAGCTTCGGTTTTTACCAATAATCAAAGATCCCCTTTTTTTCAGCTATTTTGTGGTACAAGGCAAGGTTGCCCTTTAAGTCCTTTACTATTTGACATTGCTTTAGAACCGTTGGTTATAGCTATTCGTGAATCACCTAATATTCTGGGTATTACCCGTGGGGAGAGGACGTATAAGGTATCATTATATGCTGATGATTTGTTATTATATATATCTGACCCTGAAAGATCTATCCCTGCTATTTCATCTTTGCTTGCTCAATTTAGTAATTTTTCTGATTATAAATTGAATTTTAACAAGAGTGAACTATTTCCATTAAATATGCAAGTTCCAATTTATAAACATTTACCATATAAAATTGTTACAGATTATTTTACTTACCTAGGTATTAAAATTACTAAAAAACATAAAGATTTATTTAAGGTTAACTTTTTACCTTTAATTGATCAAATTAAGCAACTTGCTATTAGGTGGTCTCCACTATCTTTGTCATTGGTTGGTAGAGTTAATGCTATTAAGATGATGATGCTACCTAAATTCTTATATTTATTTCAAGCATTACCAATTTTTATTCCTAAAGCTTTTTTTGATACTATTGACTCTAAAATATCTTCTTACTTGTGGCAGAACAAAAATTCTAGATTGGGTAAAAAATATTTACAGAAGCCTAAGAAGGAGGGCGGCTTGGCTTTACTAAACTTAAGATTTTACTATTGGGCAGTCAATATATGGTATTTAATATTCCGGACACAAGAATGGACTATAGCTACTTGCCCACAATGGGTAAATCTGGAATGTAAATCTGTGCAAGATTTTTCAATGATTTCAATCTTAGGATCTTCACTTCCTTTTTCTTTATTCAAATTGAATAAACAGATAACTAATCCTATAGTCAGATATACATTACGAATTTGGTTTCAATTTCGTAAATTTTTTGGTTTGAATAAATTTATTTTATCATGTCCTATAATATCTAATTATTTTTTTCGGCCTTCATCTATGGATCAAGCTTTTCTTTTATGGAAAACAAAAGGTATAACATGTTTTCGTGATCTGTTTTTGGATGATAACATTATGTCCTTTGAACAGCTATCTAATAAATATAATTTACCTAAAACCCATTTTTTTAGATATTTGCAAGTTAGAAATTTTTTGTATAATGAGTTATAGTCTTTTTCGAAAGAATGTCCATTGGACATTACAGATAGAATTTTAGCCCTTAATCCTTATCAAAAGGGTTTAGTAGCCATCATTTATAAGATGATCATGAATTTACAGTTAGATGTATCAGAAAAAATTAAGAAGGAATGGCAAGAAGAGTTGCATTGTCCTATATCTACTGAGCAATGGGAAAAAATTTTATTATTGGTAAATTCGTCCTCTATTTGTGCTAAACATGCCCTAATACAATTTAAGGTTGTACATAGAGCTCATATGTCTAAGGATAAACTAGCTCGATTTTATTCTCATCTTAATTCAACCTGCGATAGATGTCATTCTGATGTTGCTTCATTGACTCATATGTTCTGGTCTTGTCCTTGTTTACAAAATTATTGGAAAGATATTTTTAGTATTATTTCAAGAGTTTTAAATATTAATTTTCAACCGCATCCTCTTACTGCAATTTTCGGTTTACCAATGACAGATAATAATCGTTTATCCGCTTCATCTCTACGAATGATTGCATTTGTTACATTAATGGCTAGAAGATCTATTTTATTGAATTGGAAAGAAATTAATTCTCCAACTGTATTTCAGTGGTTTTCTCAAACTATTTCTTGTTTGAGTTTAGAAAAAATTAGAAGTGTGGTTTTTGATCCTTTAGTTAAATTTGAAGAAACTTGGAGACCTTTTATTCAGCATTTTCACATGAGTTGAATTGTCTTTTCCTAAACCTTACTTATATTATCCTTAATTAATTGGATGGAGGTTTGGAGTTATTGGCACTACTGTATATGTACTTAATATTATTCAATGGCCCATGTTGGTTAGTGTTTTTTTCCTCTCTTTTTTTTGGGGTTTTTCTTATTTTTTCTCTTTTTACTTCTTTGTTCATTAATGTTCTGAGTTTGAGAGGCTATATATTATTATTATTATATATCTGAATGTCTATTTAAACTATTAATTATGTACTCTCAAACATTTTGTATTCATGTTTCATTTATGTTTGTTTAAAACTAATAAAAGGATTTAAAAAGAAAAAGAATTCAAACCCTAGATAAGATTGAGTGAATTTGGTTCCATTATGAACCAGATGGCACATACTTAAGGTAATTTCTAGAAGAACCAGTGGGAACTGGAAAAGAAAGAGCTGTAGGAGATGTGACAAGAGAGTTAATCTTTGAAAGAGCCATTTCAAACAAAATATCTGTATGGCTTTCTTTTGTGCTGTATTCTCTCCCAGTAAGATGCTGTGCCATGGGTGGTTTTATTGTGATTCTGTTATAGGGACAAGAGTTTAAAGAAATGGGGTTTTATCTCTTATGATCCTGGGAAATAGAGTTGAATGAGAAAGAGTTTGAGCCCTGTATTACCCAAAGAAGTGATAGATCAGAGAGCATTTAGCTTAAAAGAGATAAGACAATAGATCAATGAATGTCTAAATAAAATTAGGAAAATAAATTTTAAGAGTCTATAACAGGCAAGACTGTATCAAGTGGCGTGTAGTCCTGGCAAGATCATAAGACCATATAACATTGTAGCAGTATTAGGCAACTCAGCCGATCGAGCCTGCACTGCCATTCCATCAAGGCTGAACTATTATCTCTCTCAACCCCATACTCCTGCCTTATCCACATAACCTTTGACACCCTTACTAATCACGAACATATTAACAACTGCTTTAAATATATTTAAAGACATGGCATCCACAGATTCACCACCCTCTGGCTAAAGAAATTCCTCATCTCTGTTCTAAAGCAAAGTCCTTCTATTCTGAGTCAGTGCTCTCTGATCCAAGATTCCGCCATTATAGGAAACATCCTCTCACATCCACTCTATCTAGTTCTTTCAATATTCAAACAACAGGAAAATCTGCAGATGCTGGAAATCCAAGCAACACCTACAAAATGCTGGAGGAACTCAGCTGGCCAGGCATCATCTTTAGAAAAGAGTAAACAGTTGACATTTTAGGCAAATATCCTTCATCAGGACTCATTGTTCAATAGGTTTCAATGGGTTCTTCCCACCCCGGGTCTAAACTCCAGCAAGTACAGGTCCAGAGCCATCAAATGCTCATCATGACATTAACCCTTTTATTCCCAGATAATTCTTGTGATCCTCATCTGGAATTTTAAGAGATTCTACAGAGGGATTAGCCAATGTTGTTCTTCTGTTTAAAAAAAAGGGTCTAAAAATAAACCAGGAAATTATAGGCTAGTAAGCCTGACATCAATAGTGGGAATGATGAGAAAGTATTCTAAAGGACCAGATATATGAATATTTGGATAGACATTGTCTGATTAAGGATAGTCAGCATTGGTGTCGTAGGTCATGTCTAATCAATCTTAGAGTTTTTTGAGGAAGTTACCAGTAAAGCTGATTAAACCAAAGCAGTGGATGTTTTGTACATGGACTTTACCAAGGCATTTGACAAGATCCCGTATGGAAGATTGGTCAAGAAGATCCAGTCACTCGACATTCAAGATGAGGTAATAAATTGGATTAGATATTGGCTTTGTGGGAAAAGCCAGAGTGGTAGTAGATGGTTGTCTCTCAGACTGGAAACCTGTGACTAGTGGAGTGCCGCAGGGATCAGTGCTGGGATTGTTTTTTGTCATTTATGTCAATGATCTAGATGATAATGTGGTTAACCAGATCAGCAAATCTACAGATGACACCAAGATTGGGGTGTAACAGTGAGGAAGACGTCCATGACTTGCAGAGAGGAATCTGGACCAGCTGGAAAAATGGTCTGAAAAATTGCAGATGGAATTTAATGCAGACAAGGTGTTGCACTTCTGTAGAACCAACCATCTTAAATCGTGATCAGTAGGACACTGAGGAGTGTGATAGAACAAAGAAATCTGGGATTACAGGTCCATAATTCATTGAAAGTAGTGACCAGGTAGACAGGGTTGTAAAGAGTGCTTTTGGCATGTTGGCTTTCATAAATCAAAGTATTGAGTACAGGAGATGGGATGATATGTTGAAGTTGTATAAGACATTGGTGAGGCCTAATTTGTATTGTGTGCAGTTTTGGTCACTTATCTATAGGAAAGATGTAAATAAGGTTGAAAGAGTACAGAGAAAATTTACAAGGATGTTGCTGGGACTGGAGGACCTGAGTTATGTGTTGTGTAATGAACCAGACTTAATGAGGGAGCTTTAAGGTAAAGGAACCCTTAGAAGATAGTGATCATCATATGATAGTGAAACCCCGCTGGTCTCCATGGCTGCATATGTCTAGGGCAGGGGTCAGCAACCTTTACCACTGAAAGAGCCACTTGGACCCGTTTCCCACAGAAAAGAAAACACTGGGAGCCGCAAAACCCGTTTGACATTTAAAATGAAATAACACTGCATACAACGTTTTTTTTGCCTTTATGCTATGTATAAACAAACTATAATGTGTTGCATTTATGAAATTGATGAACTCCTGCAGAGAAAACGAAATTACATTTCTGCATGCAACAAAAACATTTTGAACTCCGAAAAAAAGACGTTGGGTTGAAAGTTACTTTTAAGTAAAATACTCAATGTCTATTTGAGTCCTTCTTGTATTTATGAAAAACGCCGAACTTAAATTTTCCGCCAGCAGCAAACCAAAAATATCATCAGCCAGCTGTCAGCCTGAAAAATAAAAGGACTATTTCACTGAACAATGAAAAAATATGAATATACATAAAATAATAGGCAATTAAAATATTTATCATACTTGGTTAATGGGATTTCTGCTCCTGGACCTCAGCGCACAGCGTCTGCACATCAGGGCTGTATGACGTCACCTTCATCTTTACACAGGATCGCAAGCTGTCATCTGTGAAGCATGCGCGATGTTTGTTTTTAATAAAGTTCATGTTGGAGAACACCTGCTCACATACATATGTGGATCCAAAGATCGACAGGACTCCAAGCGCATACTTTTTCATGTTTACATAAATGTTGGGCACAGCATTCCATGTTTCAAACACAAGTTGGTCCGGATTTGGAAGGTTTTCAATATCACTCCATTTGTGATTCTGAGCAAGAACGGCCTTCTGACGGGCAACATCTTCAAGGTCTGCTGTCAAGCGTCTAAACTTGGACACCCATATGTCTTTGTCGGCTATGTCGGCCAGTTCCATCTCAAGATCAGGTTGACTCACACCTGCCAATGCAGTCGTATTCAGTAGGGAAGGATCGATGCTTAAGGGAGTGACCGGGAAGGATAATGTGTTTTTTTCCTCTCTGAACTCACAGAAGCGTTTCCCAAACGATGTTTGCATTGCGATGATTGCAGAATGTAAATACTCCGAAATTATCATGTCGTGACCTTGTTTGAACTCTCTCAAATTGGGGAAGTGAGACAAAGTGCCTTTCTGTAAATCTCTGGCAAGCACTGTCAACTTGCGCTCGAATGCCAAGACATCCTCCAACATGTGCAGGGCTGTGCGTCCTTTCCCCTGAAGAGCTGTGTTCAGCGTGTTCAGGTGCGCTGTCATGTCTACCATGAAGTGTAGCTTTTCCAGCCACTCTGGCTGTTCCAGCTCAGGAAAGTTGAGCCCTTTGCTGCCCAGGAAAGTTTTCACTTCTTCCAGACACGCGACAAAGCGTTTCAGCACCTCCCCTTTGGACAGCCACCGGACTTTGTTGTGCAGCAGGAGATCAGAATATGCGCTTTCCATCTCGTCCAGTAACAAACGGAATTGACGGTGATTTAAACTTTTTGCCATTATTTTATTGACAATCTGAATGACAACATCCATTACTTCTGTGCATTCCGGAGGAAATGTTTGAGCGCACAGTGCCTCTTGGTGCAAGATGCAGTGAAAAGTCAGCAGCTTTCTGTCCAGCGACTTCTGCAGTAAAGCCACAAATCCCTTGTGCGTTCCCGTCATATTCGGAGCCCCATCAGTAGCTACTGACACCAGATGGGTGGTCTTTATTCCTTTGGCTCTTAAACAATTCAAGACAGCCTCACAGATGTCCTCCCCCCGTGTTTGGTCTTTTAGAGGTATCAACTCAATCAGTTCTTCCTGTGGCCCGGCAGAGTTTACATACCGGCAGAACAACGCTATTTGTTCAATATCGCCTTTGTCTTTAGACTCGTCACAGGCAATCGAGTAGGCCACAGCTGAATTGATGTCTTTAATTTGCTGTCTTGTGATGTCTTCTGCCATTTTTATGGTTCTGTCTTTGACAGTCTTTGCAGAGAGGGGCATATCCCTGATTTTCTGCACAATTTCACTCTTGTTTTTAAAGTCCGTGAATAGATGTTCTGAAATCTTAATGAAAGATTCTTTTATATATTCACCATCTGTAAACTGCTTCCCGTGCCTGACTATTTCCTGAGCGGCAATATAACTGGCGTATGTCGTTGATTTTCCTGACTTCATCCATTTCTGGAAATGATTTTTGCTCAGATCAACCTTCCGCATCAGTTCCGAAACGGCTTTTTTTCTCTCATCTCCATCCGGATATTTTTGAGCAAAGGCTGCGTGTTTACTCTGGAAATGCCTTGCGACATTTGACTTTTTGTTGTTTGCTAGTTTCTCATTGCATATTAAGCATACCGGTAAACCAGTCTCGTCAACAGTGAAAGCAAATGAATCTGTCCACGTATCATTAAACGTTCTGTTTTCTTCAGTCACTTTTCTTTTTTTAGAATTCTCCATAGTTGGCTTACCTTGGATCGAAAAATTAAAGAAATCGCGCACTGGCGGGTGTCAGGTATTGGCAGTGGTGACGTATATTAATAGCGATAAAAACACGTTGCAGCGGTGTGTTCAGGCAGTCAGTAAACTGCAGTCGAATAACTTTATTCGAACTAAACAGCCTTGCTTCTAAGCCTCCCTCAACCCAGCCCCCATGGACGCAGATGCTGCAAAAGACACGTACTCACAAACCCCCGTAGGCAATCTCCCTTAGCCGGAATGCTGGCTAATTGAGAGCCGTTTCGGATGTGTCAGAAAATGTGTCGCCACACTTACATTGTACAAGATCACCATAATCTTCAAATTTAGAATTACATTTCAAAAGCTAACAAACTAACATAAAATACATTTTAATTAAATACTGACCAATTATTTCCCAAAGCCACAGGGAGCCGCAGCACAGAGGTGAAAGAGCCACAAATGGCTCGGGAGCCGCAGGTTGCCGACCCCCGGTCTAGGGAATACACTCTCTGGTCCTGCTAAGCTCGTGAGATTGAGACAGCTCTCCCACCCCAAACCCAAGTTTGTGTGGATGCTGTGTAGTTTGCTACCCTGTTACAACTCAGCGCAAAGAAACAACAGACAGCACACTGCATACAATTAAAGGAATTATATGTATGAACCTTAACTTAACTAAACGGTTAGTAAAGAAAAGAAAGAAAAAGCAAAAGGGGCTCATTATAACTAAACAGTCAAATGTGAACAAGTTGGAGCTCAACTCTTCCCACAATTCATATTCACTGATCCTCAGTCAACCTCGCTGCCTGGCTCCATCGAATCACGGTTCCCCACCAGGTCGAATCCTATAACTGGTACTCTCCAGAGTCTTCTCTCTTCATCTCCCATTGAACAAAAAAATCCAAGACCAACCTTCCTAATTGGATGACACACATTCCTCAGCATCCCTTATCTTCAACAATAACCCAAAAAGGCTGAAAGCAGAACACACTGCTCTTACAGAACTGTTAAAATGTGAACCAGGGTGTTACAGTAGAATTCATCCTGCAATTTAGAAGGAGAATCTAAAGTCAGATGTATCAGTATTACAGTGGAGCAAACAGAATTACAGAGACAGAGAGAGGAGCTGGCCAAAGTTGATTGGAAGGTGATACTAACAGAACAGCATTGGCTGGAATTCCTGTGAGTAATTTAGAAGGCACAGGATAGATATTTCCCAAAGATGAATGAGGCAACCGTGACAAGGGAAATTAAAGACAGCATAAAAGCAAAAGAGAGAGCATTTAATATAGCAAAAATTAGTGGAAGGTTAGAGGATCTGGAAGCTTTTAAAAACCTGCAGATGGCAACCAAGAAGCCATAAGGAGAGAAAAGATGAAGTATGGTAAGCTATCCAATAATATAAAAAGAGTGCACCAAAAGTTTTTTTCAGATACATAAAGAGTAAAAGAGAGGGGAGAGTGGATATCAAAGCACTGGTAAATGATGCTAGAGAGGCAGTACTGTGGGACAGAGAAATAGTGGACAAATGTAATAAGTCTTCACAGTTTTGGACATGAGCAGTATGCCAGAAATTCAAGAGTGTCAGGGAGCAGGTGTGAGTGTAGTTGCTATTACTAAGGAGAAGGTTGTTGAGAAACTGAAAGATCTGAAGGCAGATAAGTCACCTGGACCAGATGGCTCTGAAGGAGGTAGCTGAAGAAATTATGGAGGTATTTGTATTGATTTTTCAAGAATCACTAGATTCTGGAATGGTTCTGGGGGACTGAAAAATTGCAAATGTCACTCCACTCTTTAATACGAGAGAGGTATAAGAAAAGAAATTGTAGTCCATTTAGCCTGACTTCACTGGTTCAAAAGATGTTGGATTCCATTATTGAGGATGAGGTTTTGGGATACTTGGAGGCACATGATAAAATAGGCTAAAGTCAGCATGGATTCCTTGAGGGAAAATCTTGCCTGACAAACCTGTTGTAATTCTTTGAGGAAATAACAGGCAGGACAGACAAAGGAGAGTCAGTGGATGTTGCTTACTTGGATTTTCAGAAGGTCTTTGACAAGATGCCACATATGAGACTGCTTAACAAGATAAGAACAGGAAAGATACAGCATGAGTAACTGGCAGTTTGGCTAACTGGCAGGAGGCAAAGAGCAGAAATAAAGGGGGCCTTTTCTGGTTGGATTCCAATGATTAGTGGTGTTCTATAGAGGTCGGTATCAGTACTGTATCTTTTTACGTTTTTTGTCAATAATTTGGATGAAGGAATTGGTGGCTTTGTGACCAAGTTGGTGGATGATGTGAAGATAGGTGGAAGAGCAGGGAATGTTGAGGAAGTAGAGAGTCTGTGAAGGACATAGATGGATTGGGAGAATGGGCAAAGAAATGGCAGATGAAATCTAGTGTAGGGAAGCATATGGTCATGCACTTTGGTAGAAAGAATAAAGGCATAGACTAATTTCTAAATGGGTTGAAAATTCAAAAATCAGAGATGCAGTTTTGGGTCTGTTATCTAAGAAAAGTTGCGCTGCCATTGGAGAGGGTGCAGGGGACATTCACGAGAACGATTCCAGGCTCTGCGCCTTTACTTTCTGGAGTTTAGAAGAATGAAGGGGATCTCATTGAAACCAATTTAATATTGAAAGGCCTAGATAGAGTGAATGTAGAGAGGATTTTTCCTATTATTGGGAGTCTAGGACCAGAGGGCACAGCCTCACAGAGACAGAGACGAGGATTTTATTTTAGCCAGAGGGTGGTGAACCTGTAGAATTCATTGTCACAGATGGCTGTGGAGGCCAATTCACTGGGTATATTTAAAGCTTAGATTGAGAGGATTACTCAGGACATCAAAGGTTACAGGAAGAAGGCTGGTGAATATGGTTTGGAGGGATAATGGATCAGCCATGATGAAATGATGGAGCAGCCTTCATGGGCTGAATGGCCTAATTCTATTCTTATGTCTTACGAACTTATGTGTCAACTCTCTTACTTTGTTCCTCTGTTAGGTTCTGCCTGCTCTTCTCCCAATAGCACAGTACCATTCTCTACTCCTCAGTCAATATTCCCTGTCATTTTAATGCTTTTCAGCAGTGCAATTCTCTGCTGGACTCTGGCCAGAGACACATTTAACATATAATATTTGCCAGATGTGATTCAAAGCTAAGCTGTAAATGCATTGAAGGTGGCATTCAAGTGCTGGCGCCATATCACTGCCATCACTGGTGGACAACCGGACATTGCAATCTATTTTTTTTCCCCAGGGAATCTATGGAGGTAGTGGGCCATTAGATGTGCTGGCGAAATGCAAGGACCCTGCAGTGAGCAGTCAGGAGTGAGACCTGTTTCATGGATAGTGCAGTGCAGCCTCTGAAGGAGAATGCAGGAATCAGTTTTAAGATAAGCCGTGTAGTTCAGTAAGAGAGGATGTAATTTAGAGTTACTGTAAGTATCTTGTAAAGCTGCACACAGTGATATGTAGGTCAGACACACCTGGATGAGATTCATAGTTCTCTGTTAGTGCCTCTCTTCTAAAATACTAGTACACTTACTTGAAACTGTGCACCACATTTGAGTTCTGACTAAATCTCTCACTTTCTTGCAGAGATCAGTAACTTTAGTAACTGGATTTCAGTAACTTAAGACATTGTACTGTATCAGAGCGCCTCTGTGTACCATAACATCAGTTATAGCTTTTTAATCACCTATCTGAAATAGTGCTATGGGATCATTAGCACACACCCAAGAGAGCAGGCTGTGCTTTGATTTTGTATCTCATCTAAAAGACATAGTTGTTGGCAGGATCAAAAGTGGTGATGAATCAGTACATGTGAGGGAGGTTGAAAATCTGGCTGAGTGTTGCCGCAACAACAACCTCTCACTCAATGTCAGCAAGACCAAGGAGCTGATCATTGATTTCAGGAGGAGGAAACCAGAGGTCCATGAACTAGTCTTCATCAGAGGTGGAGAGGGTTAGCAAATCTAAATTTTTCAGCATTATTATTTCAGAGGATCTGCCCTGAGTCCAGCTAGCAAATCTCATTAAAAAGAAAGCACGGCAGTGCCTCTATTTTCTTTAGAAGTGTGAGAAGATTTGGCATGACAGCTAAAACTTTGAAAAACTTCTATAGATGCACAGTGGAGAGTGTACTGAATTGTTGTATCACAGTCTGGTATGGAAATGCCAGTGCCCCTGAATGAAAAAGCTTAGAAAAAGTGGTGGATACAGCCCACAGTCCATCATGGGAAAAGGCCCACCCATCAATGAGCACATCCACAATGTGCTCTGTCACATGAAAGCAGCATCCATCAGAAACCATCACTATACGTGCTAACCAGAAGTCATGGATGACTGCAGAGGTGCGTGCGCTGCTGAGGACCTGCGACTCTGCCTTCAGAGCAGGCGACAAGGCAACCCTAACAACAGCAAGGGCCAAATTGTCCCGGGCTATCAGAGGGGCAAAGCGTGCACACACCCAGCGAATCCACAGTTACTTCCAGGACAGCAGCAACACGCGGCGCATGTGGAAGGGCACCCAGGACATCACCAATTACAGGACAACATCACCTGACTGTGCAGGTGATGCCTCCCTCCCAGATGCACTGAATAACTTCTACGCTCGGTGTGAGGTGGAAAATGACATGGCAGTGAGGAAATCCACCCCCCCCCCCCTACAAATGTCTCACCGTGGCCGATGTGAGAAGAACCCTGTGCAGGGTCAACCCACGGAAGGCTGTTGGACCAAACAACATTCCTGGTAGAGTGCTCAGAGGATGTGCAGATGTTCTCACTGACATCTTCAACATCTTCCTGAGCAGCGCCACCGTTCCAACGTGCTTCAAGGCCGCCACCATCGTCCCCATACCGAGGAAGTCTTCAATGTCCTGCCTAAATGACTACCGTCCCGTTGCACTCACATCCATCATCATGAAGTGTTTCGAGAGGCTCGTCGTGAGGCATGTCAAGACCCTGCTGCCCCCCTCACTGGACCCCCTGCAGTTTGCGAACCGTCCCAACCGCTCAACAGACGACGCCATTGCCATCACCCTCCACCTAGACCAAAAGAACACATACGTTCGGATGCTGTTCATAGACTTCAGTTCAGCATTCAACACCATCGTCCCCCAGAAACTGATTGGAAAGCTGAGCCTACTGGGCCTGAACACCTCCCTCTGCAACTGGATCCTAGACTTCCTGACTGGAAGACTTCAGTCAGTCAAGATCAGGAGCAGCATCTCCAACACCATCACACTGAGCACGGGGGCCCCCCAGGGCTGTATGCTCAGTCCACTGCTGTTCACTCTGCTGACCCACGACTGTGCAGCAACACACAGCTCAAACCACATCATCAAGTTCATCGATGACATGACCGTGGTGGGTCTCATCGGCAAGAACGACAAGTCAGCTTACAGAGAGGAGGTGCAGCAGCTAACGGACTGGTGCAGAGCCAACAACCTGTTCTGAGTGTGAACAAAACAAAAGAGATGGTTGTTGACTTCAGGAGAGCATGGAGCGACCACTCTCCGCTGAACATCGACGGCTCCTCAGTAGAGATCGTTAAGAGCACCAAATTTCTTGATGTTCACCTGGTGGAGAATCTCACCTAGTCCCTCAACACCAGCTCCATAGCAAAGAAAGCCCAGCAGCGTCTCTACTTTCTGTGAAGGCTGAGGAAAGTCCATCTCCCACCCCCCCATCCTCATCCCATTCTACAGAGGATGTATTGAGAGCATCCTGAGCAGCTGCATCACTGCCTGGTTCGGAAATTGCACCATCTCGGATCACAAGACCCTGCAGCGGATAGTGAGGTCAGCTGAGAAGATCATCGGGGTCTCTCTTCCCTCCATTACAGAAATTTACACCACACACTGCATCCACAAAGCAAACAGCATTATGAAGGACCCCACGCACCCCTCATACAAACTCTTCTCCCTCCTGCCATCTGGGAAAAGGCACCAAAGCATTCGGGCTCTCACGACCAGATGTAACAGTTTCTTCCCCCAAGCTATCAGACTCCTCAATACCCAGAGCCTGGACTGACACCTTACTGCCCTATTGTCTTGTTTATTATTTATTGTAATGCCTGCACTGTTTTGTGCACTTTATGCAGTCCTAGGTAGGTCTGTAGTCTAGTGTAGTTTTTTCTGTGTTGTTTTTTACGTAGTTCAGTCTAGTTTTTGTACTGTGTCATGTAACACCATGGTCCTGAAAAACGTTATTTCATTTTTACTATGTACTGTACATAGCAGTTATGGTCAAAATGACAATAAAAGTGACTTGTCTTGAAAGGACTCCCACCATCCAGGCCATGCTCTCTTCTTGCTGCTGCCATCAGGAAGGAGGTACAGGATCCTCAGGACCCACACCACCAGGGTCAGGAATAGTGATTACCCGCAGCAATCAGGCTCTTGAACCAGATAACTTCACTTAACTTCACTCACCCCAACACTAAACTGCTCCCACAACCAATGGACTTACTTTCAAGGACTCTTCATCTCATGTGCTTTATTACTTTATTATTATTATTTTGTTTGCTTTTTTTCCTTTTTACATTTGCACATTGGTCATCTGTCTTGTGTGCAGCTTTCAACTGATTCTATATTGTTTCTTTATATTTACTGTGTATGCCCACAAGAAAATTAATCTCAGTATTGTATATGGTGACATATATGTACTTTGATAATAAATATACTTTGAACTTTGACATAGTTCAGTTCTCACTCCAGATTGCTCTGGAGTCTGAACCTATTTTTTGTAGTCAAGTCTCAGGAATGGGGCTTGAACCACAACTTTCTAACTGAAACCCAGGTATGAGACCCACTGAGCCACACCCAACACAAGTATGGAATTCCCATTTGATACTGACCCACACCATTACTCTTTTACTGTTACAGCTCAGATGTTCAGCAGTGCAAATATAAATTGTGTCTCAGGGTTGGTGTACCTACATATAATTGACTTTTGGTGGTGCTGCTGAGTTTGGCTGATGCAACAACGCCACCAGTTGATATCCATCCTGTCTGTAATGTGCAGACTATTATAAACTGGGTTCAGTGTTGCTTCCAAAACTAACAATTTCAACAGATGCAAGAATAAACTACCAGCAGTATTCCACTTTTTCATCAATCCTTGTTCCTTTTCTCTGAAAGGCAGCTGGACCATTCAGTATTCACCACTCTGATAACTTCCTAGGCAGACCCTCAGGATGGAGGGTGACCTGCTTTCTTTTGAGTAATATGGGTTCTGAGTTCTGTGATGAGGTCAGTGTGCGACAATAGACTCTTACCACAAATGGGGCAGAAGGTGATTGATGGGGCAGGGAGATGGATAGTCTATGAGATGGTGTACTACTTCTGCCCTTTACACAGTGCTTCTGTGTGTTCTTGATTCATGAACTCAAGTGTCTCAATGCCACTTCAAATGCCCCTCCATTTTGAACGGTTATGGGCCAGAGGTTGTTGAAGTCAGCATGGATCATGTCGTGAACTACATGTGCCTGTCTGGACACGCCCCCTGCTGACTGCTCCTTTGGCTCCTCCTACAGACCCTGTATAAAAGCGATTGAGGTCTGAGCCCAGCCTCTCTGTCTCCAGGATGTAGTATGGTGGTCAACCACTGCTTGTTCCTTCTTCCAGTCAATAAAAGCCGCTATCTTGCCTTTACGTCTCAGGGAGAGTTATTGATGGTGCATCAGATCAGCATCCAGAATTATGATATTGTAGCCATTAGTGAGACTTGGTTGCAGGAGGGGTAGGACTGGCCACTCAATATTCCAGGCTTCCATTGTTTCAGACGTGACAGAGCAGGAGGGATTAAAGGGGGAGGGGTGGTGTTTCTACTCAGGGAAAATGTCATGGCAGTGCTCAGTCAGCACAGACTGGAGAATTTGTTTGGTGAGGTGGTTTGGGTGGAACTGAGGAATAAGAAAGGTATGACCACATTAATGGGACATATTACAGACCACCCAACAGTTCAAGGGATTTAGAGGAACAAATTGGTAGCGAGGTTGAAGACTGTTGCAAGAAACATAAAGGTTGTTATAGTAGGTGATTTTAACTTTCCACATATTGACTGGGAATTCCATACTGTAAAAAGACTCGGTGGGATAGAGTTTGTTAAATGTGTTCAGGAAAGTTTTCTTAATCAGTACGTAGAAGTCACAATGAGAGAGTGTGTTATACTTGATTTGTTGTTAGGGAATGAGACAGAGTGGGTGACAGAAGTTTGTGTAGGGGAACACTTTGCATCCAGTGATCATAATGCCATCAGTTTCAAAGTGAATATGTAAAAAGAAAGCTCTGGTCTGTGTGTTGAGATTCCAAATTGGAGAAAGGCTAATTTTGATGGTATCAGAAATGATCGGGCAAGTGTGGATTGGGACAGGCTGTTTTCTGGTAAAGGTGTACTTCATAAGTGGGAGGTTTTCAAAAGTGAAGTTTTCAGAGTACAAAGCTTGTATGTGCCTGTAAGAATAAAAGTTAAAGATAACAGCTTTAGGGAACCTTGGTTTACAAGAGATATTGAGACCTGGTTAAGAGAGAAAAGGGAGGTGCATAGCAAGTACAGGCACATAGGAACAAATGAGGTGCTTATGGAGTATAAGGAATGCAAGAGAACACTTAAGAAAGAAGTCAGGAGGGCTAAAAGAAGGCATGAGGTTACCCTAGCAGACAAGGTGAAGGAGAATCCCAAGGAATTCTATGGATCTGTTAAGGGCTAAGGGATTGTAAGGGACAAAATTGGTCCTCTGGAAGATCAGAATGGTAATCCATGGGTGAAGCCAAAGGAGATGGGGGAGATCTTAAAAGGATTTTCTGCATCTGTATTTACTCAGGAGATGGGTACAGAGTCTATAGAATTAAGGCAAAGAGGCATCAACTTCATGGACTCTATACAGATTACAGACTATATAAAGTGTTTGCTATCTTGAGGCAAATTTGGGTAGGTAAGGGTATGATAATTAGGGTACACAAATTTGGGTTGGAAAGTGTATGGTCATGCACTTTGGTGAAAGAAATAAACAGGCAAACTATTACTTAGACGGGGAGAGAATTCAAAATGCAGAGATGCAAAGAGACTTGGGAGTTCTTGTGCAAGATACCCTAAAGGATAATCTCCAAGTTGAGTTGGTTGTGAAGAAGGTGAATGCAATGTTGGCATTCATTTCTAGAGGTATAGAATATAAGAGCAGGGATGTGATGCTGAGGCTCTAGAAGACACTTGTGAGACCACACTTGGAGTATTATGTGCAGTTTTGGGCTCCTTATTTTAGAAAGAATGTACTGACATTGGAGAGGGTTCAGAGAAGATTCACGAAAATGATTCCAGGAATGAAAGGGAACCGTATGAGGAACGTCTGGCAGCTCTTGGGCTGTATTCCCTGGAGTTCAGGAAAATGAAGAAGGATCTCATCGAAACATTCCGAATGTTAAAAGGCCTGAACAGATTAGATATGGCAAAGTTATTTCCCATGGTAGGGCATTCTAGGATAAGAGGGCATGACTTCAGGATTGAAGGTTGTCCCTTTAGAACTGAGATGCGGAGAAAGTGTGGATAGTCAGAGGCTTTTTCCCAGGGCTGAAAAGGTTGCCACAAGAGGACTCAGGTTTAAGGTGCTGGGGAGTAGGTATCGAGGAGATGTCAGGAGTAAGTTTTTTACTCAGAGAGCAGTGAGTACGTGGAATGGGCTGCCAGCAGCAGTGGTGGAGGCGGATACGATAGGATCTTTTAAGAGGCTTTTAGATAGGTATATGGAGCTTAGTAAAATAGAGGGCTACAGGTAAGCCTTGTAATTTCTAAGGTAGAGACATGTTTGGCACAACTTTGTGGGCCAAAGGGCCTGTATTGTGCTGTAGGTTTTCTATGTTACTAAATTACTTCAGCCAGAGGGTGGTAAATCCGTGGAATTTGTTGCCATGAGCAGCTGTGTAGGCTAAGTCATTGAGTGCATAAAAGGCAGAGATAGATAGGTTCTTGCTTAGCCAGGGCATCAAAAGGTGTGGGGTGAAAGAAGGGGAGTGGGGATGACTGGAAAATTGGATCAGCTCACGATTGAATGGTGGAGCAGACTCGATGGGCTGATTGGCCTACTTCTGCTCTTATATCTTATGGTCTTATAAATCCCCAGGGCCCGACAAGGTGTTTACTTGGACCCTACGGGAGGGAAGTGCTCGAGTCCCTAGCGGAGATACTTAAATCATTCTTAGTGACAAATGAATTGCTGGCAGATTGGAGGATAACTAATGTTGTTCCACTGCTTAAGAAAGGCTCTTAAAATAAATTCAGAAATTATAGGCTGGTGAGCCTGACATTAGTAGTGGGAAAGTTATTGAAAGGTATTCTAAGGGACCGGATAGGTGAGTATTTGGATAGATGTGTATTGATGAAGGAGAGTTAGCATGGCTTCATGCCTGGTAGGTTGTGTTTAACCAATCTTATAGAGTTTTTTGATGAAGTTACCAGGAAAGTTGATGAAGGCAAGTCAGTGGATGTTGTCTCCATGGACTTTAGTAAGGCTTTTCACAAGATCCTGCATAGGAGGTTGGCCAAGAAGGTTCAGTAGCTTGGCATTAAAGATGAGTTAGTAAATTGGATTAGACATTGGCTTTGTGGGAGAAGGCAGAGAGTGATAGTAGATGGTTGCCTTTCTGACTGGAGGCCTGTGAATCCCTGGAGGGTCGCAGGGATTGGTGCGGCATCTATTGCTGTTTGTCATCTACGTCAGTGATCTGGATGATAATCTGGTTAACTGGGTCAGCAGATTTGATCATGGCTAATCATCCACAATCAGTACCTCGTTCCTGCCTTCTCCCCATATCCCTTGACCCCACTATCTATAAGAGCTCTATCTAACTCTCTCTTGAAAGCATCCAGAGAATTGGCCTCCACTGCCTTCTGAGGCAGAGCATTCCACAGATCCACAACTCTCTGGGTGAAAAAGTTTTTCTTCAACTCCATTCTAAATGGCTTACCCCTTATTCTTAAACTGTGGCCTCTGGTTCTGGACTCCCCCAACATTGGGAACATGTTTCCTGCCTCTAGCGTGTCCAATCCCTTAATAATCTTATATATTTCAATCAGATCGTCTCTCATCCTTCTAAATTCCAGTGTATACAAGCCCAGTCGCTCCAATCTTCCAACATATGACAGTCCTGCCATCCCGGGAATTAACTTCGTGAACCTATGCTGCATTCCCTCAAAGAATGTCCTTCCTCAAATTTGGAGACCAAAACTGAACACAATACTCCAGGTGGGGTCTCACTAGGGCCCTGTACAGCTGCAGAAGGACCTCTTTGCTCCTATACTCAACTCCCCTTGTTATGAAGGCCAGCATGCCATTAGCTTTCTTCACTGCCTTCTATACCTGCATGCTTACTTTCAGTGACTGATGTACCTAGATCTCGTTGTACTTCCCCTTTTTCTAACTTGACACCATTCAGATAGTAATTTGCCTTCCTGTTCTTGCCACCAAAGTGGATAACCTCACATTTATCCACATTAAACTGCATCTGCCCACTCACCCAGCCTGTCCAAGTCACCCTGCTTTCTCCTAACATCCTCCTCATATTTCACACTGCCACCCAGCTTTGTGTCATCTGCAAATTTGCTAATGTTACTTTTAATCCCTTCAGCTAAATCATTAATGTATATTGTAAATAGCTGCGGTCCCAGCACCGAACCTTGTGGTACCCCACTAGTCACTGCCTGCCATTCTGAAAAGGACCCGTTAATCCCTACTCTTTGTTTCCTGTCTGCCAACCAATTTTCTATCCATGGTAGTACCCTACCCCCAATACTATATGCTCTAATTGTTCCCACTAATCTCCTATGTGGGACCTTATCGAAGGCTTTCTGAAAGTTCAGGTACATCCACTGGCTCTCCCTTGTCCATTTTCATAGTTACATCCTCAAAAAATTCCAGAAGATTAGTCAAGCATGATTTCCCCCTTGTAAATCCATGCTGACTAGGACCAATCCTGTTACTGCTATCCAAATGTGCCACTATTTCATCTTTTATAATTGACTCCAGCATCTTCCCCACCACTGATGTCAGGCTAACTGGTATATAATTCCCTGTTTTCTCTCTCCCTCCTTTCTTAAAAAGTGGGATACCATTAGCTACCCTCCAATCCTCAGGAACTGTTCCTGAATCTATGGAACATTGGAAAATGATTACCAATGCGTCCGCGATTTCTAGAGCCACCTCCTTAAGTACCCTGAGATGCAGACCATCAGACCCTGGGGATTTATCAGCCTTCAGTCCTATCAGTCTACCCAACACCATTTTCTGCCTAATGTGAATTTCCTTCAGTTCCTCCGTTACCCTAGGTCCTCTGGCCGCTATTACATCTGGGAGATTGTGTGAAGACAGATCCAAAGTACCTGTTCAACCCATCTGCCATTTCTTTGTTCCCCATAAAAAATTCACCTGTTTCTGCCTTCAAGGGCCCAACTTCAAGGGTCTCACCTATCCTCCTTTATATTCCTGGCTAGCTTACCTTCGTACCTCATCTTTTCTGCCCTTATTGCCTTTTTAGTTATCTTCTGTTGCTCTTTAAAAGCTTCCCAATCCTTTGGTTTCCCGCTCATTTTTGCTATGTTATACTTCTTCTCTTTTATTTTTAAACTGTCCTTGACTTCCCTTGTTAGCCACGGTCGCCCCCTACTCCCCTTAGAATCTTCCTCCCTCTTTGGAATGAACTGATCCTGCACCTTCTGTATTATTCCCAGAAATACCTGCCATTGTTGTTCCACTGTCATCCCTGCTAGGGTATCCTTCCAGTCAACTTTGGCTAGTTCCTCTCTCATGGCTCCATTGTCCCCTTCGTTCAACTGTAATACTGACACTTCCAATTTTCCCTTCTCCCTCTCAAATTGTAGATTAAAACTTATCATATTTTGGTCACTATCTCCTAATGGCTCCTTTACCTCGAGTTTCCTTATCAAATCCGGTTCATTACACAACACCAGATCCAGAATTGCCTTCTCCCTGGTAGGCTCCAGTACAAGCTGCTCTAAGAATCCATCTCAGAGGCACTTCACAAACTCCCTTTCCTGGGGTCCAGTACCAGTCTGATTTTCCCAGTCTACCTGCATGTTGAAATCCCCACTACAACCGTAGCGTTACCTTTGCGACACGCTAATTTTAGCTCTTGATTCAATTTATGCCCTATATCCAGGCTACTATTTGGGGGCCTGTAGATAACTCCCATTAGGGTCTTTTTGCCCTTAAAATTTCTCAGTTCTATCCATTCTGACGCTACATCTCCTGATTCTATGTCACCCCTCGTAAGGGACTGAATTTCATTCCTCACCAACAGAGCCACCCCATCCCCTCTGCCCACCTGTCTGTCCTTTCGATAGGATGTATACCCTTGAATATTCATTTCCCAGCCCTGGTCCTCCTGCAGCCATTCCTACAAGGGGTACATGAGGGGAAACATCTTCACTCAGAGGGTCCTGAGAGTGTGGGACGAGATACCAGTGCAAGTGGTGTATGTGAGTTCACTTCCAACGTTTAAGATAAGTATGGATAGTTACATGGATGGTAGTAGTATGGAAGGCTATGGTCTAGGTGAAGGTCGATGGTAGTAGGCAGTTTAAATGGCTTGGCATGCATAGATGGGCCAAAAGGCCTGTTTCTGTGCTGTACTTCTCTATGACTCTATATAAACTAAGTGACACAGTTCTAAAAGGGGTGCAGTAACCCAGGGGTTCATATTCAGATGTCTTTGTGGGTGGGAAAACAAGTTCATAAGACTATTTAAAAAAAAACCTGACAGAGTTTTCTTAGAGACATGGAGGATCGCCATAAATATGTAAAGGAGAAGTACGTAAAGCTTCAGAAGTCATGATCAAATGAAGTGCATGAGGAATATAAAGGAGCCAGAAAAGAACTAAAGAAAGGAATTAGGAAAAACAGGAGGGGCCATGAAAAGTTCTTGGCAAGTAGGATTAAGGTGAATCCCACGGCATTCTACTGTATATATACATTGAGAGTGAGAGAATAACCAGGGAGCACTCAAGGATAAAGGGAGGAACATTTACTTGGATACAGACAATGTGAGTGAAGTACTTAATGACTACTTTGCTTCAGGGTTTACCAAGGAAAAGGGTGTAGAGGACCAGGATATCAGTGCTGTGTGTTTAGAGGTCAAGGAAGAGGCAGTGTTGGACTTCCTAGTGAATATTAAGGTGGATAAGTCCCCAGGGCCTGATGGGATTTACCCCGGGTTATTGAAGGAGGCAGGAGACTAGAATGCTGGGCCTTTGCTCACAACCTTCGTGTCCTCTCTAGCCGTAGGCAAGGTCCCGGAGGATTGGTGGGTGACTAATGTTGTACATCTATTCAAGAAGGGAAAATCCTATGAACTGTTGACCAGTGAGTCTCACGTCAGTTGCAGGGAAATTGCTGCAGAAAATTCTTCGGGATGGGATATATGAGCATTTGGAATCCCATGGCCTAATTAGAGCCAGCATGGCTTTGTGCATGGCAGGTCATGCCTTACCAACTTGATTGAGATTCTTGACAAGGTGACGAGAGAGATTGATGAGGATAGGGCAGTGGATACTGTCTACATGGATTTTAGTAAGCCATTTGACAAAGTCCCTCATGGGAAGCTAATCCAAAAGATTAAGATGCATGGCAAATTGGCTGTTTGGATTCAGAACTGGCTTGCGCATAGAAGGCAGAAGGTAGTGGCTGAAGGGACTTTTTGGAGGTCTGTAATTAGTGGAGTTCCGCTGGGATCTGTGCTGGGACCTCTGCTGTTTGTGATATATGTAAATAACCGGGATGAAAATGTAAGTATGTGGGTTAGTAAATTTGCAGATGATACCAAGATTGGAGGAGTTGTGGATAGTGTAGAAGACGGGCAAAGAATACAGCATGATACAGATCAGTTGCAGATATGGGCCGAGAAATGGCCAATGGAATTCAACCCAGATAAATGTGAGGTGTTGCACCTCAAAAGGACAAATGCAAGGAGGCAGTACACTGCCAAGATTCTTTAAGTGTTGCTGAGCAGAGAGATCTTGGGATCCAACTTCGTAGCTCCTTGAAAATGGCTATGCAGGTTGTTAAGAAGGCTTATGGGATGCTTGCTTTTATTAGTGGAGCCATTGAGTTCAAAAGTCAGGAGGTTATATTGCAACTTTATAAAACTCTGGTTATGCCACGTCTGGAGTACTGCATACAGTTCTGGTCGCCCCACTATAGGAAGCATGTTGAGGCTTCGGAGAGGGTTTACCAGGATACTTCCTGGTTTAGAGGGCATGTGCTATCACAATAGGCTGGATAAACTTTGGTTGTTTTCTCTGGTGCACTGGAGGATAAGTGGAGATCTGATAGATGTTTACAAGATTATGAGAGGACCAGATAGTGTGAATAGAGTATCTGTTTCCCTGGGTTGAAATGTCTAATACCAGAGGCATACATTGAAGGTGAGAGGAGGTAGGTTCAAGGGGAATATGAGGATAAGTTTTTTACTCAGAGAGTTGTGGATGCCTGGAATGTTGGTAAAGGCAAATATATTAGAGCCTTTTATGAGAAGCTTGGATAGGCTCTTGGATGTAAGGAAGGTGGAAGGATATGGTCATGGTGTAGGTAGTAGAGATTGGTGACTGGGGGATTTTGATTTGCTTTCTAGCTTGTTAGGCACAACATTATGGGCCAGATGGCCTGCTCTTGTGGTGTACTGTTCTATGTTTTATGTTCTAAGTGATGAAGTACTGCATGCAGTTCTGGTCTCCTTACTTGAGGAGGGACATACTGGCTTTGGAGGTGGTGCAGAGGAGGTTCATCAGGTTGATTTGGAGATGAAGGAGTCAATCTATGAGGAGAGATTGAGTCACCTGGGACTATACTCACTGGAATTCAGAAGGATGAGAGGGGATATGACAGAAACATAGGATTATGAAAATAGATAAAAAGGAGGCAGGAAAGTTGTGTCCACTTGCGTGCGAGACGAGAACTAGAGAACACAGGCTCAGGATTTGCGGGAATAGATTTAGGACGGAGATGAAGAGAAACTGCTTTTCCCAGAGAGTAGTGAGTGTATGGAATACTTTGTCCAAGATAGCATAGAGGCTGTCTCATTGCATATATTTAATGCGTTAAATGAGGTCAGTGTGGGACCGTAAACTTTGCCATAGATGGGGCAGGAGGTGGATGACGTGGTGGGCAGGTGTATAGTTTATGAGGTAAAGCACTTTTTAATAAATATATTCAACTTGGGGTTATCCTGCTGTTTCATGCCTAGATCACATTTTGGGAAATCCGATTACTTAGCTGTCCTCCTACCTGTATACAGGCAGAGGCTAAAGAACAAGGCTTCAGAGATTAGGACAACAAAGAGGTGGTTGAGGCACAGCTATGAGATTGCTTTTAGTTGGTAGATGGAGCTATGTTCAAGAAATTATCAGAGGATTTGAAAGAGTACACCCCAGTTATCACAAACTTTATAGAAACAGTCGTAGGTGAGTGTGTTCCCACAAAATCATTCAGAATCTTTCCTATCCAGATCCCGTGGATGAACCATGAGATCTAGAATCTGCTGAGGGTTAGATCAGTGTCATTCAGGTCTGGTGACCAACTCAAATACAAGAGGTCTGGGTACAATCTCCAGAAACCCATCTCACATGCGAATTGGCAATTAATAAACCCATTGCCCAGGTTATGCCTCGTTCTCATTGCTCTCATCAGGGAGGAGGTCCAGAAGCCTGAAGGCACACACTCAGCAATTCAGGAACAGCTTCTTCCCCTCTGCCATCTGATTTCTGAATGCATATTGAACCCATGAACACTACCTCACTACTTTTTAATTTAGAATTAGGCCATCTGGCCCATTGGGTCTGCTCTGCCATTCAATCATGGCTGAATGTACTGCTACCACAAGGACAACAAATTTCATGACATATGCCAGAGATATTAAATCTGATTCTGATTCTGTACTAAACTTGAATGATGCCTAACACCTGTGGCAGGGTTTGAATGCTATCTCCTCCTACAAAGTGAAACCAAGTGACATTGGTGAAAACAAGGCTTTGATCTCAGATGAGTTCAATGCCTTTTATGCTTGCTTTGACTATCAAAACCTGGAGGCACCTCCACGAACTCCCACAGTGCCTGATGACTCTGTGATTTCAGCCTCTGAGGCCAATGTGAGAGCATCCTTCAGGAGGGTGAACCCATGGAAAGCATCCGGGCTAGACAGGGTACCTGACCAAATATTGAAGATCCATGCTGATCAAATGACTGAAGTGTTCACCAATATCTTCAACCTCTCACTTCAGCAGTCTGAAGTGCTTCAAGTAAGTTTCAATTATACCGGTGCCAAAGAAGAACTTGGTAACCTGCCTCTGTGAGTCTTGTCCAGTAGCACTTATATCCACTGCAATAAAGTGTTTTGAGAGCATGGTAATTAACCATATCAACTCCTGCATAAGAAGCAACTTGGATCCACACTAATTTGCCTACCATCACAACAGGTCAACAGCAGATTCATTGGCTCTTCACTCAATCCTGGAACATTTGGACAGTGAAGATGCTCTTCATTGACTACAGCTCTGCAGTCAATACAATCATTACCTCAAAACGAATCAATAAGCTCCAAGACATTGACCTCAGTACCTCCTTGTGCAATTGGATTCTTGATTTCCTCACTTGCAGACCCCAGTCAGTGCAGATTGGGAACAACGTCTCCTCTACAAGCATTATTACCCCAAGGCTGTGTGCTTAACCCTCTGCTCCACTTGCTTTATACTTATGAATGTGAGGCTAAGCACAGCTCCATGCCATATTTAAGTTGGCTGAATCAAGGTTGGTGACAATTCAGCATATAGGAAGGAGACTGAAAATCTGGCTGAATGGTGCCACAACAACAACCTCTCACTCGATGTCAGTGAGACCAAAGAGAAGATTATTGACTTCGGGAGGAGAAAACCAGAGGTCCATAAACCAGTCCTCATCAGGGACTCAACAGTGGAGAGGGTCAGCAACTTTAAATTCCTCGGTGTTATCATTATAGAGGACCTGTCCTGGGTCCAGCATGTAAGTGACATTACAAAGAAACAGCAGCAGTATCTCTACTCCCTTATGAGTTTGTGAAGTTTCGGTATGTGATCCAATAATTTGACAAATTTCTATAGATGTGTGGTGGAGAGTATATTGATTGGTTACATCACGACCTGGTATGGAAACACCAATGCCCTTGAATGGAAAATCCTGCAAAGTGTAGTGAATTCTGCCCAGTCCATCATGATGTCATGTGTAAAACCCCTCCCCACCATTGTATGCATCTACACAGAGCACTGTTGCAGGAAAGCAGCATCCATCATCAAGGACCCCCAACAACCAGGCCATCCTCTCTTCTCATTGCTGCCATCTGGAAGGAGGTACAGGAGTTTCAGGACTGCATCACAAGGTTCAGGAACAGTTATTTACCCCTCAACCATCAGGCTCTTGAACCAGAGGGAATAACTTCATTCAACTTCACACATCCCAACACTGAAGTGGACTCACTTTCAGGGACTCTTCATTTCATGTTCTTGATATTTATTGCTTACTTATTTTATTATTATTATTTCCTATTTTCTCTTTCTTTTTGGATTTGCAGTTTGTTGGTTTTTTTTGGAACATTGCCTGTTGTCCATCCTGTTGGGTGTGATATTTCATTGATTCCATTGTGTTACTTGTATTTATTAAGATTGCCCACAAGAAATTGAATCATATATGTTGACATATATGTACTTTGATAATTTGAACATTGATATGTTGAAAATGGAGCAAGCTACAGTAGATTTTTGCAGGGGATTTATGGGTTGTGGTAGGTGAAGCTGAGTCCATGGCCAGATCAGCCATGATTTTATTGAATGGTGGAGCAGATTTTATGTTCAATGATTGAACCTCAGCTGGAGGTTTGTGTCGAGTTCTGGGCACCTAAAACAGATGTCAAAGTCTTGAATTGCACCAGGACTATGTTTATTTAGAAACAGTTGTGAATCTAGCTTTGTTCTTGGAATTGAGAAGATTAAGGATAGATTTAACTGAAATTTTAAAAATCATGTTAGGAGTAATTAAAAAGAAACAGCTTTCACTGGACAATAACCGGGGCATAGGTTTAAGGTAATTGGTAAAAGAAAACCTGGGGAAAATTGGAGAATTTAAAAAAATATACTCCAACCTGTTGTGATCCTACCTCATTACCTGAAATATTAGTGGAAGTAGAATCAATCAAAATTTTTATATGCAAGTTATATGTTTAAAATGTGCATTTGTCTTATTTTAGGATCATGGCGACAGGGAATGCAGCAACCTCAACAGTTTTTTGAAGAACATCAGGAACCTCTTTACCAAGCTCCAACAAGCATCGATGTTGCAGTTAAAGAAAAGTATTGCAATTTGTGTGTTAAACGTTGATAAATTTTGACAAATGAACAAGGATTCTATTGGCAAAAAGAGAATCTCCAAAGATGAACCCTATGGTTTGGATTCAGTGATTGAAACAGGACAACATCTTCACATTGATTGGTTATAATGTTGAATGTCTGTCAATCATCTGGGGGGAAATTAAATGGGTCTACTGATGAATGTCATTATTGGAACAGATATCTTCTGGAATATGTATACTGGATAGTTTTCTACCATAGAAAAGGAAACAGCTGAGTCTTTTCCAACACATTCAATCACTGAATGTCTGCGTCTACCAGCAAGAATCTGCTTTCATCAGAGATTCGCAGGAAGAGGGCCAATCAGCAGGCATCTGGAGTTATGTAGTCAACTTTAGATTAGTCTATTACAACAGAAAGCTGGTAAGTGCATGAAAGAACGATTTTGTGAGATCTTGTGCACAAATTGGCTGTCACCATTGTCAACCTAACAACAGTAACTATACTACAAAAGAGCTTAATTAACTGCAAAAGACATTGGTACAACCTCAGAGTCTGGTGCAGTATCACAACAGTGGGAGTTGTTAAAAATTTTTTCAAGCATTATCTTTCCTTCAGGTGGGGTATCATTTGTGGGTTTCTATCCTAGGGTTTAACAACATTCACTATTCAGTCAAATGAATCCTTTTATCATTCAACATATTATTTGTTCACAAATTCTGCTTTGTGCCTCTTAGCACTCTTCTGTCAGAGGTTTCTTCAGTAAATTTTCTGCTGCTTGTAATATCTTGAGTTTTGAATATATTGGAACTGAGTCCAGTTAAAAGGACCCTGCACGTAGCCTGATTGAAAGCAGCTTCCATGATATGTTGAAATGGTGAACTTACCTTTTTATCTTGCTGTAGGATGTGATATTACAGAAAGTGGGATGAAAACAGCTGAAATAAATTCTCCAAAGAACATCAGGAACCTGTTCAACGGAGCTCCATGAAGTCCTTGATGCCACAGTTGTTTGAAGAATTGACAACATATACCCATTCATGGCCATAAATACTGGCATGTGAACTGAGTTAATTGAGAAACCATGTCTCCAGAAAGGAATCTGAAGTTTTGGATGCAATATTTGATACAGGGTGATATTGGTTGAGATGTTGAATATTTATGAATCGTCTGGGGGGAAAAGAGAAAGGGGCCACTGATGGATGATAGAATGCTTTTGGGAATATGTATTTTGGATGCTTATATAACATGGATAACACCATATGGAAGGTTGCAGCACTGCTGAACTCTGAATCTTAACAGCCAACCACAGGATACAAATCTGATAATCAATTCCCATGCCAGTACTCTGGAGTAAAACAGGTTTCAGCATCAACGGAGGAAAGGACTATTTCTTTGGGGGAACAATCTGGTAAGTACTTTCAATGCAGGAGGTTCACACCCTGATGACAATCATTGTGAAGCAGCAAGGAAAGCGACCTTGTATCCATGGAACTGCATTGCAGCAAAACTCAGGAACATCTGACAGGGAGACAGTAGGTGAAGAAAATTTGGATGAGTAAAGGTTGAAGTAAGTGGTTCTCAGTGACCATTCCTTGCTCTATTTCCTGGCATTAAGGAGAATTACCTGCCTCAAATGTAAAAGTTTTGCACTGATTACCTTTCACAACTGTTCATTGTATTAGGAACAGAATTCTAATCTGCACAAGTCCCATTTGTCTTGCAGGATTCTAACTATGGAGAATGACCAGACAAGTAGTTAATACATGGAGTGCTGGAGACAGAGGAACACTCAAGACCTGAGCTGAGTGACATCTCAGCACTGTGTTGGGCGTACATAAATGAGGTGATCTAACAGAAGTGTATGAAATTGTAATCAATATGGAGAATGTCAATCTAGGGAAGTTAAACTAAACCAAGAGGAAGGGGGTAAGAAGGTCAAACAAATGGAAGTGTAAGTCTAGTAACAATGTTTCTTTTTATGCAGTGAGCTATTGACACCTGGATGGTATTCCCAAATGGAATAGTGGCAGTGAGAACCCCAAAAGCAAGAAACATGGGATAACGAAGGGACTGCAACATCTTTCTGGATCGATGGACCGGGACAGAGCAATTGTCTTTCCTCAGCTATTCCACAAACTCAGCTTGCTCGAACGATTCCAGGTTTGAGGGACTTGAGTTACCTGTAGAGACCAGAATAGCTGGGGTTATTCTTGGAGCAGAGGAGGCTGCAAGGAGATCTGATATTTAAAATTGTGAAGGGTAGGCAAAGTGAAACTGTTCTCATTGGCAGACGAGTCAAGAACCAGGGTACCTAAAGTGAAAAGGGTTGATAAAAGAACAAAATGTGACATGATGAAAATCTTTACACAGCAAATGCACTGCTGGGGTACTAGTGCAAGGGGTTTCAATCATAGCCTTTAAAAAGGAATTGGATATAAGTATATGAAAGGAAAGGGCTGTGGGCAGAGGAAGGGAAGTGAGATGAGTGAAAAAACCAAATGGCCTCATTACATGCTATAACCATTCTGTGATTCTCTAAGTGAGTGCCTCTTAAGTTAGCGGAACTTATTTGCTGCTAGGCCAGGGCTTTAGTTGTGCCCATCTCTATTTAGCCTGAAGAGCGTGTCCTGGAACTGATACAAGCCATTGAGCAATTAAATAGAGGTTCACAAATTAATTG
This sequence comes from Hypanus sabinus, assembly GCF_030144855.1. Classification (NCBI taxonomy): domain Eukaryota; kingdom Metazoa; phylum Chordata; class Chondrichthyes; order Myliobatiformes; family Dasyatidae; genus Hypanus; species Hypanus sabinus. Next base: position 18,474,629 of record NC_082738.1, on the reverse strand, counting down.
ATTTTAACTTTTACTTAACAATACAACTGTTTATGTCATGCTTGAGCTCCACAATTTTTAGGTTGGTGTGCCTAAAACAGCCTGAAACAGTCGGTCAGTTTCAGCTATCATAGTTGTGTGACACTCCTCCAGCCTCATTTCATACATGTCAATCCACCTGCACCAACCTACAACTCTTGGAGCCTCTCGGCAATCCAACATACAATCTGCTATGTATCTGTCCACCCATACTAGACGAAAAAAGCATGTTCATGCATTAGGCCATTCTGGAACAAAACATGCCTTCACATAAGCTGAATATATTTTGCTTGAGCTTCAATTAATTGCTTAGGTGGCTTACCAATCCTTTCCAGCTCATAAATACCTCGCAATTGATGTGGGAGAGTTTTGGTTTGTGAAGATAGAAAACAAATGATAGTGATTTAAGATTCCACCTGTGCTTAAATAAAAGCTAAACTGAATTTCAGAGGCACAAACAGATATCAAGAGCCAGTTATTTCAAATATTTTAGTTAAAAATAATATCGTTATGGAAATGAAACTGGAAAATTCGCAATATACAAAGGCATCCAGGTCCTTTAATTGAGAAAGAAGCATGTTTCTATCTAATGTGCTCTCCTGCTGTCACTGACCTTACTTGAGTAGTTCCTTAAGTTCCAGCTGAACTTTCTCTTGGCCTCACATGAAGTCCACACTTGAGCTCTATCCAGCAAAGTACAGTAAGCAATAAACTAGTGCATTTGGTTTAATTATAGGGCTCCTGCCTCTGAAACAACTAAACAGCTCATATAACCTGATGAAATGATGAACTTGTATTCGTTTGTTTTGCTGTAGGGTGATGGCTGTTGCTACTGGGGACAAAGCAGCTGAAGGATCTGAAGCACATCTCCAGAAAACACTGGGAACCTGTTCGCCAGAGCTCCATGAAACCTCAAAACTTCAATTGCTGGGAGAAATTTGTTTGTTCAACCATGATAAATGCTGATGTGTCAACGATGGATTAATCTCAGAATGGATGCATTGTTTGATTGGTTGGCATATTGAATATATGTCAGTCGTCTGGGGGGAAATAGAATGGGGCCGCTGATGGATATCATTTATTGGAATGGATACCTTTCCAGGATACATGTTGTTTCACACTACCATGAAGACCACAATGGTCATTGTTGCAATGCATTTGATGGCTGAATCCTTACAACTAACAACTGGAGTCAACGCATTCTCAGGATGGATTCAGTTCCTGTACTGCAGGGGGAAGAGGCATTGATAACGATCAAGAAAAAGAGTTAGTTTCTCTGCAGGAGGTTTTTCCTTATTTATTATTTTCCTTATTTATTTTTTCCTTGTTTATTTTCTTCAGGTGGGATGTTCCTTCCATCAGACAGAGCCACTTGATCTTCTGCAAGAACAGCAGCTGAAAGCTAAAATGAAGAGTGATCCGGTGATTCGAGCTAACATTCTGTCCAGTTGCAGAGGAGGTCTCTTCACTTCTAGCTGTACCTATTCCTGACCATACCTAAAATTTATTTATTCATTGATCCAGGCCCTTCCAGTCCTTCTGGTCCAACAAGCCATGCCATCCAGTAACACACCTATTTAACACTAGTTCAATTTACATTGACTAATTAACCTACTACCTGGTACATTTTTGGAATGTGGGAGGAAACCAGAGCACCCGGAGGCAACCCATGCGGTCACGGGGAGAATGTACAACCTTCTCACAGGCAGCGCTGGAATTGAACTCCGAATTCCGATGCCCCTAGCTGTAATAGCGTTGCGCTAATCTCTACACTACCGCGGCACCCTATATTAAGACAATGCAGAAAGACCACTTATAGGGCTGCTGCCTCAGGTATGGCCGAAAGCAGCTCATGTTACCTATCAAGATATTGAACTTGTCTCTTTCTCTTGTTGCAGGCCGATGGCTCTTGAGAATGAAGACAAGGCAACTGCAACACTTCTCCGGAGAACATGGGAAATCTGTTCACCAGTGCTTCTTCCAACTTCACTACTGCAATTGTGGGGAGAGATGGTGAGATTTACTTTTGATGAAATGTTATCAAGCTGAACATTAACTTTGTTTCCTATCTCCACAGATGCTACCTGGCCTGCTGTATATTTCCAGCATCTTCTGTTTCACTACCCAAGATTTATTCGTCTGTGAATGACAACTACGGGCTCATCAACAGAGAGAAATCGTGTTGTTTGGATGCAATGTTTGAAACAAGATTATGTGTGCATGTTAATTTGGTTAAAATGTCAGACTATCAGTCGTCTGGGGGGAATAATAGAAAGGGGCCATTGATGGATATCGTTATTGGGTTGGATACCCTTCTGGAAAACGTATTGTGGATAATTTTACACTGCGGAAAAGACCACAGCAGAGCAACATGTTTGACCTTGGAAACTTAACAGCCAACAGCAGGAGACAACTGCATTTGGTGCCATTGCTTGAAGGCCAGAGGGATTCGTGAACAGGCTTCAGTGTTAATGGAGAAAAGCGTATTTTTTTCTCATCTGAACATAAAGGCATCTTTTTGTTAAAATGAAAAAAAGATGGTAAGTGTGAAAAGTGATGGTGCAAGAAACCTGAAACATAATATTACTGATCTAAATTTGGAACAGCTTCATTCTAGGCCTCAACCCCAACCATGTGTGCTGTGGAGAATGGAGGAGTCCAACTTTAGTTATGGTCTAGTACACTCACACTTGCTCACTTTACATTTTGAGTTATGAACACAGTGTTGAAGGGCAGTCCTAATCTGATCATCAGAATCTCCTTCTTCATTACAGACTATTTGTTGGTTGGTTTATTATTACTGTCAAGTGTACCAAGATGCAGTGAAGAGATTTTGTTAGCATGCTATCCAAACATACTTAATATACATATCATTCCATACATAAATATGAGGATAGGTTGAGTGACCTTGGCCTTTTCTCCTTGGAGTGACAGAGGATGAGTGTGACCTGACAAGGTGTATAAGATGATGAGAGGCATTGATCGTGTGGATAACCAAAGGCTTTTTCCCAGGGCTGAATTGGCTAACATGAGGGGTTATAGTTTTAAGGTGCTTGGAAGTTGGTACAAGCGGGATGTCAGAGGAAAATTTTCCCACACAGAGAGTGGTGGGTGCGTGGAATGCACTGCCAGCAGCGATGGTAGAGGCGGATACAATAGAGTCTTTTAAGAGACTCTTAGACAGACACATGGAGCTTAGAAAAAGTACTATGAGTTATGGAAATTCTAGGCAGTTTCTAGAATAGATTACGTTGTCGGCACAACATTGTGGGCCAAAGGGCCTGTAATGTGCTGTAGAATTCTATGTTTCTATGTTATACTGAAGTAAAAAGAAAACAAAATGCAGAATAGTATTAACAGTTACAGAGAAAGTGCAGTGCAGCTAGAAAAATGAAGTGCAAGGGTGACAATCAGGTTGATTGGGAGATTAGGAATTCATCTTTTAGCACATAACCGTGGATGTTGCATCCCAGCTGTCTATGTGATATGAAAGGCATGGCAGTACAATATCTAGAGCAAGTTGTTGCCCATGCAGTAGGCTTCCTTTCTCCACATAGCTGATGACTCCAAAGGAATGGCAGAGACCAGTACAGTTTGTCACCAGTGGCATTGCAAGAGTTGCCAGACACCATTGAATTCAATGTAGGACTGCCTTCAGGACTTCGGGTCTGGAATTTTCCTTGGGATTTACTCCGCTAACTTCCCCATGTGTGGGTATAGCTGTCACAACCACGGATTCGGCAGTGCAGTAGATACGGCAATTGTGGTGGTGTATTTGCACATGTCAGCTAATTATTTAATCGTGATAGTATTTAACTCCATACTTGTCGTTGCAGTGCTTGTCGAGACTTGGACAGAAAACAGCAACACTTTGCTGCCTGTTTGCCTTCAGCCTTCCCTGAGAAATTGGACTGTAGAGTCAACTGACTGAAGACTAGTGGTATTCGTTGAATGTTTAGATGTTCTTTTCAGCCGCAGTGTAGGCTTCGTTTTCCATTCGAGAGTTTTAGTTAACAGCCCTGCTTGGCCTAGCATTTATTGTTTTATTTTCCCTTTAACACTGTTTGCATTAAAGCCTGTGAAGCATCGGCCTGCTTCAGTGTTTCTCACTCTGCACTTGGGCCATATACGAACCATGTAACGGCAAGTCTCGACCACTAGCAGAGAGAGAGTAGCTGACCTTGGCCGTGAGATTCATTGGTCTGGTAGGAGACAAGCTACAGGCAATGGAATCTGTTCTCAATGAAGTTACAGAAGCAATGAGACAGATAACCTCATGCCGACAAGCCCAGTCTCTCTTGTAGGAACAGATATAGTCCCTAGCCGCAACTGTTCAACAATCGGACTCAGGTGTCTGCGATTTCCACACTCACAGCCGCTGTCCACAAACTTACTGTGAACAGCCAGCATCAGCTGATAGCCATTAATGTTCTCACCAGCTCAGTTCAACAGCTTCAGGCCACCTCAGTCCCACTCCCTGCATCTCACAGGTCCTCCCTTACTGCTGCCACAATAATCTCTGCTACTAATGCTCCTGCTCCCGCACCCGGACCAGAGCCAGCTCCCACGAACTTTCAGGAACCGAATATTCCACCACAAGGCAGGTATTCTGGTGATCCCGATGGTTGCAGGAATTTCATTACTCAATGCGAGCTGACATTCTAAGCCCAGCCTGGTCATTTTGGTAATGATGCGTGAAAATTGGCGTACATGGTCAATCTTCTTAACGGACTCCACTCAGCCTGTTCAATCCTTTACGGGAGCAAGGATAGCCCGCAGCCCAGTCGTTCCAACATTTCGTGTCAGAGTTAAGGAGGGTTTTTGATCTTCCAGTATGGGGTCAGGAGGCTGCCCACCGACTCTTGGACCTGCACCAAGGCAGAGGAACGGTGAGAGCCTATTGCTGTCACCCGTTTTGTATATGGCCCAAGTGCGGAATGAGAGACACTGAAGCAGGTTGATAGTTCACAGGCTTTAATGCAAACAGTGTTAAAGGGTAAATAAAACAATAAATGCTAGGCCAAACAGGGCTGTTAACTAAAACTCTTGAATGGAAAAAGAAGCCTACACTGCGGCCGAAAAGAACATCTAAACATTCAACGAATACCACTAGTCTTCAGTCAGTTGACTCTACAGTCCAATTTCTCAGGGAAGGCCGAAGGCAAACAGGCAGCAAAGTGTTGCTGTTCTCCGTCCAAGCCTCGACAAGCACTGCAACGACAAGTATGGAGTTAAATACTATCACCATTAAATAATAATTAGCTGACACGTGCAGATTCACAACCGCAATTTCTATATCTATGGCACTGTCGATCCGTGGTTGTGACAATAGCCGCAAGGCAGCAAAGGTTTGAGATCAGAGCTTTCCTTCTTTTAGATGAGTTGCCAACCACAGCTGACAAGCCCTATCTGCCCAAAACAACTGGCTTTAAGATGCTGGTAAACCTGCCTTTGCCCCTTCTTCTTTCAGTAGAGATGGTTCTCCCGAGCTTAGTAGCTAAACCACGTGTAGGTCAGGAGCTGGACTTGGTTGTCAGAGGCCATTTGTGGTGCACACCATTGGGAGCATTTAATAGGTTGTGGGAGCTAATCCCCACTATCATCCCCAGATATGACAACCTTAAGGAGCCATTAAAGAAGTGATTGAACAACAACAGCCACTCATCATCTTTAATGGGGAGCCAGGAAAAGATGGGTGATTCACAGGGGTATTCATGTGCATTTCCTCAGTTAGGCAGCATTACCTGGCACTAGAGCACAGATGCTGGAAATTGGAACTAAAAACTGAGACTGATAGAAAACTCAGTAGGTTAGGCAGAGTTAATATTTCAGGTCAATGATTCATAATCAGAGCTGAAGAAAGTTCAAAGTACTTTTATTATCAAAGTATGTATTCTGTATACAACTTTTGAGATTCGTCTCCTTACAGGCAAGCACAAAACAAAGAAACCCAGTAGAACTCATGAAAAAAGAAGACTATCAAACACCCAATGTACAGAAAAAAAATTCATGCAAACAATAAAAGTAAGCAAATTACATTCAGAACTGAAGTTCATGAAAGTGAGTCCACAGCTATGAAGCCAGTCCAGGAGCCCATTGGTTGCAGGTCACAGCCTCAGATCAGTGCAGAGACAGGTAAACCTGGCAGAGCAGTGAGCTGAGCATCAGCCTGTCAGTTGTCTCCAGCCCTGCCACCCTGGCCTTTTCAATCAGACTGGCGCTTAAAGCGGCCAAACAGCAGGTCATTCCTCACTCTTGGACCTGGGCCCTGCAGCTTTGATACGCTCTTGGGCCTGAGACTCGCCGTTTCAATTTGGCCCATACCCAATCTTTCCAATTTGGCCTGGCGCTTAAATCAATCAAGCATTGGATCTGTTCTTTGTTCTCGGGCCCGAGGTCCACCACTTCGAGTCTGCCTAGCCTCGGTTCTGCCACTTTGAATTGTCTCCAAGTCTACTCTAGCGACCAAGTATTGGCTTGTCCCCCACTCTTGGGCCCGGGCCCCACTGCCTCGATTCGGCCTGTACATGCCATGCTGCAATCGCCCTACATCTTCAAGACTTTATTTTGCGGTGCAAAAATGCCTGGTCATACAGGCAGTTTGAAAACTCAACTCCAAAAGGGAAGTTGCAAATTGTTGATTGCAGTGATCATTTTCAATAAAAAGTGTGAGTAATAAAGTAGTTAATAGTTGTGTTTGCTGCCAGCAAGTCATCGCTGGGCTTCACCAGCACCACCTTAAACCAGAACTGTTAGGGATAGAACAGATTTTAGGAAAGTACAGAAGTAAGGGAAACATGGAAGGAATAAATAAAAATGAAGGCACGTGATGAGTAGAAGGCAGAAAAGATTAAATGACAATAGGCACAGTGGCACAAGGAAAAAAAAAGCTTTAATGACAATGTCCTTATTTTCAAGTGCCATTACAATGTACACTGGACAATCTTTAGGTTGTTAAATGTGCTACAATCATTGATGGTTGTACCACTCAGGATAGCTATTTGGTATCAATGTTTCTGAGTCAAACATCTTGTGTTCAAGCCCAAATCCATTTAAATATGTATCAAAAAACAAAAATCATCACAGATGCTAAAAATATGAAGAGAAAGCAGAAAATGCTAGAAATGCTAATCACGTTAAGCAGCATCAATGGAAAAGGAAACAGTAAATGTTTCTAGCCAAAGGTCCTCTCTTGGAATCATCTATTGAATGATCAATGATTTGAAACATTAACTTTGTTTCTCTCTGAATAGATGCTGCCTGACTTGTCGAGTGTTCTTAGTATTTTTGTTTTTGATTTGAAGTTTCTTGTACCTGCAATTTTGTTTTACTTTTCCATTTGTAGAATCATGCTGTGAACATTTTTGCTAATCAGTTAACCCAACTTAGAAAAGGAAATGGTGAAAATCTTTTTTTCCCTTATTGTAGGTTGACGCCCACCAAACAGCTGGAAGGACCCCAGTAGTTCTTCAAAGAACATCAGGATCCTGTTCCTGAGACCTCTTGGAAACCTTCTGTTTGCATTCTACTAGAAAAATAGTGAAATTTACTTCTTCAGTGTGGTTAAAATGATGAATGTTTGTGAATCATCTGGGGGGTAAAAGAAAGGGGCCACTGCTGGATCTATTTTTGTGATGGATACCTTTCTGGGATACAAATATTGGAAAAATTTCTTCTGGCAACGGGAGTGAAGCAATTAGTTCTTGAAAATTTAACGACCAGCATCAGGAAGCAGCTTGCATCACATGCTCTCAGGATGGATTTAGTGCCAGAATTCTCTCAGAAGAATTGCAGTCAACAAGCTTCAGTGCCAGTGGAGAAAAGAAATCAGATTCTCTTGATCTGTAAAATGATCATTTTGTGGGACCGTTTAAGAAAGATCATTGGTAAGTGAAGGAACAATGTGGGAAAAGATTCAAATGAGATGTATTGATTTGTAAATGGAAACAGCGTTGAGCGCAGCACAGAACGGGAACAGAGCAGCACAGATCCATTGCTGAGAATCAACTGCTTCATTCTCAGCCAATGTAATGATTTTTTCCTTTTTTTAGCGTGTCGCACCAGACAGTCAGCCATTCTTGTCTGGCGCGTGGTGTCAGGATTGGTTGCCTTTCGGATTAACCACGTCACAGTATGAACATTCCTGACTCGACCCTTATATTTTTTACGAGGCCGAGTGGCTATATCGACGCTCAACCCCGCACGGATGGAAAGCGTGCTCGAGGGTGACCCAACTTGGATTCGAACTCGGGAGCCTTCGCTCCGGAGTCCGGCGCTGATCCCATTGCGTCACCAGCTGGCTTTTATCCTGTGAAAGCAATAACAGAATGGACTCAGCTGCAAGCCAATTTTACATTGACTTAAGTAACTGCTTAACACTCACTTATTTTGAAAATACACACAAGAGCTGTGGAGAAAATATCAACCAACCACTGCATGAGAGAACAGTTTCCAAAAACCTTAGAATAAAGAAATAAAAAACACTTTACTCTTTCTCAGTGATAATGGCTCTTTATCTTCCACATAGAAGAGAGAAAACATTTCATCATTCGCTTTGAAAGAGTAAAAGCATTTTGACTTCTCCCAGAGAGAGAAAATGAAAGAGAAGTATCTCCCCAAGTTTCCAGAGAGGAAGACCCAGATTTATCATTTTCACAGACAGAGGTAGACAGAGAGAGTAATCAGTTCACTACTAGCACTTCTTATATGATAAAACCTGGGTGTGGCAGGGAGTTCAGTAGTCTTAACGCCTGGGGGAGAAACAGTTTCCCATCCTGACAGATCTTGTCCTAATGCTACAGTACCTCCTGCCTGATAGTAGGGGATCAAAGAGATTGTGGGACAGATGGGAGGGATCATTGACAATGCTGAGTGTGGTAAACTACGTATACCTGTCCCTCTGCTGACTGCTCCTGTGGCTCCTCCCACAGACCCCTGTATAAAGGCAATTGGGGCACTGCTCCTCCCTCAGTCTCCAAGATGTCGTGGTCTCTTTTGCTGCTAATAAAAGCCCATTGTTCGCCTCCCGTCTCCGAGAGTTATTGATGGTGCATCACCGAGGGCCCTACGTATGCAGCACTTCTGATAAATATCTTGGATGGGTGGAAGAGAGACCCTGATGATTCTCTTCAAATCATTTGTAGGGACTTGTGACCAGACACCTTGCAATTCCCATACCACATTTTCAATGGCGCTCCTGTAAAAAAAATAGTTAAAATGGGGGGTGGCTCAGAGCGCATGGAGTCTCACTTGCCTCAATTTCCTCACAAAGTGGAGACATTGTTGTGCTTTCTTGACCAAAAAGGTGCTGTTGAGGGACCAGGTGAGATCATCTGTTATGTGCAGCCCCTGAAACTTGGTGCTCCTGACACTCTCCACAGAGGAGCAATGTATGTGCAATGAGGATTGGTCACCCTGCACCTTCCTAAAGTCCACAAGCATCTCTTTGATCTTGTCCCTGTTGAGACTCAAGGTATTGTGCTCACACCATTCCAGCAAGCGCTCTATCTCCTCTCTGTACCGTCTCATTGTTATCGTTGATGAGGCCAACCACTGTTGTGCCATCACCAAACTTCATGATTCTGTTTGAATTAGATCTAGCAGTACAGTCATGTGCCAGCAGCATGAACAGCAGTGGGCTGAGCACACAACCCTGGGGTGTGTCAGTGCTCAGTATAATGGAGCTAGAGATGTTTCTGCCTACATGAAATGACTGTGGCCTTTCTTTCAAGAAGGCCCAATGAGGACAGATTACTTGCCAGCTTCTGAGGGACGATCGTTTTAAGTGTTGAGCTGAAGTTAGTAAAGTGCATCCAGGCATAATAGGCACCATTTTCCAGATGAGACAGGATGGAGTGGAGTGTAGAGACTATGGCATCATCAGTGGACCAAAATGAACTGGAAAGGGTCCAATGTAGTAGTAAGGTGGGATTTAATGTGATCCATAACCAGCCATTCATAGATCTTCATTTTTGATGAGATCAGTGCCACTGAATGGTAGTCATTCAGTTAATTGCTGTTGCTTTTTTGAGCACCAGGATGATGGTGGCCACCTTAAAGCCTGAGGGAACAGTGGACTTTTCCAGAGAGATGGTGAAGATGTCTGTTAGAACCTCAGTTTAGTTTAGTTCAATAGTTTACACATATTGAATAGATTATTAAAAAATGTACAAAAACAGAAATACTGTATACCAGAAAAAGTGAGGTAGTGTCCAATGATTCAATGTCTATTTAGGAATCGGATGGCAGTGGGGAAGAAGCTGTTCCTGAATCACTGAGTGTGTGCCTTCAGGCTTCTGTACCTCCTCCCCTGATGGTAACAGTGAGAAAAGGGCATGCCCTGGGTGCTGGAGGTCCTTAATAACAGACGCTGCCTTTCTGAGACACCGCTCCCTGAAGATGTCTTGGGTACTTTGTAGGCTAGTGCCCAAGATGGAGCATAATATAAGCCCTTTAACTTATGATGCTGTGCCAACATTTTAATCTACTCTAAGATCAATCTAATGCTTCCCTCTCACATAGCCTTCCATTTTTCTTTCATCCATGTGTCTATATAGTGTCTCTTAAATGTCCCGAATGTACAGTATTTGCTTCTACCACCACCTCAGCAATATGTTTCATGCACCCACCTTTCTGTGTAAAAAACCTACATCTGATATCCTCCATCCTCCAATCACCTTAAAATTATGCCCCCTTGTTTAGTAATTTCATCCTGGGGGAGAAAAGTCGCTGGCTGTCCATTCTTATCTATGCCTCTTAACATATTGTACACCTCCATCAAGCCACCTCTCATCTGCCTTCACTCCAAAGAGAAAATCCATAGCTCACTCAACCTATCCTCCAAAGACATGTCATCTCATCCAGGCAGCCTTGGGAAATCTCCACTGCACCCCTTCTAAAACTTTCACATCCTTCCTGTGATGAGGTGACCAGAATTTTACAGAGCTGCAGCATTACCTCATGGCTCTTGAACACAATCTCGACCTTTGAAGGCCAACACACCATAAGCCTTCTTAACCTCCACACCCCCCCCTCAACTTGCACAGAAGTTTGAAGGATCTATGGACTTGAACACCATGATCCCCCTGTTCCTCCACACTGTTAAGAATCTCCTCCCAAAAACCCTGTGCTCTGACTTCAAGTTCAACTTTCCAAAGTGTATCACTTCACACTTTGCTGGATGGGACCGATTCTTTTTATGCTGTATATCAATGATTTAGATAATGGAATAGCTGGCTTTATGGCCATGTTGCAGATGATATGAAGATTTGTGGAGGGGCAGGTAGTGTTGAGGAAACAAGTAGGCTGCAGAAGGACTTAGATTAGGAGGATGGGCAAGAGAGTGTCAAATGAAATATAATATTGGAAAATGCATGGTCATGCATGCTGGTAGTAGAAATAGATGTGCAGACTATTTTCTAAACGGAAAGAAAATCCAAAAATCTGAGATGCGAAGGGAGTACATATGCAGAACACCCTAAAGGTTAATTTGCAGGTGGAGTTGGTGGTGAGGAAGACAAATATAATGTTAGCATTCATTTCAAGAGGTCTAGAATACAAGAGCAGGGATGCAATGCTGAGGCTTTATAAGACACTGGTGAGGCCTCACCTTGAGTATTGTGAACACCTCATCTAAGATGCATTTTGGGAGTCTTATCAAGGTAGGTCATGAGCCATGAATGATAGGATCCTAAAGTGTAATGAAGAACAGGGGACCTTTATGTACAAAAAGTGGCAGCTCAGGTGGGGAAGAAAGCATATGGGCTGCAGGCCTTCATTAGCCAGGGCATCATAGGAGTATGGAATTCATAGTACAACTTTACAAAACTTTGATTAGCTGGAGGATTCTGTGTACACATGGTTACCCACTTACAGGAAGAACAAATTTACATTAGATGGGGTGCAGAGGAGACTAACGTGGATGTCATTAAACTGCAAAGAAAGCAAAAAAAGATTTATAAGGATGCTGTCTGGACTGGAGGGCTTGCATTTTAAGGTGAGGCTTTGATATTTTTCCTTGGACGTAGGAAGCCAAGGGATGACCTTATAGAGGTTTATAAAATCATGAATGGCATAGATAAGATGAATGGTCACAGTCTTTATCCCGAGGTAGGGGTTTCTAAAACAGAGGGCATAAGTTTAAAGTGAGAGGGGAAAGATTTAAAGGGTACCTGAGTGTCACCTTTTTCACAGAGTATGCTGAGTATATCGAACAAGCTGCCAGAGGAAGTGGTAGAATTATAATATTTAAAAGTCCCTTGGACAGGTACATTGATAGGAAAGGTTTATAGGGGTAGTGGCCAAACACAGGCAAGTGGGACTAGATCATATAGGCAACATGGTTAGCACAGGCAAGTTGGGCTGAAAGGTCTGTTTGCAATATAACTCTTTGACTCTGTGGAGATGTTGCTTCGGATGGAGCATTTTATTTATGTAGAGAGATTTAATAGGCTGGGTTTGTCATCCTTGGAGCAGAGGAGACGGAGGAAAATCCTGATAGAGGAAGACAAAATTGTAAGGAATATAGGTAGAGTTGATATTAGATAGAAGGTTTTGAAGCAGAGATTCTCACAGCATTTAAAAGTATGTGTACAAACATTTGAGTTGCTAAGGCATAGAATGCCACAGAACAAGTGCATGAAAATAGGATTTGTATTGATAGGTATTTGATGGTATTCCCATACAGAGAAAGAGAGTGGTGGGTAGGGAGATAGAGCAACAAAAGAGAGAGAGAAAAGAAAATATTTTTGGCATTGTCCCAGCAAGAGAGAACAGGGTAGTGAAAGATGCATATAAAGATGTAGCCAGAGAAAGGGAGAGACTATTTCATGTATTCCTGGGGGTAGAGAGAGGGAGTGACTATTCACAATACTCCTGGAAATGTGGGGGTGAGGGTGAGAGAGGGGAAGAGAGAGATAAAGCATTTTAACATGTTTCCAGAGAGAGAGAGAGAGAGAGAGAGAGAGAGAGAGAGAGAGAGAGAGAGAGAGAGAGAGAGATCTCATTTCACTATTCCTGGATTGAGAGAGCACCATTTTATGTACTACTGAGGAGAGCGAGGGAGGGAGCAACCATTCATGTATTCCTGGTGTGTGTGTGTGTGTGTGGGGGGGGGGGGTGGTTAAGAGAGAGAATTTCCAAGGTCTCAGAAAGAGAGAGAAAATGAAAACATTTTAACATGTTTCCTGAGAGAGAGAGAGAGAGAGAGAGATAGAAAGGGGAGGGCAATGGGATGGGAGAGAGACAGATTCACAGAAAAAGGAAGAGTGTAAAGATTTTCACATGTTCCATGAGAGAGAG